>NC_059106.1:76592220-76900275 GCF_020740685.1 Jaculus jaculus
TTATATTCCTATAAAATTTACCCAGCTGTCTTAAGTTCTGTGCCTTTTTTTAAAATATTTTTTGTTCATTTTTTATTTAGTTATTTGAGAGCGACAGACATAGAGAGAAAGACAGATAGAGGGAGAGAGAGAGAGGATGGGCGCGCCAGGGCTTCCAGCCACTGCAAACGAACTCCAGACGCATGCGCCCCCTTGTGCATCTGGCTAACGTGGGACCTGGGGAACCGAGCCTCGAACCGAGGTCCTTAGGCTTCACAGGCAAGCGCTTAACCGCTAAGCCATCTCTCAACCCAGTTCTGTGCCTTTTTATAGCATGTAAACTGTGTCATAGAAAAAGGTGATGGTGGAACAAGAAAGAGAAATGGAAAGAGGAAGACTGGAAAGGGGAAAGAGAGAGAGGAAGGGTCTTTACATAGGCATCATTAGGGATATGCTATTATTGGCTTCTTAAAGATGAGGAACCTTCAGTGTGGATGGATGTGTCCAGTGTTACTGAGGGGATAGGGGAAGCAAAACCCAGGCAGGCAGACCGCCAAGGTCTTTGTTCTCCCGTCCTGTATCCTCAAAGATATAGGTGCCTTCAAACAACGCCTCCTGGCGCTGGAGAGATGCCTTAGTGGTTAAGGCTCTTGTCTGCAAAGCCGAAGGATCTAAGATCGATTTCCCAGGACCCACACAGGCCAGATGCACAAGGTGGCGACTGTGTCTATAGTTTGTTTGCAGCAGCTGGAGGTCATGGCTCATCCATTATTTTTCCCTATCTGACCCCCATCCCGCCCCTGAAACCAATAAACAAGAAACAAAAATGCTCGCCATCCTGAAAGAGAGCTGCACATCTAATGTCTGTGTGTCAGCCTTGGGTGGGGACCGACCATCTGTCTCCACACCACAGCAGCACAGTCAGAGCACGGAGAAAGCCTCCTTCACCTTCCAGGGGCCCAGGCGCCTGCTTAGGGTCAATGGCTCCTTCCTGGGAGCTGTCGCCCGAAACCGGAAACGCGGCGCAGCTCGCGCGCGGCTTCCGGAAGAGGACCCGCCGCAGGCCCCGCCCCCGCCCCTGCGAAGTCGGCGCTCAAGGGCTCCGCCTGGCGGCGGGCGGGCGCGGCGCAGGCCTGGAGGAGGGACGCCAGGCTGGTCGCTGGGTGTCCTCCTGGTAGGGCCGAGCCCTGTTTGCGGCTGGGAGGGTTGAATTACTCTTCCACCTCCTCCATGTTGTAGCTCCGGCAAACTACGTCGCTCTTCCGGCTTTCACGGTGGCAGATCGTATGTGTCGAGAAGCTAATCTGTTTCTTCTGCATTTTCCAGTTCGGTAGAACATAGGTTTTCAAAGTGTGTCCTCACGAGTCTCAATTTCGTTGAAATCTGTTGTGTCATTACCTTTTTCATCTAAAATCGTGTTGATCAGGGTTCTCTCTGTCCCTCTCTCTCTCTCACTTTGATCAGGGGTTTATTAATCTTATTTATCTTTTTCATGAACCAACTCTTTGTTTCGTCAACTTTTAAAATTGTTCTCTTCATTTCTAATTCTAATTCAACTAATTTCTGCCCTGCTCTTAACTATTTCTTTCTGTACTGTTTGGCTTTGAATTGTTTTTCTGAAGCCTTCAGATGGATTGTTAGTTATCTGAGATCTCTCTATTTTGATAATGTAGGCTTTTAGAGTTATAACCTTACTTCTTGGGATTGCCTTGATTGTGTCCCATAGGTTTTGGTATGTTGTGTTTTATTTTCATTCAGGTCTACACATTCTTTGACTTCCTTCTTGGTTTCTTCAATGACTCATTCTTTGTTCAGTAGTGTGGTGTTCAGTCTGGAGGAGCTTGTATATTTTATGTTGTTACTTTTTTGTTTCTAGCTTTATTACATTGTGGTTGAATAAAATATAAGGAATTATTTCAACTTCCCTGAATTTGTGGAGACTTGCTTTGTGTTGCAGTCAGGTTCTCATTGCTGGTGGAAATCACCCAACCAAGGGCAGCTTCTGGGAAAAAGAGGATTATTTTGGCTTGTAGGCTCAAGGGGGAAGCTCCACAATGGCAGGGGAAACAATGGCATGAGCAGAGGGTGGAAATCACCTCCTGGCCAGCATAAGGTGGACCATAGCAACAGGATAGTTTCAAGGTGGTGTCTGTCTTTGATGATGAAGTACATTGCTTCTTAAAAATGCATTATTTTATTTGTTAGAGATGGAATGGGTACAAACTCCAGACACGTGGGCCACATTGTGTGTCTGGCTTTATGTGGCAACTGATTAATCAAATCTGGGCCAGCAGGCATTGCAAGGAAGCCCCTTAACTGCTGAGCCATCTCCACAGCCCCAGGATTAGTTTCTTTAATATATTTTAATTTTTAATTTTTTATATTTTATTATTTGACAGAGAGAATGGCCATATCAGGGCCTCCAGCTGCTGCAAGAAAACTCCAGACGTAGGTGCCCCCTTGTTCATCTACTTTATGTGGGTCCTGGAGAATCAAACCTGGGTCCTTTGGGTCTGCAGGAAAGTGACTTAACTGCTAAGCCATCCCTCCAACCCCCAAAGTGAGTTTTTTGAAGATAGTAAATAGATGATCCAGTTTCCTGATCTAGCCTGTTCACCTGTGTATTTTTGTGGGTGAGTTGAATCCATTCATAACCAGACTTATTACTGAAATGTGTGAATTAATTCCTGTTATGGTGGTGATTTTGTATAGTTCTGTGGGTTTTTTTAATCTTCATTTGCCTTAACTAGTTCTCCTTTTCGTTACTGTCTTTCCTTCTTGTAGCCTCTTGATTATGTTTATTCTTGTCTGTACTGTGAAGTATTCAATCCAGTATTCTCTGCAGGGCTGGTTCAGTGGTCATATACTAATACAGCCATCTTATCACAGAAATCTTTTTTCCCTTCAATTATGAAAGGTAATTTTGCTGACTATAGTAGCTTGAGGTGGCATCCCTGTTCATTCAAAATTTGAGATACTACATTCAAAGCAGCCCTCCTGGCTTTTAGAGTTTCCCTTGAAAAACCAAATGTAACTTTGACTGGTGCATCATTGTAAGTGATGAGTTGTTTATGTCTTACAGCTTTTAGTACTTGATCTTTGTTTTCTGCATTTAGTGTTTTACCTATAATGTGATGTGGAGCATTGCTCCTCTAGTACTGACTATTTTGGTGTTCAGTGTGCCTCTGTATCTGGATGGGCCTTTTTCAGAAAAATTTTTTCTATAATTTTTCTGAAGATATTCTCCATGACCGTGTCCTGTATATCTTCCCCTTCTAGTATGCCCACAATTTAAATGTTTAGTTTTCTAAGGTGTCCTCCATTTCCCTCACATTCTGTTTGTATGCTTTTTTGAACTTGTCATTAACTTCAGCACTCCTGATAATAATATTTTCTCTGTCTTGTCCGCAAGCCCTGGTAGTCTATCCTCCACATAATCTAGTCTGTTGGTGAGGCTTTCTTGGGTGCCTTTAAAAAATATTTGTATAGTTGGAGAGATGGCTTAGTGGTTATACACTTGCCTGTAAAACCTAAGTACCCCGGTTCAAGGCTCACTTCCCCATGACCTGCATAAGCCAGATGCACAGGGGGCCCATGCATCTAGAGTTTGTTTGCAGTGGCTAGAGGCCCTGGTGGGCCATTCTCTCTGCCTCTTTCTCTCTGTCTGGTACTCTCAATAAATAAATAAAAATAAACAAAATAAATATTTATTTGTAAGCAGAGAGGAGATAAAGGAGAAACAGACAGAAAGAATAGGCATACAAGGTCCTCAGCTGCTGCAAACAAATTCCCTATGCATGTGCCACTTAGTGCATCTGGTTTCACATGGGTATTGGGTAATCAAAACCCAAGTTGTTAAGTGAGGTAACCCAGGCCCAGAAAGCCAAGTGCCACATGTTCTCTCTCATATGTGGATCCTAGCTACAGATGACTGGGCTTTTGCGTGAGAATGAAAATACTTAGTAGCAGAGGCCAGTAAGTTGAAAAGGAGACATAAAGGGTGGAGAAAGGAAGGGAGGAGGATACTTAATAGGTTGATATTGTATATATGTAATTACAATGATTGTAATGGGGAGGTAATATGATGGAGAATGGAAATTCAAACGGGAAAGTGTGGGGGTGGGGAGGGAGGGAATTACCATGGGATATATTTTATAATCATGGAAAATGTTAATAAAAAAAAAAAACAAAAACCCAAGTTGTTAGGCTTTTCAGGCAAGTACCTTAACTGTTGAGCCATCTCTCCAGCTCCTTGAGAATCTTTCAAAAGTTTTTTTTAATTTAGTTTCTTTTAATCATGTGTTATTAATTTTCCTTTTTTCCTTTTTTGTTGTTTTGATTTTTTTTAATTTCTTTATTGACAACTCCAATAATTGTTAACAATATCCCATAGTAATACCCTCCCCCCCACTTTCCCTTTTGAAACTCTATCTCATATCCCCTCCCCCTCTCAATCAGTCCCTCTTTTAGTTATTTTATTTTTTTACTGTACAAGGTAAATTTTTCTAAATTTATTTATTATTAATTAGTTTTGTTAATATTTGTTAATTTTTATTTGTTTATTTGAGAATGCCAGAGAGAGAGAGAGAGAGAGAGAGAGAGAGAGGCAGATAGAGAGAATGGGCGCGCCAGAGCTTCCAGCCACTGCAAACAAACTTCAGACGTGTGCGCCCCCTTGTGCGTCTGGCTAACGTGGGTCCTGGGTAATAAAGCCACGAACCGGGGTCCATAGGCTTCACAGGCAAGCACTTAACTGCTAAGCCATATCTCCAGCCCTTATTAATTAGTTTTGTACTCAGTGAATAGAGTCAAGTTGGTACTGTTGTTAGGCTCGTCCATGTCTTATCCCCCTCCCCTTGGCCCCTCCTTTTTGAGGTATATGGGTCATACATTGTGGAGTTAGCGCACAGTTATGGGTAGGAGAAATGTCTCTGCCTATCATGACCCAACGTGTGGCTGTGACATTCTTTCCACCCCCTCTTCCACAAAATTTCCCTGAGCCATGCTGGGTTCATTTTGCTTCAGTGATGAGGTGTTGGGAGCCTCTGTGTCTCTGGATATCTGATTTGGTAGGAGTTGATTGTTTTCTGTGTTGATCTCCTTCACCCTTGTGCTGGTACCTGGTTCACCAAGAAATCAGGACCCTTGCTTGTTTTGCCAATTATTCCTAGTTTTAGCTGGGACTCTTTTGAGGTATGATGGGGTGGTTCTCTCCTTAGGATCTATATCTATCTGAAAAAGAGAGGCAGATTCTCCAATAGAGAGTAAAGTTAGCACCAGACAAATGGGATAACCCTTATTTTTTTATAGGGAATTTAATAGGTGTAGGCCCTCTTGTAGCCCATGATTGGTGGAAGCTTGATAATGGGGAGAGGGCTCATGTTTGGATATGGTTCTGACTTGTTTCCCAGCTGCAGCTATGGGTCACAGTCCACTGAGTGGATCATTTAGCCAAATCAAGAGCAGCTGGTTTCCCACCATGGCTGTGGGCCACTATTTCACTTGTGTGAACATCATGACAGGTTATTTGCTGCTATGTAGGTTAGACCTTGAGTTGCTTGGACAGATATTGCTTATTTTCCCCCAGTCACCCATGTAGCACCTTCTGGCACTAGATGCACTGTCTGGGGATTGACTCTCTTCCAGCTTCCAGCCATGTCATTCCATTTTATCTGCCAACCGTATATGGTGTCTTCAGCAGTAGGGTCTTAGCATTAACCTTTGATAGGTCATCAAGTACTCTGACAGAAATCTGTCCTTCTTTTAGGAAACCTTGTAGGTCTCTCTGATCAAAAGCTCATTGTGGATGATAGCCACATGCTAGTATTGGAAGTTACAGGTCAGTGCCCACTAAGAGAAGGAAGAAAATGAAAGCATATGAGTTAGAGAGATGAGAGAGAAACTGTAGAAGATTAAGGTCAGTCTTCATTATATACTCTCCAGTGCCTTGTGGCTCAGGTGTTCCCTCTAAGGGCCTGGTGAAGGTTCAACCATTTGGTCTGCCTTTTAAGATGTAGAATTTTATGATACCATTGCCGTTTGGGTCTACATTTGTGTCTCCTACTCCCTTCCTTGCCCTCCCTTCCCTCCCCACCCACCCTGTTGTCTAGTCCTCGAGATGCTTGCTGGGCATGTCGGCATCTTGGATAGATTCAGGTTAGGTGCTGTAGATGAGTGAGACTATGAGGTGATTTTCTTTCTGTGATTGGGTAAGTTCACTGAGAATGATTAGTTCCAGGTTTAACGATTTTTCTTCAAATTTCATTGTGTCATTTTTTTCTTAATGATATGTAGAATTCCATTGTGTAGATATACCACATCTTAGTTATCCATTCTTCTAGTGATGGACATCTGGGTTGATTCCAGCTCTTAGCTATTATGAATTGAGCTGCTATAAACATGGTTGAGAAAACCTCTCTGGATTGAGGCTTGGAGGTTTAAGGGTACATGCCCAAAAAGGGAATAACTGGGTCTGTTTGTAACTCTTTAGGGAGCTTTTATAGGAGTCTCCAGATTGCTTTCCAAAATGGTTGTACCATCTTACATTACCACCAACAGAGGATGAGGGTTCCTATTTCTCCACCTCCTTGCCAACATTTATTTTCATTTGATTTTTTGATGTTTGCTATCCTTACTGAGGTAAGGTGGAATCTCATAGTTGCTTCAATTCTAATTTTCCTGATGACTAGGGATGATTTTTTAAGTGTGTGTTTGCCATTTGTATTTCTTTCTCTGTGAGCTGACTGTCCAGTTCTTTGCCCCATTTTGTGAGTGGGTTGTTTGACTTTTTATTGTTTAGGTTTTTGAGTTCTTTGTAGATTTTAGAGATCAGGCCTCTGTCAGTTGGATATACAGCAAATATTTTCTCCCATTCTGAGAGTAATCTATTGGTTTTCCTTAGTGTATGTTTGTCTGTGAAGACACTCTTCAGCTTCATGTGATCCCATTGGCTCAGTGACTGTTTAAGTTCCTGTGCTACTGGGGTTTTGCTCAGGAAGTCTTTTCCCATTCCTATATCATGAAAGGTTCCTCCCATATTTTCTTCCAACAGTAGCTGAGTTTCTGGTCTTATATTGAGGTCTTTAATCCATTTGGACGTGAGTGTTGTGCATGGCGAGATGTTGGGATCAATTTTCATTTCCTGCATATGGTTATCCAGTTTGTCCAGCACCATTTGTTGAAGATTCTGTCTTTTTTCCAGCCTATATTGTTAGGGCCTTTGTCAAATATCAAATAGCTTTAGTTACTTGACCCAAAGTCTGGGTCCTCAATTCTATTCCATTGGTCTGTACTCCTGCTTTTATGCCAGTACCATGCTGTTTTTATTACCATGGCTTTATGACATAGCTTTAGATCAGGTATGGTGATGCCTCCAGAGTTATTTCTTTTGCTGAGGGTATCCTTAGATACCCGAGGCCTTCTGCCTTTCCATATGAAATTTGAAATCATTTTTCTATCTCTGTGATGAACAATGTTGGGATTTTAATTGGAATTGCATTAAATCTGTATATTGCCTTTGGTAGGATTGCCATCTTCACAATGTTAATTCTGCCTATCCAGGAGCATGGGGAGTCTTTCCATTTTCTCAAGTCCTCCTCAATTTCTTTTTTGAGTGTTTTTATGTTTTAATTGTACAGTTCTTTCACTTCCTTTGTTACCATTATTACAAGGTTTTTTTTTCTTTAAAAAAAATAATTTTTATTTATTTATTTGAGAACGGATGCACCAGAGCCTCCAGACAGAGCAAACCGACTCCAGATGCATGCACCACCATGTGCACCTGGCTTTACATGGGTCCTGGGGAATCAAACCTGTGTCTTTCAGCTTTGCAGGCAAGTGCCTTAACCGCTGAGCTATCCATCCAGCCCTGTAATCTCCTCCAAGAAGAGGAACCATGGGTCTGGATGGACGTGTGCAGTGCGCCCATGGCCGGGACCCGTTAAGCTCAAGCCCAGGACACCAAGGCCTTTGGTCTTCCATCCGCAGGCAGTCAAGTCACTTCCTAAAAGCGCCTCCCACCCGGAAGGCAGGAAGGAGACCAGTGCGTCAGTCCCTGTCCACGACACATTCACTCGCCATTTTCCGCTGCTGGGGTCCAGCGAGCGCCATGTGGCTCCCTGGTTCTTTCCAGTGAGACACCAAACGGAAGCGCAGGCTTCCCTTTCAAACTTTAACAGATCCACATCAGGCGGAAGCAGGTGTGTGCTCCCAGTGGGACTCCCCGCACTCAGGTGGCAGGCCCCGCCCCTCACCTGCACACACAGCCCCCTATTACAAGGTATTTATTTTGTTGCTATTGAAAATGGGACTGTGTCCCTTATTTCTTTGTCTGCATCTTTGTCATTTGCATATAGAAAAGCTACTGATTTTTGTGCATTGATTTTGTATCTTGCTACTTTGCTACGGGAGTTAATCACCTTTAAGAGTTTTGGGATGGAGTCTCTCAAGTCTCTTACATATACAATCATGTCATCAGCAAATAGAGCTAACTTAACTTCTTCCTTTCCAAATTGTATCCCTTTTATTTCCTTCTCCTATCCTATTGCTTGAGCTAGGACTTCCAGTACTATATTGAAAAGCAGAGGTGAGAGAGGACAACCCTGCCTTGTTCCTGATCTTCATGGGAATTCCTCCAGGCTCTCTCCATTAAGTATTATTTGGGGCTTAGGAACTTTGTATATTGCCTTCATTATGTTAAGATATGAAACTAACCATGCCAATTCTCTCCAATGTTTTGATCATGAAGTGATGTTGTATTTTGTCTAAGGCCTTTTCTGCATCTATTGAAATGATCATGTGGTTTTTGTGTTTAACCTTGTTTATGTGGTATATTACATTGATAGATTTCTGTATGTTGAACCACCCCTGAGTTCCTAGGATTAATCACACTTGATCAAGGTGGATAATGCTTTTGATGTGTTGTTGGATTCAGTTTGAAAGGATTTTGTTCAGGAACTTTGCATCTCAGTTCATCAGGGAAATAGGCTGGTAGTTTTCTTTTCTTGTGGCATCTCTGCCTGGTTTTGGAATTAGGGTGATACTAGCTTCATAGAAGGAGTTGGGTAGCTTTCCCTGTTCTCCAATTGTGTGGCAGAGTTTTAGAAAGATTGGTTTGAGTCCTTCCATGAAAGTTTGATAGAACTTAACTGAGAAGCCATCTGGTTCTAGACTCTTCTTTTTGGGGAGTTTTTTGTTTACTTTTTCAATCTCACTGAGTGTGGTATGTTTGCTTAGGAGATTAATCTGCTCTGAGTTTAGCTTTGATACCATCTATTCCTCCATATTATCCAGTTTTATGGAGTACAAGTTTTTGAAATAAGTCTTGATGATTCTCCCAATTTCACTTATGTCTGTTGTGATTTCTTCTTTTCCATTTTGAATTTTGTTTATTTGAAGAGTCTCCCTCGCTCTTTCTCTCTCTCTCTCTCTGTCTTTTTTTTTTTTTTGCTTGATCAAATTGGCCAGGGGTTTGTCAATCTTGTTTATTTTTTCAAAGAACCAGCTCTTAGTTTTGTCAGTTTTCTTAATTGTTTCTTAGTATCCAATGCATTAATTTCTTAGTATCCAATGCATTAATTTCTGCTTATTAATTTCAGCAGTAGCAGCAGCGGCACCAGCAGCAGCGAATCCAGAAGTGGCAGCTTCAGCAGTGGCAGCAGCAGTGGGGGCTCCAGCAGCGGAAGCGCCAGCTCTGTGGGGCCACACCTGCCAGGCTCAGCTTGCCACACAGGAAAAGCCAGTACCCAGCTCCAGAAAACAGAAGTGGTCCAGCAATCCAGCCAGCTTACTTGAACCCACAGGTCACAAAAGAGGAATGTATAACTGAAACTAAAATCATCCAAAAAGGTAACTGAGATTGCACCAGGGAAGGTTCTCACTTGGTCACAAGCTGACTAGGAACCCTCAGCAGACCAGAAATCTTAACCTCTGTGTTGACAGAGGATCTGGTTGTTATAATTCCTACTCTTGCGTAAATACTCGGTGTTGTCTTTCATTGAATGTGTACATTGTTTAGTTATATTTGAGAATCTATCTGTATTTTGTTCTACTTTAATACTCCCATAGCAGGCAAACCCAACCCCTAGGAACACCTTTGTAGATACTCTGAGAGGCTTAAGAGCCATACCTAACAACTTAAGCTCCTACCCTAAAGATATATAACATCAGATGAATTGATACAGCTAAGAATACCAGGCTAGCTAGAAAATCCAAGGATTAACTTAATCCAAGATGCAAAAATATATACATAATAACACAATAAACACTAAAAAGCAAGACAATATAAATCCACCTAAAAGTATTAATGCATCAGAAATGACCTTCAGTGAGAAAGAGTTAGAGGAAATGCCTGAGAAAGATTTCAAAAGAATGATTGTAAATATGTTTAAAGAAGTCGAAGAACAAACCAAAGGAATCAAAGATGAAATCAAAGGATCAAAGAAGATGCAGGACTCCAATGTAATGAAATAAAGAAGTCAATACAAGACATAAATAAGGAAATAGAAATAAAAAAGAAAAACCAGTCAGAATTACTAGCAATGAAGAACACAGTTAATGAAATAAAAAACTCTGTAGAAAATCTCACCAGTAGAATGAATGAAGGAGAGGACAGAATATCTAAGGTAGAAGACAAGGAGGCAGATCTAATACAGTCCACCAAAGAGAAAGACAAACTAATAGAAAAATATGAATGGGAATTTCAAGATATTCGGGACACTATGAAAAGATCAAACATAAGAACTCAGGACAGGGCTGGAGAGATGGCTTAGCAGTTAAGCACTTGCCTATGAAGCCTAAGGACCCCAGTTCGAGGCTTGATTCCCTAGGACCCACATTAGCCAGATGCACAAAGGGGCACACGCATCTGGAGTTTGTTTTCAGTGACTGGAGGCCCTGGCACACTCATTCTCACACTCTCTCTATCTGCTTCTCTCTCTCTCTCTCTATTTTGTTCTCAAATAAATAAATAAAAATGACCAAAAAAATTAAAAAAAAAAAAAGAATTCAGAGCATAGTAAAAGGAGAAGAATTTTACTCCAAAGGCATAGTAGGCGTTTTCAACAAAGTCATAGAAGAAAATTTCCCCCAAATTGGGAAAGCAGTACCAATGCAGATACAGGAAGCCTTTAGAACCCCAGCCAGACAAATCCTGGAAAGTATCTCTCCTCACCATATTATAATCAAACTACCAAACACACAATCCAAAGAAAAAATATTGAAAGCAGTTAAAAAATTAAGTTACCTACAAAGGCAAGCCCATTAGGATCACAGCAGATTACTCAACACAAACTTTAAAAGCTAGATGGGCTTGGAGTGATGTATTCCAAGTTCTGAAAAATAACAACTGTCAACCAAGGTTACTTTATCCTGCAAAGTTATCCATTAAAATAGATAGAGAAATAAGGACATTACATGACAAAAGCAGGCTAAAGGAATATTTGAAGAAAAAACCCATTCTACAGAAAATACTTGAAAGAATCCTCCCTGCCAAAGAGAAGGAAAAGCACACATATAAGGAACCTGTAAAAAACAAACAATACTCAAATACTTGTTAACACAATAGAGCAAAGGTAGAACCGGAACTACAAAAAAAAGGCAAATATAAATACACACCTTTCAATAATATCTCTTAATATCAACAGCCTCAATACCCCAACCAAAAGACATAGGTTTGCAGACTGGGTTAAAAAGCAGGATCATACAATTTGTTGTCTCCAAGAAACTCACCTTTGTACAAGGGATGGATATTATCTTAGGGTAAAAGGTTGGAAAACGGTGTTTCAAGCAAATGGGCCTAGAAAATAAGTAGGGGTTGCTATCCTAATATCTGACAACGTTAGTCAAGAAAGATAAGAAAGGTCACTTTATATTGATTAAGGGCACACTCCAACAGGAGGACATTAAAATCTTAAACACATATGCACCTAACATGGGGGCTCCCAAATTCATCAAACAAATGCTATTAGAACTAAGGTCAAAAATAACACCAAACAGTGCTGGTGGGAGATTTCAACACCCCACTTTCATCAATTGACAGGTCATCCTGGGAAAAAAAAACAGAGAGGCATCTGGACTAAATGAAATCATAGAAGGAATGGACCTAACAGATATATAAAGGACATTTCATCCAAATGCTGCAGAATATACATTCTTTTCAGCAGCACATGGAACATTCTCTAAAATAGACCATATATTAGGACACAAAGCAAATCTTAACAAATTCAGGAAAATTGAAATAATTCCTTGCATTCTATCTGATCACAATGGAATCAAACTACAAATCAATAGCAAGAAAGGCTATAGAGAATACACAAAATCATGGAAACTAAACAATACACTACTAAATGATGAATGGGTCAATGAAGAAATCAAGAAGGTAATCAAAAAAATTCATAGAGTCAAACAATAATGAGAACAGAACATACCAAAATCTGTGGGACACAATGAATGCAGTCCTAAGAGGTAAATTTATAGCTTTAAGTGCCTATATTAAGATATTAGAAAGGGCACAAGTAAACAACCTAATGCTTCACCTTAAAGCCTTGGAAAAAGAAGAACAAGGCAAACCAAAAATCAGTAGATGGGAAGAAATAATAAAGATTAGAGCAGAAATTAGTGAAATAGAAACAGAAAATAAACAACCCAAAGAACCAATGAAACAAAGAGTTGGTTCTTTGAAAGGATAAACAAGATTGATAAATCCGTAGCAAATTTGACCAAAAGAAAGAAAGAAGAGACACAAATTAATAAAATTAGAGATGAAAAAGGCAACATCACAACAGACACCAGAGAAATTCAAAAAATCATAGGGACATGCTATAAAAGCATACACTCCACAAAGTATGAAAATCTGAAAGAGATGGATGATTTCCTTGATCTATATGACCTACCTAAATTAAATCAAGATGAGATTAATAACTGAAATAGACTATAACAAGTATGGAGATCCAAGCAGTTATCAAAAATCTCCCAAATAAAAAAAGTCCAGGCCCACATGGATTTACTACAGAATTTTACCAGACATTCAGGGAAGAAATAACACCATTGCTTCTTAAGCTTTTACATAAAATAGAAAAAGAAGGAATTCTACCAAACTCCTTCTATGAAGCCAGCATCACCCTGATACCAAAACCAGGTAAAGATAGAACAAAAAAAGAAAATTACAGACCAATCTCCCTCATGAACATAGATGCAAAAATTCTCAACAAAATATTGGCAAACAGAATACAAGAATATATCAGAAAGATCATTCACCAAGATCAAGTAGGTTTTCTACCAGAGATGCAGGGATGGTTTAACATATGCAAATCAATAAATGTAATACATTATATGCATGGAATGAAGGACAAAAATCGTATGATCATCTCATTCAATGCAGGAAAAGCATTTGACAAACTCCAACATCCCTTCATGATAAAAGTCCTACAGAGACTAGGAATAGAAGGAACATATCTCAATATAATAAAAGCTATTTATGACAAGCCTACAGCCAACATATTACTAAATGGGGAAAAACTTGAAGCTTTTCCACTAAAATCAGGAACCCAAGACAAGGGTGTCCACTGTCCCCACTTTTATTTAATATAGTTCTGGAAGTTTTAGCCATAGCAATAAGGCAAGAGATGCACATAAAAGAGGTACAAATTGGAAAGGAAGAGATCAAGTTATCATTATTTGCAGATGACATGATTCTATATATAAAGGACCCTAAAGGCTCTACCAGCAAAGTATTAGAGCTGATAAACACCTACAGCCACGTAGCAGGATACAAAATAAATACACAGAAATCAGTAACATTTTTATATGCTAACAACAAACACACAGAGGATGAAATCAGAGAATCACTCCCATTCACAACTGCATCAAAGAAAATAAAGTACCTTGGAATAAACCTAACCAAGGAAGTAAAGGATCTCTACAATGAAAACTTTTTAAAACACTCAAGTGAGATATTGCAGAAGACACTAGGAAGCAGAAAAACATCCCTTGTTCCTGGATTGGAAGAATCAATATTTTGAAAATGACAATCTTACCAAAAGCAATCTATACATTTAATGCAATTCCCATCAAAATTCCAAAGGCATTCTTCATGGAAATAGAGAAAACAATCCAAAAATTTATTTGGAATCACAAAAAACCTCAAATATCTAAAGTAATACTGACACACCTGCTCAAGAACTTAAACTCTTAGGTTAGGCTACCCACACTGCTTTTCATCCCATCTGGGAGCCAAGCCCATTGGAACGTGCTGAAATTATTTAGTGTGGCTCTTACCCTTCAGTTTTTTGACCCACATGTGAGTAATCTGTGTCAGCACCCTCACCTGCACAGGGACAAGTATTTGATTTTTTTTCTAGGTGTCTTTCACTCTAGGCAAGTTGGCAGGCAAGATGAAACATCAACCTTGAGATTAGGGTGACAATATGAGCAAGTTCCACTGGGTACTTACTTTCTCAATGTTGATGGACACATTCCATAAAGAGACTGAGAGACGGAGAGCAGAGAAAAGAGAGAGTTCTCTAATGTTCACAAATACATTGCATTTAGTTATTTGAGGCAAGTTATTATAGTGTATTTCAGGATGACCCAGAATCTGGGTATTACATGTGTGGGTGTCAAAGAGTCTAAAATGTATATAAGGCAATGCCCCCTACACTCAGGACTTAGCTTTTGGATATGACTCTACTGAGTCTGTGTTCATACAAGAAACTGCTTCCTGGCAGCAGCTTGGGTCCCATGTCTTTATCTTCCCTCGCCCTGCAGCAATCAGAGTGGCATCATGAGCAGGGCCCACTGAATCCTCTCTTCCTATGCATTGATGGTCACCTTCTTGCAGGCAGTGTGAAAGACAGAGACAGGGAAAGTGGGAAGATGGAGATGGGGCTGAAAAGGGTAAAGACAGAGTTCTTTAGTCATTAGTGTTCACATGTTTATTTAATTAAACATTTTTTTTAAAGTAGGATCTTGATATAGTGCAGGATTACCTGAAATTAGTCTCAGGCTGGCCTTGAACTCACACCTATCCTCCTACCTCAACTCTTTGGTGATAGGATTAAAGGTATGCACCACCATGGCCGGCTCATTAAACTTTTTTTTTTTTTTTTACAGAATTAGTATTTTATTTGAAAGGAAAATATAGCAGCCTTTTAGGCAAATGTAATTTTTGAAAGTTTGACAAAAATATCCAACGCTTAGGGTATAATATTGATTTGAGCTCTGTCATAAGCCAGGTGTGTGTGTTGTTTTTTTTTTAATTTAATTTATTAGTTTTCATTTCAGTGAATACAGGCAGTTTGGTACCATTATTTAGGCTCATCTGTGATCTACCCCCTCCCATTAGACCCTCCTTGTTAATGAAAATGGGTCGTGCATTGTGGAGTTAGCCCCCAATTATTAGTATGATAAATGTCTCTGCAAATCATGACCCAACATGTAACTCTGACATTCTTTCCGCCCCCTCTTCCGCAAGATTTCCCTGAGCCATGTTGGGTTCATTTTTGGTCTGCTTCAGTGCTGAGGTGTTGGGGGCCTCTGAGGCTTTGGCTCTCTGATTTGGTAGGAGTTGATTTTTCTCTGCGTTGATCTCCTTCCCCTTTGTGTTGGTATCCGGTTCACAGGAAAACATCACCCTTGCTTATTTCGCCAGTTGTCCTTAGTTTCAGTTGGGCCCCTTTTGAGGTATGTTGGGGTAGCTCTCTTCTTAGGATCTGCATCTATCTGGAAAAGAGAAGCAGATTCTCCAACGGAGAGTAAGTTAGCACCCGGAAAATTGAGATAACACTTACTTTTTTGATAGACAGTTTGATAGGTGTAGGCCCTCTTATACCCCGTGATTGATGGTAGCTTGATATTGTAGAGTGGGCTTGTGTTTGGGTATGGTTCTGACTTGTTTCCCAGCTCCAGCTAAGGGTCTAGTACCACTGAGTGGATCAGTTAGCCAAATCAAGAGCAATTGATTCCTCATTAAACTTTTTGAGGCAGGGTCTTGCATGTAGTTCAGGCTGACCTGGACCTTATGGCGATCCATCTGCCATAGTCTCCTGAGAAGAGGACATGTGAATTTTCTATGCTGTCCTCACTCCACCAAGTACTGCACAGTTTTCAACTCCCAAAGTTTTGGGAAAGACTTAAATTCAAGGTGTTGATTATACAGATGAATGAAGTGAGATCCAGAGTGACAAAATAAATTTCCCAGCCTCCTCCCTTATGACTGGCTATCATAGTGCTCATAAGTGCTGTGCAGGCCACAGAGGGAGAAAAGTCACCAACAGCCTTAGCCATCAGTGAGCTATACCTGTGAGCTCCCCAGCTGGCAAGATGTACATGCTAATGGAACAGTGACACTCTGATATGGAGGGTAACCAGCTGTTCTTCAATTGGATTTGAGGCCTGCTCCACAGGAGAGAATTCGTGGCTGGTTGTGGAGGATACTTTTTTCCTGGGGAGACACACACACATGTCTGTTTGTCCCTGATGGGGCTCAGATGAGAAAGCAAATTACAATTGCACCGAATTCAGTTTTTGTGGACCAATGAGTTTACTGGGGTTACTTATAGAGCAGGGTTAAGGATTGCTGATTGGAACACGTATGACTCAAAGCCAGCTGTTTCACACACCACTACCACCCCTGACACCCAGCATATGTGACAACTCACAGAACCTGCAACTCTCTAGACACTGTGCAACCTGCAGGCAGCTCAGCTGGTCAGACAGTCTATTCCACAGGCGCAGGTTTTCTGATGTATAATTTTACAGAGGGAGTCCTACAACTTATTGCCAGGACTTATTGACCTCTTGAGTCTCCTGAGCTTCCTTCCACCCCTAGGAGGGAATGTTTTAATTGTTTCATAACACTGGTCAATGTCAGTCCCTCAACAGTTGCTTACAGCTCCTGTCATCTGGATGAGTAGTCCTGGGGAATTCAAGGTGCAGCTGCCCTAGACTTGACCTCCTGAGTCTCCAGATCCTCCCTCCTCCTTTCCAGAGGAAGCAGAAGGTTTCAAATCAGGGAAATTTGCTATAATACACTGGTACGTGAACTCGGGTCAAAACCTAAGACTGGGAAGGCCCTAGGGTGGGGGAAGCTACTACTATTGTTTGGCTAATGGATATGCTGTGCATGTCAAATTGCCCCTAAATATTTGCATTTATAACAATAGCTTGATAATTCTGTCACTTTTGATAAGAGAGAATTCTTTTGGAAGATGGCAGAGACTATTGGGGAAACTGAAAACTTGTCAAAGGGCTGAGAAGGGACAGTTGAATGTTCACAACTAAATAAGACTTCTACATCACAACTTAGAAAGGCTTAGGGAACATTGCAGAAGGGATGTTGGAAATGTATGCATCAACGTGTAAACAGGGGTACTTTGGGAATCGTCTCTACAGGACCTAAAGTGACGGCAGCATTCGTGACCTCACAGCAGCTGTGACTACATGCACGAGACCTGCTCAATGTGGGGACCATCAACACTTGGTCACAGATGCTGAAGGAGAGAAACAAGACAATGTCAACGTATAAAGACTGGGTAGAAAAGAGAAGGGTTCAGAGAAATGGGGATAAGCAACAGGACACAAAAGAGTGTAATGGGAGAGGGATATAA
Organism: Jaculus jaculus; assembly: GCF_020740685.1. Taxonomy (NCBI): domain Eukaryota; kingdom Metazoa; phylum Chordata; class Mammalia; order Rodentia; family Dipodidae; genus Jaculus; species Jaculus jaculus. The sequence continues at coordinate 76,609,803 of NC_059106.1, forward strand.
TCAAAAACATCATGTATATGTATGAAAATTGTCAGTAAATAGTTTTATTCATTTAAAAATCAGACAATAAAGAAGCATTTTGCCTAAAGTCACACATATACTGAGCCAGTTACCAAGATTAGGATAAGAATGAAGGTCCTTCATCATCCAGGTTTCTGCCCTTTGACAAGCCATATCTGCCCTTGAACCACATTGGCTTCATGAAGTATGTCAAGTCTCTGGGCTGTATTGGTTACACTTATTGTCTTAGTTTTCAAGATTATACACCCTCTATTTATATCCACACATATCCTTTGTTTATGTCACCTTCACACTACTATTTCTATTACCATGTCACTTACAGTTAGCACGATTCATATTGGTTACATGCACCCTACTGGTTTTGTAATATTGTGGTAGCTTATACTACCCTGTTATTTGCTGGCCTCTCTGTAGAGGGACTGAACATTCCCATCCATTGTGATATGACATGCATAACTTCTCGGTAAGAAGAATATACTTCCCACTTCCTCACTGTCATGGTTGACCGTGCAACTAGCTTTGTCCAAAGGTATGATGCAGAGAGTTGTCAGTCATCCTGGATTTAGTGCAGTGTTCCTTGCACTGGAGCAAACAAGAGCTCATCCTTCAGAGTGGATCTGAGGCTACAGAAGGCCATAGCCAACCTACAACTGGCATATTATGCAAGCACTAAATGAACCTTTGTAGGTGTACACCACTGAAATTATTCAGATGTTTGTTACTGCAACACAGTGTAGCCAATTCATAGAGAAGCCATATTAGTTCCAGAAACATTTCTCCCACTAACCCAAAAACTGTGTTGATTCCAATACACAATGATGTTTACATATAGTGCAACGATACTGTTTTCTTAAGTGCATGGGATATTCTATCCCATGCTATCCCTGACTCTTAGTATACCAATCCTTCCTACCATGCCCCATCACTTTGAGAAAAGCCCCCTTAATATCTTTGTTCCTCAGACTGTAAACCACAGGGTTGAGCAAGGCTGTGAAGACATTGTAAAAGAGTGAGACCTGCTTGTCTCTCTCAGGGGAGTAATTGGAATTCGGCCTCATGTAGATGTAGGTGGCTGGAGCATAGAAGAGGGTGACCACTGTCAGGTGGGAGGCACAAGTAGAGAGAGCCTTGCAGCGGCCCTGGATGGACTTGATCTTGTGAATAGCCAAGGCGATATGAATGTAGGAGGCCACAATGAGGGAAAGCGGAGCAATAACCACAAAAACACTCAGGACCAGATCCACCATCTCAATGAGGTGGGTATCCATGCAAGCCAAGCTCCGAACTGAGGGACCTTCACAGAAGTAGTGGTTGACCTTGTTTGGCCCACAATATGGCAGCCTCATGGTGTGGAAGGTGTGGATCAGAGAAGCAAGGAAACCACAGGTCAGTGTCCCAGCTGCCAACCGTGTGCACAGGTCCCAACTGAGGATGATAGTGTAACGCAGTGGGTAGCAAATGGCCACATACCGGTCATAAGCCATGACCACAAACAAGATGCATTCAGATATGCCCAGGGCGCCAAACACATACATCTGCAGCCAGCACCCAACAAAGGAGATGGTCTGAGAGTGAGAAAGAAGATGCACCAACATCTGAGGCATGGTGGTAGTCACGTAGCCCATGTCCATCAGGGAGAGGATGCAGAGGAAGAAGTACATGGGAGTGTGGAGACGTGTGTCCAGGCAGATCAGGGTGACGATGAGCCCATTGCCCAGGACTGAGCTCAGGTAGAGGAGGAGGAACGCAGTGAAGAGGATCCTGTTGTTCGTGGGGTCACTGGAGAAGCCAAGCAGGATGAATTCAGAAACCCAGGTCTGGTTCTGCCCTGGAAGCATCAGCATGGCGGGGCCTGTAAGAGGTTCACATTCTTCTAGAAGTCTTCCAAACATGGTAGCCTATCAAGAATGCAGTTATAGAGTCGTGCAAGCTAAGGTTTCAGCTCTGGCCCCACCACTAAGCTCCTACATAAGCTTCCAATAGTGACTCATCTTCCAGATGCCTCAGTCTCATCACCTATGAAGTGTGGCTAACAATACCCATCTTGTGGGATGCTAGGAGTATACACAAAATCTAGCCTTCAAACACTACATAGCAAAATATTCATATGCAACTTCACACTCTCATTCCTCACTCCAAAGTTCACAAGTAGTCACTCATATATCAGTTTACAGCAGCCAGCCCAGCTCCTAAAGCTCTTAAAGTCACTCTGCTCCACCCCGTAGAACACGTCCCTTGTCTTATAGGCCTCTTCTCTCACCTGCTAATCCTTCACCTCCGCCAGCCATGCAATAAGAGATGTTATCAACAGAGGGCGACAAAGAGCACTGAACCAGCAGGCAGAAGGAAAGCACGTCAGTAGCTAGCCCCAGTCCTGCCTCCTTAGGCTGGAAAGCCAGTGGGGCCGTGTGCAGAAGGACGGCCTCAGTGTGCGAACACCTGCCATGCATTCAGGCCACACTGCTCCTCCCAGCATCTGCACTCTTGTGACTCCAGCAGGCTCCTTTCACAGCCAAGCTCTCGGGGCGCTGTTTTCCCCACTGTCAAGCAATGTCTACAAATGGGCCCCGTCCCATCCCTTAGGCAATACTTTCTGTGCATGGTGCCCACTTCTGAGAAACTGGTAGTGCCCACTGATTGGCTGTGTATTCCTGTTGAGTATGAACCTCATTGGCAAAGTCTAAATTTCTGGTGGGTGGAGTGACACAGGCCTGTAATTCCCACATATAATCTTGGATGTTAGAGAAAGGAGGATGGGAAGTTGAAGGCCAGCCTCATCTACACTGTGAGTTTGGGGCTAGCTGGGCTACATGAGACTCTGTCCCTAAAAAGAAAAACAAAAGGCCTGAATAGCAGGTATTTCTTCTTCATCTCTCCATCCACCATGTTGGTTTTTATGTTTTGTTCAGGAGCCATGGAAGAGAAATAAGTGTCTCCTGGCACATCACAGCATCTTATACAATGCCTTGAAACACTAGAGAACAAAATATTTCTATGTACTGTCATTACTCACCCCACAATATATAACTAGTCACTTACATACACATACTTACTATAAACAAACAGGTTACAGCACGCCAACTCCAGGTCTTGGAGCTCTTCTAGCAAGAGCGCCCATCCACTTTGTAGTGCATTTATCTGGTGTGTCATGTGCCTCATCTCCACACACCAGGTAATCCTTTCACCTTGACCAGCTGCTGTCTCACGAGGCTTCATGGTGAGAGGGCAATAGAGAACACTGCGCTGCAGCCAGCAGTAGGAAAGACTTCTGTAGCTGGCTGCAGTCCTCCCTTCTCAGGGGCTTGAAGTCAGTGGAGTGGTATGTGTAAAGATTAGTGCTCACTCCAAATAAGCGCAATGGACTAATCCTTGGCATGTACTTGGAACACACTGTTGCCTCTCAGCATCTGTCCTTTCGGCCACTCTAGCACACTGCTTTCACAGTTTTCCCACTACTAGGCCATGTCTGCGAACCACACCTTGGTCAATGCTTCCTATGCATGGTGACTAATTCCATGCAAACTTGGGCAGTGCCCAATGGAAGTCTGAGAAATCCTGGAGTCACAACCTGATTGAAAAGTCTAAATCTCTGCTTGGCACACTGACACATGCCTGCATTCCCAGACCTTGGAACTTAGAGGAAGATGGTCAGGAGTTCAAGGACCGTTTCAGCTACATAGGAAATGTCACTGTCACCTGGGCTACATGAGACCTTATATCAAAAAAATTCCAAATATCCAAATCTCAAGCATTTCTTCTTCCTTCCCCCATCCCAGCATCCTGCTTTGAATTTTTTAGTCTGGAGCAATGGAAGGAAGGGAAGTACCCCAGAAAGACAAATAATGTTCAAAACACTAGTCAAAATAATCCAATATATGGTGACACTAAGGTGCCAATTATCAGTGTAATGGGTAAAGCATCTGTTGCCTTTGATGGCAGTAGAAACATGAAAAACAGCCACCGTCACTCTTCACTTTCTCCCCCACATTCGTCATCTGGCTACCACACACCTCCTAACCATCAGAGCTGTGCTTCCCTTCACCTGTGGTCAGGAGCCATGATACCCCCCTGCTTTCCTGCATCAGCTCCTCCATCCTGTCTCTGTCTCTAAACTCTCCTCCTTCGATGCATGGAGACTGTGGCAAGCAGGTATTCCTGAGCACAGTGTTGTCACATCTGGTTTCTGTTAAAGCTGTTAAAGGGCTCCCAAGACCCCATCACGTTAGCAGGATGTACAGAATCCTCTCTAAATGACCTGCTTCCTGAAGACTCAGCCACAACACCCAACTGTCTCCTGCTGTCAGTCTTTCCAGGCACATTGATACCCTTACAAGAACTCCCAGTGCTTTGGGTGTCTCTGCTCTCTCACACCTACAGGCCCTTGCCCATGACCTCAAAATGGAGCACAGTCAAACACCCACACCTCCATTGCCCACGAACACACTGTGGACATAGTATGTCTTCGTTCAGCCAGCAAGCCTTTCCTGACTTGTTCTCCACCTTCCATCCCCAAATTCAGATTACATACATTCTACACTACTATTAATTGTCAGGTTACAATCTGAAAAATTCTAGAGGGTTCTAATGTCAGTTTAGAGATATTGCAACTTGGAAAAAGAAACACAGGGGTTGGGGATGTACACGTCACATAATGGCTCTGAAGATATGTGTCTTAGTGACTTCTGACCTCTAACCCCTCAGAGGTGGGGACCCCATCCAAAGTCACAGGACCAGTGACCATCTCACCTCTCATGGATCCACAGAATGTCACTGAACGACTGTCCCTTGTTCCTAGGGAAACTAAATAGGAAGGCACCTTGGCAAATATATGCAGGAATCAGGATTCCAGATAGTTGAGTCTCCAGAAAGGTCTCAAGTTTCTGAGAGCCCTGAGAGCCTTCTGCCTTGTCCCCATGAAGACCTCACTAGAAGATGCTGGGATGCAGACAAAGACAGACTCAGCCATCTCACTCTCTTCCCACAGGAATGAGTTGCTGAGGTTTTATGGACCTGTCCCTCATCTCCCTTCTCAGGAGAGCTGAGGAAGCTCCATCTATATCCCTAGTGGGAATGGAGTTTTCCAAATGCTGTCAACAGGAATGTTACAACAAATAGGACCTTGGGGGCAGAGCGTGAGGAAAGAATACAATGGGAGAAGATTAGTGACAAATTTCCTGTCCCCACCTACTTGCAAGGTAAGGACAGCTTGCAGGGGAAGAATATAGGCTGAGACCTAGTCACCTGACATACAGGTGAAGGATTTACATACTCCTGATTCTCCTGTTAGTGCCTTCCAACCCCACTGAGGTCTGACATCAATCAGACCATGTTCTAGTCCTCTATTCTTCCTGACCTGCTTGGGATAATTCAAAGCCTTCCCCCATTCTCCACCTATACAGAACTTTCACAAGTCATCTGGCCTTCTGGTGATAACTAGGGGTTCACCATGACATGTCAACCTCCAACCATGTCCTGAACCAGGTCCTGGAAAGAAGCCTTTAGATATTAGCAGTGTCATGCACATACAAGTGGAGTGAGAAAACTTGCCCAGGGGCCCACATCTGACAGGTGCAAAACCAGAATCTGGATGCAGACCTATGAGGTCCCAGTGCACATTCTCCTAACCTTGCTGTCATTCTGCCTCAGTTTTCTCTTCTGTGGCATTCTGTGACCTCTTCCCTTCTGGGGTTTCCGGGAGACTTAATGTGAAAATGTTGAACACTCTGGTCAAGTGTTGGCCAACTGTCCACAGCTGAGAGCAGCAACTTCTGCCTTCTCTCTGGGCTTTGTTTTCCCAACAATTCGGAAGGAAGAGACTGACTCTTTAAAGACCTTCCTCGAATCTCACAGGACACTAGAGCAATTGTTATCCATGTAGGCCATTATGAAGGTTACACTATAAAACCATATTAAAGAAATTTCATGAAAACCAAGTATGCTACAGCTCAGAGATATAGCACTTGGTTAGTGTGCTGGGTCCTAGCTTAAAAAAAATTGAAAACATTATTTTTAATTTTAAAATACCTGAACACACCCAAAGGCATGAAATGCTCAAACCTCTTGCTGGCCCATTACTTCATTACATTTTGCTGAAGTCTGTGTTTTAGCAGATGTGTTGTTCCTAGTTTATTGGGTGAGGATGAGCAATCCCAACACTTTTAGTAATACAAAATTACAAACTTCACTTTGACCATTGTTGTAGTTTGAATGTATGTCCCCCATAAACTCAGGTGTTTTATTAAAGCTTGTAACTTGGGTCTCTACCCACGGTGGTTTCTCTCCACTTGGATTAATGAATGGAAGCCAGCTCCTTCCACCACTGATGGATCTGTAAGCTTAAATAAATCTTGTTCCTGACATAAACTGTTGTCTGGTTTGGATGTTCATCCCAGCAATGTGAAGCTGTCTACAGCAGCTATGATGACTGAATATGTATCACAAGCATATGTAAACAATACAAATACAAATTAGAACAACCCCATCTAGAACACAGTGTCTCTTTTAGTACTATTACTAAGCACTCTAACCATACAACTACCTTTAACTTTTCTCATATGTATAACTGACTCTCACTTCAGCTTTGAATAGGTGGTACAGTCCAGACAGGGATTCATCTCATTTTTAAAAGAAATTATTTTTTTATTTATTTGACAGAGAAAGAGGGTGAGAGAGAATGGGCATGCCAGGGCCTCCAGCCACTGCAAACAAAACCTAGATGCATGCAACCCCTTGTGCATCTGGCTAACGTGGGTCCTGGGGAATCGAACCTGGGTCCTTTGGCTTTGCAGGCAAATGCCTTAACCACTAAGCCATATCTCCAGCCCTCATCTCACTTTTAAAAGAGGAGGAAACTTCAGTTCAACACATGCAGCTACTTGCCTACAACAGTCAATCTAGGGTCATAGATAGGATCAAACATGGGCCACCCTGGTCTTATAAATGACAGAGATACTTGGAGACTGCCAAACATGTTCCTGACTGTTTCCCATACAACTACAGTGACAGAATCTGTGATTGCTGGCAAAGGTCGCAAAACAAGACAATGGGAGAGCCATCACCAGGACCTGGCTACTTGCCTCTTGGACTGGGCCTGAACCTGCTAAGTCTATCAGGTGCTTAAATGTCTCAGTGTAAACAATAGCTGTACCTGAATTTTAACTAAAGTTCCTCCACTTGCTGAAAGTTGGTAATGATCCCCAGTGGGCATGGGGCCAGCCCAGAGGTTGACATGAAGGAAAAGGCAGACTCGGGGGGTTTCATTCTGAGCCAGGTGGACCCAAGGGCATCAAGGAGAAGAGTGTTTGGTATGAGAAAGAAGAATCCAGGGTTGTAAAATGTTCTGACAACCAGGGACTCCATAATTGGCCCCCAGATGAGAATGCCTCTGGGAATTACCTTGTGGGAATTGGCTCATTTAGGAAGATAATGACCTATAGAAATTCTGGGTTTGTGTCTGGAGACCGAAGCTAAAGGGAATATATGAGGTAGTGACATTATGATAGGAACACTGAAATGGGCCCTGGGTACATCTGACCAAGGATGCACAGTTCATACAGCACCAGATCCTCACAGCACTCAAAGGAGGGCATCACAGATGAAGATGATGGTGGTGCTGGCATTGATGATTATGACAGATACTGAGAAGTATTCATGAACCAAGCCTGAGGAAGTCAGTGATGCTTGTTACTTTACTACTTTATGTGTCAGAAAATGCCTTTGACATCTTCAAGACATGCTCTCTACTAATTTTCAGCCAATAAAACAAAAGTCTCAAAATGGGAAATGTTCCTCAACCAGGTGGACCAGTGTAGGAGACTAGAACCTTGATGTCATGCTTTCTAGCTTTGGCCACTTCTATTGCTTCAGGCTCCCTCTTGCACTTTGTTCTCTGGGAAGATGAAGGAAGTTCTCTCTATTTTCCCATCGGTATTTAGCCAGTCACCGGGTCTGGATTGTCCTCAGCATTTGGAGTCCTGGTACTTAGACCCACATTGGGCAAGGCTAAAAATCTTGTGTGAGCTCACAGTTACGACCAGCTGCTAGGATAATGACCCCATCATAATAACAACAGCAATGAAAATTAAAACAACATAGTGATGATGATGGTGATAAATAAGAAGGGGTAAAATCTGACTTGGTGTTTCTTGCTATGTATCTTACTCTCTTCCAAGTGTGTACTTGCCATGTCTAATTTGATATCCAAAACAGACTTATGATGCTTTCCTTGTTGACTGCAGGTGGAGAAGCAGAACAGCTAACAATGTGCCTGTGTCTAAGAGTCACTAGTGGGTAGTCTACGATTTAATAAGTAGTGATATGATGGTAAATGGTTAACCATCAAGTCCCCTGGAAGGATGGAGGCAAAAGAAAATATAATCCGGACTGCTTTTTCAGCTAGCTGTAAGTTCATTTGGCTGAGCCCATGAACAAGCTCACCCCACACACTTTAACTTGCTTGTTTGTGAATCCACTGGATGGGATATTTGTGATGGTTGTTGCACTCACAGAATACCTGACAAAAGCAACTTAATGAAGGAAGGATTCATTTTGAGTGATAGTTTCAGGGTACAGTACATCATTGAGGAGAAGAATAGAGGCAAGGGAATAAGACAGCAAGTCCTAACATATTTATAGATGGTAAGCAGAAAGCATGCTCATGCTTAGCTTAATTCCTCCTTTTTATTCAGTTCAAAACTCCAGTCCATCTGATAGTACCACCCACATTAATGGTAGGTCTTCCTTCATCACTTAAACCTTTCTAGAAAATAGTCATAGGCATACCCTGAGGTGTGTTGTGATGGTGATAAAGATTAATACAGGCAATTATATAATGTTCAGGGGAAGAAGCTAGAAAGTATCTACTTGTTTATTAAAATTTTAGTTTGTTGGGCTAGAGAGATGGCTTTGTGGTTAAGTACTTGCCTGTGAAGCCTAAGGAACCTGGTTCGAGGCTCAATTCCCTAGGACCCATGTTAGTCAGATGCACAAGGGGGCACACGTGTCTGGAGTTGGTCTGCAGTGGCTGGAGGCCCTGGCACACCCATTCTCCCCCCCCTCCCTCCCTCTCTCTCTCTCTCTCTCTCTCTCTCTCTCTCTCTTTCTCTGTCTCTCTCCTTCCCTCTCTCTTTCTCTCTGTCTGTTGCTCTCAAATAAATAAATAAATAAACTAAAAATATTTTAAAAAATTTAATTTGTGACTCAGAGACTGCTAGAGCTCATTGTGCATGCAACACTGCCACATGATGATATGACACTATTTGCTTGCCAACTTGGTGTCCTGGTGCATCAGATAACACCTTGTCCATAGTGGGTATCAGGTCACAAGGTAATTTGGCAGCTTATCGAAGTCTATTTGGTTAAGATGACAATTCGTGTTAAACTGCTATATAAATTCAGTGCATCTCCATCACAACCCTAATAGAGACTGTTTTATAGAAATTCACTAAAGAGGGCTGAGGAGATTGCTCAGCAGTTAAGGCGTTTGCCTGCAACGTCTACTGACCCAGGTTCAATTGCCCAGGGCCTACATAACACTGGATGCACAAGGTGGCACATGCTTCTGTAGTTAGTTTGCAGTGGCACTGTGCCCTGGTGTACCCACTCTCTATCTCTCTTTTCCTCTCCCTCTCTTTGTCTTTCTCTGCTTGCAAATAAATTTTTAAAAATTAAAAAGAAAAGAAATTCATTAAAGACACCTAAAATTCAGTCGAGAGTCCAAGGCACTCAAACAATCTTCACTAAGGAAAGCAAAGTTGGATGATGTCTACTTCTGAATTTGAAATTCTTCCACAACACTGTAGCAGCAGAACAGTGTGCTCCTCCATAAGGGTTGACACACGTTTTAACAGCAAACCATTGACAGTCCAAACATAAGTCTAAAATTTCATGTCAATTGATTTTTGTCAATAACATCAAGATAATTCAATTGAAACAGGTTTTCCAAAAAAATGGTGCTCAGACAAGTGGATATCCACATGTAAAAGAATGAAATTAGATACCTATTCATATCATACACATGATTACCTCAATTTTTAAACAATGCTAAGTAAAACTTGGAAGAAAACACAGAAGTAAATTTTCACAACCTTGGATTCGGCAATGCTGTCTTATATCTGCTCTAAAAGCAACAAGAGAAAGAAGTTAAAAAATAGATTTTATCAAAGTTAAAACATTGAGGACACGCCTATCACTCCAGCACCTGAGAGGCAGCCAGGAGGATCACGTTTCAAGGCCATCTTTAGATGCATAGAGAATTTGAAGTCACCCTGGATTACATGAGACCATGACAGAACAAAAGAGAAAAAAAAAAGTAATGAGAAATGAGATTATTGCCTATGACTGACTGACTGAATGAATGAATGAATGAATGAATGAATGGGGCTCAAGTACAAAGAGATAGGGAGTAAAGGACCAAAGGGAAGAGGCTCACACCTTATTAGAGGAAGTATGGTTCAGATACTGAATTACAGACTCATTTTCTGGCTAACAGGGAGCTTCTCTGGAGGTGATGGGAAATGTATTCCTACCTCTATAGCATAGGTAAAGGAGCAGTGAGGGTATAGATATGAAATCAGATCCTGGCTACCACATAACAGAAGACCTTCAGAGCCAGTTACACTTGCAAACAGAATGACCTGTATATGTGACCCTGAAGGTCACTGAATGAGCTCCCCGCCCCCAGTCCCACACAAAGATGCTCTAACACTTGCTGAGCGAGTCCAGCAGGTGGCAGGTGACTGGGCAGGGGGAGCTCTGGGCTGCATGTTAAAACCTGAGGCTGCAAATCAGACTGTATTCTGAGCCATCTCCAGACAGAAACCATCTAGTTATGCACATATAACTGAGAGTGTCCATTGCTCATAAGTCACTCTGCTCATCTCCTCTGCACAACTCCCCACTTTCCCCCTTCCCAAATTCATCAGTTTGACATCTAAACTCCAAGCAGCATAACCAAACAGAGCCCCCTTCCCAGTACCCCCAGCCCAGAATCCTCCCTAAGGACATGTCTTGGAGCTCTCTAAAAGGGTGGCTCTTGGTTCACTAGACTGGTCTGAGTCCCCTGACACTCTTGCCTTCTTATCCTGCTCTCTTCCCTCTCAGCCCTTCATGAGGTCACCCATGCAACAGAAATGATCATTCCTCAAACTGTACCACTTCTCCTGCCATGACCTCACCACCCCCACTGTGCTCAGCTTAAAGTAACACTTGTCACTGGGCTTTCCAGACTGGCCTCTGCCCGGCTCCGAAACATATCTCCACCTCTCATACTCACTCTGCAGTGACCACCTAAACCTTGATACAACTCTTAAATCAAGGCAAAATCATTTATTTTTGATATTTTATTTATTTTGAGAAATTGAAAGAGAGAGACAGAGGCAGATACACAGAGAACAGGCAACATATAAGAATATAAGTGTGGGACTTCTGGTTAAGATGGCGGCGTAGGTACCACGCCAAAGCAGCCCAGGGGGGAAAAAAGACCAAAAAAACTCAGCAAAATACACACTTTTACTAAAAAGTGAGGTGTATAGGAAATTAAAGCGGCAGCAGAGAAGTAGAAGAGTTATAGAGCATCCAGAGCCTGCACAGGCGGGAAAAGCGGCTCCGGCAGCTCGGCCAACCGCCGCGGCCGTGGCGCAGCAAAAAATGCCAGACTCGGCTCAAGCCGCAGGAAAAGCCAGGTGCGTGATTTTCCCCTCACACCGCGCTCTCCGCAACTCGGGAAACGTGAGGGGAGAGCGGCAGCGAGCAGCGGAGGAGCAGACCGCAAGGTAGAAGAACACGTGGAACAGCGAGACAACCAGAGCAGCCGCGGCTCCCTCCCCTCCCCCACCACCTGAACTCAGCTCCAACGAACGGAGCAGCGGCCCGGGACCCGGCCACGCCAACTTGGGCTGACAACGGGACCCAAGCAGGAGCAGAGTTCGGGAGCAACATCAGGGGCTCCAGCACCGGTACCAGCGGCCCCAGCAGCAGCAGACCCAGGAGTGGCAGCAGCAGCAGATCCCGCAGCAGCAGCTTCAGGGGGACCAGCGGCAGTGGACACAGCAGCAGCAGCTTCAGCAGCAGTGGTGGCTCCAGCAGTGGCAGCTACAGCAGCAGCAGAGGCAGCAGCAGCGGCTCAGTTTGCCCCGTAGGAAAAGCAAGTGCCCAGCTCCAGAAATCAGAACAGCAGCCCGACGACCCAGGCAGCAACTTGACTGAGACCAAAATCACCCAAGGTAACTGGGATTGCACCAGGGAAGGGTCTCACTTGGTCACAAGCTGACTTGGATCCCTCAACAGACCAGAAATCTAAACCTCTTTGTTGATAGAGGATCTGGTCATTATAATAACTACTCTTGCATACATACTCAGGGCTGTTTTTGATTGAATGTGTACAGTGTTTAGTTAAATTTTAGAATCTACCTGTATTTTATTCCACTCAGCCTGCTTGAATACTCCTATAGCAGGGAAACTCAACCCCTAAGAACATCTTTGTAGATACTCTGAGAGTCTTAAGAGCCACACCTAATACCTTAAGGTCCTACCCTGAAAATATATTACATCAAATCAATTGATACAGCTAAGAATACACAGCTAGCTAGAAAATCCAAGCATTAACTTAATCCAAGATGCAAAAATATATACATTATAACACAAGAAACACGAAAAAGCAAGACGATATAAATCTACCTAAAAGTATTAATGCATCAGAAATGTCCTCCAGTGAGAAAGAGTTAGAGGAAATGCCTGAGAAAGAGTTCAAAAGAATAATTATAAATATGTTCAAAGAGGTCAAAGAACACATGAAAACAATCAAAGAAGAAATCAAAGAGGAAATCAAAGGAATCAAAGAAGAGACAGGACACCAATTTAATGAAATAAAGAAGGCAATACAAGACATAAATAGGGAAATAGAAATAATAAAGAAAAACCAGTCAGAATTACTAGCAATGAAGAACACAGTTAATGAAATAAAAAACTCTGTAGAAAATCTCACCAGTAGGATGGATGAGGGAGAGGACAGAATATCTAAGCTAGAAGACCAGGTGGCAGACCTAATGCAGTCCAACAAAGAGAAAGACAAACTTATAGAAAAGTATGAGTGGGAATTTCAAGATATTCGGGACACTATGAAAAGATCCAATATAAGAATTCAGGGCATAGTAGAAGGAGAAGAACTCCACTCCAGAGGCATAGTAGGCATCTTCAACAAAATCATAGAGGAAAATTTCCCCCAAATTGGGAAAGAGGTGCCAATACAGATACAGGAAGCCTTTAGAACCCCAGCCAGACAAAACCCAGAAAGAACCTCTCCTCGCCATATTATAATCAAACTTCCAAACACACACGCCAAAGAAAAAATATTAAAAACAGTTAGAGAGAAAAATCAAGTTACCTACAAAAGCAAGCCCATCAGGATTACAGCAGATTATTCAACACAAACTTTTAAAGCCAGAAGGGCTTGGAGTGATATATTCCAAGTTCTGAAAGATAACAACTGTCAACCAAGGTTACTTTATCCTGCAAAGTTATCCATTCAAATAGATGGAGAAATAAAGACATTCCATGACAAAAGCACGTTAAAGGAGTATTTGAAGAAAAAACCAGCTCTACAGAAAATACTTGATAGAATCCTCCATGCTGAACAAAAGGAAAAGCACACATATAAGGAACCTAGAAAAAACAAGCTACACTCAAATACCAGTTAACAGAAGAGAGCACAGGTAGAACCAGAAACACACACACACACAAAAATGGCAAACATAAATACACACCTTTCAATAATATCTCTTAATATCAACGGTCTCAATGCCCCAACGAAAAGACATAGATTTGCAGACTGGGTTAAAAAGCAGGATCCTACAATTTGTTGTCTCCAAGAAACTCACCTTTCTACAAAGGATAGACATTATCTTAGGGTGAAAGGTTGGAAGACGGTGTTTCAACAAGCAGGGGTTGCTATCCTAATATCAGACAGGGTAGACTTTAGTCCGACATTAGTCAAGAAAGATAAGGAAGGTCACTTTATATTGATTAAGGGCACACTCCAACAGGAGGACATTACAATCCTAAACATATATGCACCTAACATGGGGGCTCCCAAACTCGTCAAACAAACACTATTAGAACTAAGGTCACAGATAACACCAAACACAGTGGTGGTGGGTAACTTTAACACCCCACTCTCATCAATTGACAGGTCATCCAGGGAAAGAATAAACAGAGAGGCATCTGGACTAAATGAGGTCATAGAAGGAATGGACCTAACAGATATATACAGGACATTTCATCCAAAGGCTGCAGAATATACATTCTTTTCAGCAGCACATGGAACATTCTCTAAAATAGACCATATATTAGGACACAAAGCAAATCTTAACAAATTCAGGAAAATTGAAATAATTCCTTGCATTCTATCTGACCACAATGGAATTAAACTACAAATCAGTAGCAAGAAAGGCTATAGAGCATACACAAAATCATGGAAACTAAACAATACACTACTAAATGATGAGTGGGTCAATGAAGAAATCAAAAAGGTAATCAAAAAATTTATAGAGTCAAATGATAATGAGAACACAACATACCCAAATCTCTGGGACACAATGAAGGCAGTTCTAAGAGGTAAATTTATAGCCTTAAGTGCCTATATTAAGAAATTAGAAAGGTCGCAAGTAAACGACCTAATGGTTCACCTTAAAGCCTTGGAAAAAGAAGAACAAGGCAAACCAAAAATCAGTAGACGGGAAGAAATAATAAAGATTAGGGCAGAAATTAATGAAATAGAAACAAAAAGAACAATCCAAAGAATTAATGAAACAAAGAGTTGGTTCTTTGAAAGGATAAACAAGATTGATAAACCCTTAGCAAATCTGACCAAAAGAAAGAGAGAAGAGACACAAATTACTAAAATCAGAGATGAACAAGGTAACATCACAACAGATTCCAGAGAAATTCAAAAAATCATAGGGACATACTATAAAAGCATATACTCCACAAAGTATGAAAATCTGAAAGAAATGGATGATTTCCTTGATCTATATGACCTACCTAAATTAAATCAAAATGAGATTAATCACTTAAATAGACCTATAACAAACATGGAGATCCGAACAGTTATCAATAATCTCCCAACTAAAAAAAGCCCAGGCCCAGATGGATTCACTGCTGAATTTTACCAGACTTTTAAGGAAGAGCTAACACCATTGTTATACCATTGTTATACCCCCCCCAAAAAAAATTAAAAATCTGATCCTCAGGCTAGAGAGATGGCTTAGCAGTTAAGGCACTTGCCTGAAAACCCAAAGGACTCAGGTTCGATTCCCCAGTACTCACATAAAGCCATATGCACAAGGTGGTACATCCATCTGGGGCTTGCTTGCAATGGCTAGAGGCCCTGGCATGCTGATTCTCTCTGTGTGTCTGTCTCTCTGTTTCTTTCAAATAAATAAATATTTTTAAAAATATAATTCTCAGATATATTCTATTCCTTTCCCTATCCCACTATACTTGTTTTAATGTAATTTGTCTTTATTTCATGAGTTTTGTTTTATACGTGGTCTATCTATGGAAAATGATCTCAATAAGCAACAAAATACACAGCTATAGGTATTTAACACCAAAGTGTTTAGCATACAATTTTTAAAATTTATTTATTTTTTTATTAACAACATCCATGATTGTAAACAATATCCCATGGTAATGCCCTCCCTCCCCCCACTTTCACCTTTGAAACTCCATTCTCCATCATATTCTCTCCCCATCTCAATCAGTCTCTTTTTGATTTTGATAGCATACAAATTTTTTAATGGTATATAGTGAGTAGGAAAACTGAGCATCATCTTAACCAAGGGGTATTAATTAATTTCATCATTAAAGAGAAAATAGACTGTTTCCTCAATTATTCTTAGTTTCAGCTGGGGCCCTTTTGAGATATGATGGGGTGGTTTACCATACTAGATATCCAGAGACACAGAGGTGCCCAAGATCTCAACATGGAAGCAGACCTAATATGAACCCAACATGGCTCAGGGAAATTTGCAGAAGAGGGGGCAGAAAGAATGTCAGAGTCACACATTGTGTCATGATACACAAAGACATTTCCTCCTACCCATAACTGATGGCTAACCTCACAATGTACAACCCACATACCCAACAAGGAGGGTCCCTGTGGAGGAGGGAGGACAGGGAGGAGGCTAACAATGGTACCAACTTGACCATATACACTGACTAAAAAAATAAAACAAAAAGAAAATAGACTGAATACAGCATCTCTAGGTGGAAAATCCTGAGAATGCACCACTGTCAGAGCCCTTGAGCTGAAACCTGTAAAGCTTGATCTAATCATGAAAAACAGACCAAACTGAGTAATGGTCCATAAAATTGCAAGTTTCTAATGCCCATAGTGCACTACCCAGCCATTCGATGAATAAATATAAAATAGTGCAAAATAGGGCTGGAGAGATGGCTTAGTGGTAAAGGCACTTGCCTGCAAAGTGAAAGGAACCAGGTTCAATTCCCCAGGACCCACGTAAGCCAGATGTACAAGGTGGCGCATGAGTCTGGAGTTAGTTTACAGCAGCTAGAGGCCTGGCGCCCCTATTCTGTCTCTCTCTCTCTCTCTCCACCCACCATCTTTCTGTGTCTCTCTAAAATAAATAAATAAATAGAAAAAAAATTTTAGTTAGTGCAAAGTAAGGAACCACCTAAGTGCCAATGAAATATAAAGGGTAACGCATGCATTACCTTTGCAGGGAGTAGGAATATGAAGCACACTTCAAACCATATTCAGTCTTCACTTTGCCCCATCCCCTCACCTGACTAATACACACACATAACTCTCAGAGTTGCGCCTCTCCTCACCCCCATCAAGAACCCATTAGGTCTCCCTGCCGTCCTGCATTGGCTCCTCCATGCTCTCCCTGCCTCTGGACTCTCCTCCTTCCATGAGGTTCCATAGAGACTGCTGTGAGCCATCTTTCTAAAACCCAGCACTGGTCATGCCTGGCTCCAGCTTGAAGCCCTTTAAGAGCTCCCAAGACCCCATCACTTTATCTGGATGGACAGAGTCTTTCCAAAATGCTCTGCTTCCTGAACACTCAGCCTCAGCACCCAGTAGTCTTCTCCCTCTCATCTCTCTCCACAGGCATCCATCTCCAAACAAGTGCTCACATACCCAGCCTGCTGTGCCTTCCTCACACTCCCAGGTCCTTAAACATGACCTCAGTGCAGAGGAAGGACAACTACCTGCATCCCCAGTGCCCAAAACACGCTGAGGACCCAGTAGGAAGCAGCTCAGCCAGAATGCCTTCCCTTACTTCTCTTACATCTCCCCCAAACCAGATGAAATGCATTCTCCATTATCATAAGTTATAATGCTATAATCTGAAGAATTCTAGAAGGTGCTAACATCAACTTTGTGATGTGAAAAATTGGAAATAAATCTTACTTTTTCTCTTGTTAACTGCATTCCGAGAAAAAGTAAATAGACCCTCTGTGAAAAATTTTATGCATATAGGGTGATTTCATAATCACCTTTTCAATAACAACTAATAGGTATTTAGTGGGTAATTTATACAAGTCAGGGACTATTATTCTAAATTTAGCCCATATAACAACTCACTGAGAGAAGCACTTCCATCAGAATATTATAGGTTAAAAATGTCCTAACCCATTGAGGAAAGCAATCATGCATTTGAGATGGCACGGTTGCCTCCGTAGACCTGGGACTTGAGCTGGGGCAATCTAACCCACAGCCTACTCTTCATCATTAGTGTCTCATACTTTCAGCAAACAGGCTTCCAGCTGGGAAAGGTGAAGAGTTACATTCCTCACAAGTGTACATCAGTGTGAGCTCACTGAGGTTTAGCACAACACGATAGAAGCATGGCCCAGGTGGAGTTCAGAACAGGAGGCAAGGACGCCACACACAAGTCAGGACCATAGCCTAGACCTTCTCATGATGAGTTTTACTCCACATGCTGGCACAGGTAAATGTGGGAGAACATAGGCTTGCATTGAAAGGCAGAGGGAAACAATGGAAGGGAAGGTAAATGGGAAATTATGACCATTCCGGAATAAAATAAAGTATTGTCTTTGCTCTCTGCCTTTGCATCAAACATGAATTTCATGGGATGGGGGACACCATTTTGTCAACCTAAGTACTTTACAGCTTTCTTGGCCAGCAGGTTCTACCTTCCATTTACAATAATTCAACAGACTAGGGGATGTAGATGGGTGGGGGGAGGGTAAGGCAGCAGGATTGTGTGCTACATAGCTTGGGTTACATGATAAGACCCTGCCTCAAAAAAAAAAAAAAAATTTGCAAAGCCAGCCATGGTGTCACACATGAAATAATGCAAGCACTTGGGAAGTTTTGACATAAGGATCAGAAGTTCAAGGACAGCATCAGCTACATAACAAATTTGTGACCAGCCTGACCTACATTAGATCTGGTCTCAAAAAAAGTTACAATGCCCCTGGTTCCACAGAGTATCAAGTTGTGTCTCCACGATGGTAGAAGGCTCTTTCCAGAATATTAACTTGACTGCCTGCCTCTCTTGAGATCCTTGGGTTCAGGATCTTAAGTCATTTGTTTCCTTACCTAGAACATGACATGACACAAATTATCAAAAAATATTTATCAAATAAACAAAATAAGGAAGGAAGACCAAGAAATAGGGATAGGACAGGAGGTTGAGATGAGGGTCAGGGAGGAATGAGGACTGTAGCAGACACCTTGAGGTTTGTGGAGATGAACTTTTAAACCAGGCACAGATATGGAGGACAGGATATTTATTGAAGCTTACAGATCTAGGGGAAGTTCCATAATGACAGAAGAAGCTGAACCCCTCCCCCTCAAAGGACTAAGCACAGAGGGAGAGAGAAAAGGCCACATCACCCAGCACACTTTAGGAACTCTAGCTAGGCACACTTTTGATATTTTTAGATTGGAATTTCAAACCCAGCACCACACCTTTAAGATCTGCCCAGTGACACCTCCTTCAGCCAGGTGGCTGTAGATCCAAACTACAAACTAGTAGAACACTGAATATCTTGGGAGTCATCTACTCAAACTACCACAGTGAACAAAGAGGGAAGAGGGCAGGGGTATCAGGATGTCCACATGGTGAACCTGAACATAAGATGTTTAGTCACTTCAGACTCTAGAAATCTAAAGAGGCCAGGATCCCACCCATAGCCTCAGGACCAGTGACCATCTCACCCATTGTTGCAGTTCGGTTCGCATTGCTGGTAGAAATCACCCAACCAAGAGTAGCTTCTGGGAAAAAGAGGTTTATTTTGGCTCACAGGCTTGAGGGGAAGCTTCACGATGGCAGGGGAAAACGATGGCATGAGCAGAGGGTGGACATCACCCCCTGGCAAACATAAGATGGACCACAGCAACAGAAGGGTGTGCCAAACACTGGCATGGGGAAACTGGCTATAAAGCCCATAAGCCCGCCCCCAACAATACACTCCCTCCAGGAGGCATTAATTCCCAAATATCCATCAGCTGGGAACCTAGTATTCAGAACACCTAAGTTTATGGGGGACACCTGAATCAAACCACCACATTCCGCCCCTGACCCTCATAAACTGATAATCATACATGATGTAAAATGCAATGCATTCATCTCATTTTAAAAGTCCCCATAGTTTTTATCAATCCCAATGATGTTCATACATCCCCATAGTCCAAGATCTTTTAACTGAGCCATAATACCAAAACATAACCTCAAAAAACCCATAATGGCACAGAATAAATATTCACACTGCAAAAGATGGCATTGGGCATAGCAAAGAAACATTCAACCAATACAAGATTTAAAACAACCAGGGCAAACATCAAACTCTGTAGCTTCAAGTCCAGCAACTCTAGCCAGTGACAAATCTTCAAGTCTGATAATTCTAACCAGCAACAAGTCTCTGGCATTCCAATTCCGCCCCTCCAGCTAGGCTACTCACAGTCCTGGAAAACTTCATCGGGGCTGGCAGCTCCTCGGCAGCCATCTCATGGTTCCGGCATCTCCACTGAGTCTCCACTGCAAGCCACGGTTCATCCTCATGGCTCCATGGGGTCTCTATGCAGGCAACCAGCAAACCTGCTTCACACTGCCCATGGCCATTTCCAAAACACAAGACCGTGTTGCAAACTCAATGACCCTCTTTCCAGCATTTTATACTCCACGATACCAGGTAGGTGCCAATTTGTTAATCCAGGGGGGAATAAAGCAGACTTTGAAGAACAGGGCACTCCTTGAGCACCCAGACCCCTTCAAAAGAGCTGACATTCTTCCTGTTGCCCCAGCGCAGGTCAGCTAGCCCAGTCTCAAAGGTTGTTATCTCTCAGTTGCAGCTGAACGGGCAGCAGTTCACCCAAAGATTTTCCTTTCTGTGCCATATCCCTCTGCTCACACCAGTTCATTTCTACACTAAGCAACCCTGCACAACTGCTCAGGACACGGGCACAAGAGCAAGCTTCTCACACAAACTGCTAGCCCAGTCCAGGCACAGCTCTTTCTCACCCTCATAAGCCAAACCTCACAGTCCATACTTCTTACTGCATTCAGGTCTTAGAGCTCAGACCAGAATAGTCCATTAAGCTGTACTTAGAGCACTGCAAGGCACCTCTTAGGCCAAGGTTTCAACTCCTTCCACTTTCCTCTTGAAAATCAGCTACAAAAGGCTGAAGCCACATAGTCAGGTGTCTAGCAGCAATCCTACTCCTTGGTACCACTTCACTGTTGCAGTCCGGTTCACATTGCTGGTAGAAATCACCCAACCAAGAGTAGCTTCTGGGAAAAAGAGGTTTATTTTGGCTCACAGGCTTGAGGGGAAGCTTCACGATGGCAGGGGAAAACAATGGCATGAGCAGAGGGTGGACATCACCCCCTGGCAAACATAAGATGGACCACAGCAACAGAAGGGTGTGCCAAACACTGGCATGGGGAAACTGGCTATAAAGCCCATAAGCCCGCCCCCAACAATACACTCCCTCCAGGAGGCGTTAATTCCCAAATATCCATCAGCTGGGAACCTAGTATTCAGAACACCTAAGTTTATGGGGGACACCTGAATCAAACCACCACACCCATCATGGATCCCCAGAATGTATCACTGAGTAGCTGATCCTTGTTCTAGAGAAAGAGACTAAATAGGAAGCTACCTTGACAAATGAATCCATGCAATCAGGATGCCAGATAGCATGGTGGCCAGAAAAGACTCGGCTTTCTGAGTGCTCTGTTAGCCTTCGGCTCATCCCCATGGAGCAAGCCAGCACTGGAGGCTGAAGACCTTGCCCAAAAGATCCAAGGAACTGGCTCATTTGCTAAGATAAGTACTCTAGAAAGTTTTCTGGGTTTGTGTCTGGAGAGTGAAGCTGAAGGGAACTATTACTATGACTAATGAAGATGCTTTCATCAAAGCGTTGAAATGGTTTATTGGCATATTCTCCCAGAAACATGCTGCTGACACTGTTCTTTCACTTGTTTGTTCTTTGGGTCCTCACAGGACTTACAGAAGGCAGATATTCTGATCCCACTGGCCAGTACAATCTAAAGAACTCTAGGGTTCGTGAAATGGCTCAGCACTGAAGGCACTTGCCTGCAAAACTTAAGGACCTAGGTTCACTTCCCTAGTACTCATGTAAAGCCAGATGCACAAAGTGGCACATGTGTCTAGAGTTCATTTGCAGTAGCTAGGAGGCCTTAGCATGCCCATTCCATCTCTATCTATCTCTCTGTGTGTCTGTATCTATTTCTCTGCTTCAAATAAATAAATAGATAGAATTCTAGAGTGTTCAACATCAATTTTGACACCTAGTAACTGAGAGGAAAGACTTTCTTCTTCTTCTGTAAACTGAAATTCTAGATAACTGACATAAAATATTTAATATAGTAGAGCTAAGTGTTTTATTTCATAATCCCCCTGTCAAAAATAATAAAACTAATACTTAATGGGTAATTTTTATGTTTCAGGCATTATTACACTAAAATTAGCTCCACCTCCCAACTCAGTGAGGGAAGCACTTTTACCTACATCTTACATATAAAAAACTATATATATATATATGTACATATATATGAACTAAGCTGTTGAGAAGGCAAGTCACATTGCTGTGGAAGACCTGGGCTTGAGCAGAGGCCACCTGACTCCCACCCCACTCTTCATCATCAGCTTCTAGTTCCCGCAAACAGTCCCTCAGACAGGAGAACAGCGCAAATTCCTCACATCCGCACAGCAGTGTGAGCTAGCTGAGAGTCCGCACGGGACGCTGTAGACACACGGCCCAGGCAGAATTCGGAAGAGGCGGTAAGGCTACCACGGGACAGGACCACGGGCCTCCTAGTGCCGAGGGCTGGAGCGGAAGGTAACACTGCTTCTCATAGGAGTTTTCATCAATACACTCCCATGCTTGAATAAGAGAGTCCATGGGGTTGTATTGAAAGGCAGCAGGAAACAATAGATAGGGTTATGGGTATATAGTAAATAATTTTAAAGACTCTTTCTCCCTCTTTCTCTGAGTTAGGCATGATTCCCATAGGATGAGAAAAACTATCTAGGCAACCTAAGTATTTTACAATTTGCTAGCCCAGCAGGTTCTATCTTCATTTACAATATTTTACCAGGTTGAGTGATTTAAGACTTTAATCCCAGCACTTGTGAGAGGAGTGCTAAAACAGAAGGATCACGTGCTATATAGCCTGAGCCACAGTGTAGGCCTCTATCTCAAAAAAATAAATTATAAGCCATCCAGAGGTACGAAGATTGCTGAGAGTTCAAGGCCACCCTGAGACTACATAGTGAATTCCAGGTCAGCCTGGGCTAGATTGACACCCTACCTTGAAAAAACAAAAACTAAAAATAAATAAAAAGAGAAAAGAAACCTAGGACAATTAGAATAATAATAAAAAAGGGATAAATTAAGCCCTAATTGTACTAGAAATTATATTAAAATAAATGTTATATAAATCAACCACATAGCAAACTGTGTTTTTAAAAAAAACTAAAAACTATAAAGGAATTCCATAAATGAAACTTATATACTTATAATGAATAGAAAATAGTATTTCTCCATTATTAAAACAATAACAAGCTAGCCATGGTCAAGCATGACTTTAATCCCAGTACTTGGGAGGCAGGGGTAGACAGATCACTATGAGTTTGAGACCAGCCTGATACTACATAGTAGATTCTAGGTCAGCCTGGGCTACAGCAAGACCCTACATTGAGACAGAGAGAGAGAAAGAGAAAACACCCATCAAGTTGGGATTTTCTTGCCCCTTACCTGTTCTCTTTCACACTGTGCCTTGACTTCACAGACCTCAGTCAGAGGAGGAACTGACAGATGACAGGACAAAAATCTGTACAGTTTCCCCTTCTTGTGTCACACAGCTGGCTACAGCACACTAATTGTGTTTGCACCTATGGAAGCCTCTTCAAGCAGATAACACTCTGATGAATCTTTGATGCCACTTGCAGGGAAAGTGTGGAGCAGATGTACTGTGCAGAGGACCATCCTCTACGAAGCCATGAAGCACGAGCTAGTGAGGCAGGAGACGAGGCAGGAGAGGTAGGCAAGGCCAGAGCATGGAGAGACTGTAAGATTCCAACTATTATAGTTACTCAGGGAGGAAAAGGTAAGAGTGGAAACTAACACAGTGATCACTGATATGAAAAGTTAGGATTTGGAGGTATAAGTGATAAAGGAGTGCTGAGAAAGAGGAGTTAAAGGTGGATGAATCTCCAGAATGAGAAAAAGTAAGGATGAGTGTGGATGCAGGTGACGGGGCCATTACTGAGTATCATGGAAGTGGGAATTTGGGGAAGGAGATGGGTCCAGTATAGGGCTCAGGCGATTGTGAAATGCCTAGCATCTGTTGGACTGGTGTGTCTGAAGCTGAAGCTCTGAGGTGGGAATCTGAGTGCCTTTGGCACTTCTGCAGGATCTAAAGGCACTGGAGGGGATGACATCGCCCAGAAGTGTGAGAGCAGAACCCTGGAAAACTACAACACTTCAGGCTTGGCCCCAAGGAGAGAAGCCAAAGAAGAAAAATGGTCTTGGGAGCCAAGGAAGGATGACATGTGACACAGGAACCCACGGAAAGACAAGTCTGCAGGGAGAGGGAGGTCTTGTGGCCCATTGTCTATCGACATCATGTATAACAAAAGGCAAAGAGTATCTTGTGTTTTAGCAACAGGAAAATCAAAGTGTGGTAAGAGAAGCCAGTGCAGGCTGCTTTTCTGAGACACTGATACAAGGTAGGAAGGAGGCTTAAGTCAGGAGCTAGATGATGAAGGAAATAGAGCTTTTGGTGATGTAGGAGTCATGACTCAGGTAGCTCATAAAGCAATGAAAATTATTAATCAGGAAAAATAAAACTATAAGAAAGCAAAAAGTAAATCATGGAGTAAGGCTTTGGTGAATCATGGAAGTGCAGAATCCACTGGAGCCTCAATTGGCCTTTAATCATGGGTGGGCTCCATTCCACTGTGGCTGATGGGAAAGAGGTAAGAGCATGGATGCAGAATAACAAAATGTCAACATCATGCCTGACATGCTGACGTACATCTGTGTCAAATCTATTGGGCAGTGCTCAGTTTTCTCCATTCAATATTCCTTATGTGCTCTGTTAGGGAAACAGATACATAACGAGTGATAGAACTGGGATACAAAGCCATCTGACCTAACAAGAGCATCAGTCTGAAAGCAGCCAGTGCCTCTATTTATGTCTCTTGCTCAGACCCTTCCATGAACTCCAGGTAGACCACAGCCTACTTGACATCCCTCCTTGGATATTTAATAGTCCTCAGAGTTCTCATGCCCCATGCTGAACTCTTGATTTTCAACACATGCTCTCCCTGGAATCATGTCTACATTGCATTCTCATTGTCTGTGCCACAGAAACATCACTGTAATCAAGCCTGTCCCAACAACTACTCATTAGGAGTTCACCCAAAGACCCTCAATACAGTATCTACTTCCTAAGCTTCTCGCTCCAGGTAGCTTCAGGAAGAATACTTTTTACTTTTTTTTTCCAAGGTAGAGTCTCACTCTAGCCCAGGCTGACTTGGAATTCACTATAGTCTCAGGGTGACCTCAAACTTATAGCTATCCTCCTACCTCTGCCTCCCAAGTGCTAGGATTAAAGGTGTGTGCCACCATACCAGGCTATTCACTTCCCTTTTAAAAAAAATTATTTCTTTATTTGAGAAAGAGAGTGACAGAATGAGGTAGACAGAAAGGATGGACACACCAGAACCTCTAGCCACTGCAAACTAAATCCAGACACGTGTGCCGCTTTGTGCATCTGGCTTTATGTGGGTGCTGGGGAATCAAAATCGGGTTTGTGGGCTTTGCATACAAGCACCTTTAACCACTAAATGATCTCTCAAACCCATCACTTCCTTTTGACATTTTTCTAATTGTGATTTTCTCAGAAAACCCTTTTTTCATCATCCTGCCTGAAATACAGTTATTCTTCACTGTCTCTTCCTTCACTATAGTACTCATTTCTTTAAAAAAAAAAAAAAAAGAACCTATCCATATGTCATTATCATCTGCTGCCTCCAATGACAGTGTTAAAACAGGAACTCTACTTTATTCACTACTATATATCTAGTGTCAACTACCATGCCCCAAGACATGGTAGTGGGAGGTCAATAAATTACGAAGGCAAGCATGGTGATCTAGAGTCCACCAAAAAAAAAAAAAAAAATGTGTTGCCAGCATAAAGAGAGATGGCTGATAAACACACTTCCTCATCAGGGGGACAAATGTATTTGGACAAACACATTTAGTACATGTGTGACCCATGTCTCAGAAGGATGTAGAAATAAGTTATGGCAAGTAGAAAGACTTGCCGCTATGATGGTGATGGAACAAACTTGAACAAGTGGGGCTATTTTTCTCTGCAGAAATCTAACCAAAGGAGGATGCTGAAGTCTGTCTACGGGAGCATCTGAAGGGTTTGTGAGAGAATATGGGTAAGACTTGCTTGGCAAAACCTCCGAATTTTGATGTAGGTGTCAATCAGGGAGACATTTTCAGCTTCAGCTTGACCAGAGGAAATTTTCTGACACTCAGGGTTCTTTGAAGACACGGCTGACTGTCCTGAGAAGCAAGGAACTCCCTGTCTCTGTTGAGAAGTTCAAGCTGAGCCTGGCTAACCACAGCTATTATGGACATCATGGTTGCATACCCCACTTCAAGTTTACATTGAGACCCTACCCCAAATAGGACCCCAGTGGTGATCATTGGGAGACTATTAAGGTTAGACTATAGAGCAAGGCTGGGGTCCACATGTCAAGGTCAATGCCCTTTTTGAAAAATGGCAGAAAGGAATGGAGAGAGAGAAAGGATAAAAGAGGGAGGGAGGGAGAAAACACAGGACATGTGAGCTCATAACCAGTAAAAGGACTCTCAACCATATGACCATGCTGCTACCATGACTTTCTTTTTTAATTTTGATTTAATTTATTTTTAAATTAATTTACTTTTTATTGACAACTTCAATGATGTAAACAATATCCCATGGTAATTCCCTCCTACTCCCACTTTCTCCTTTGAAACTCCACTCCCCATCATATCCCCTCCTCCTCTCAATCAGTCTCTCTTTTATTTTGATGTCATCATCTTTTTCCTCCTATTATGATGGTCTTGTATAGGTAGTGTCAGGCATAGTGAGGTCATGGATACCCAGACCATTTTG
The DNA here is from genome assembly GCF_020740685.1 of Jaculus jaculus. Taxonomy (NCBI): domain Eukaryota; kingdom Metazoa; phylum Chordata; class Mammalia; order Rodentia; family Dipodidae; genus Jaculus; species Jaculus jaculus. The sequence continues at coordinate 76,636,523 of NC_059106.1, forward strand.
TGTCTGGAGGAGCATGTTGTAAGCTCAGTTCCAGCCACATAGCTCAGTGACCTTGTAGCCCAAGTATGTGGAGTCTTCAGCAATAGGGCCTTACAATCTATTCCTGGTGGGAAACCAAGGGCCTTGCAAAGGCCTGTAATACTTTGGGTGTATCAGGGACCTCCCTGGCCAGCAACTCACTGAAAAGTATCCCATCCCTAGCACTGAAAATTTTCTGGTAATAATCTATGGCTCCTGAGTGGTCAATTGTCCAAAAAAGAAGGTTTCCACATGATTTACTTATTTTCTCTTGGATTCTGATTAGCCCTCTTCCACCGTTCCTTTACTCAGTCTCTTCCCCTGACCTAAAATAAACCTTTTCACCCCATTAATCTGTTCTTTTACATACATATATATATAATACCATCCAATTAAGTCCCCCTCTCCCTTCCTTTCTATTCCCTTTATATCTCCATTCTGGCTTACTGACCTCTGCTACTGCCTTTTCTTCCTACTCACACTAAAGTCCAATCATGTGAGGCTAGAATCCACATATGAGAGAAAACATGTGAAGTTTGGCTTTCTGGGCCTGGATTACTTCACTTAGTAAAATGCTTCCCAGATCCATCCATTTTCCTGAAAATTTCATAACTATATTTTTCTTTACCACTGTGTAAAAATCCATTGTGTAAATGAGCCACATCTTCATTATCCACTCATCAGTTGAGGGACATCTAGGCCAGTTCCATTTCCTAGCTATTGTGAATAGAGTGGCAACAAACATAGATGAGCAAGTATCTCTAAGGTAGTGAGAAGAGTCCTTAGGATATATGCCTAGGAGTGCTATAGCTGGGTCATATGGTAGATCTATTTTTATCTGTCTCAGGAAACTCCACACTGATTTTCACAATGGCTGGACCAGATTGCATTCCCACCAACAGTGTAGAAGGGTTCCTCTTTTTCCACATCCTCACCAGCATTTATGGTCATTTGTTTTCATGAGGGTAGCCCATCTGACAGGAGTGAGATGGAACCTCACGTAATTTTCATCTTCACTTCCCTGATGACTAGGGATGTAGAACATACCTTTTAGATGTTTATGTGCCATCTGTATTTCTTCTTTTGAGACCTCTTTATGTAGTTCCATAGCCTATTTTTAATTGGGTAGTTTGATTTCTTATTATTAATTTTCTGAATTCTTTGTGTATCCTAGATATTAATCTTCTATCAGATGTATATCTGGCAAAGATTTTATCCCATTCTGTAGGTTGCCTCTTTGCTTTATTCACAGTGTCCTTTGCCATACAAAATCTTTGTAATTTCATGAGATCTCAGCAGTTAATCTGTGGTTTTATTGCCTGTGCAATTGGGGTTATATTCAGAAGGTCTTTGCCAAGACCAATATGTTGAAGGGTTTCCCCTAATTTTTCCTCTAACAGTTTCAGAGTTTCAGGTCTGATGTTAAGGTCTTTGATCCATTTGGACTTAATTCTTATGCATGGAGAGAGAGAAGGATCTATTTTTATCCTTCCACAGATACATATCCAGTTTTCCCAGCACCATTTGCTGAAGAGGCTGTCTTTTCTCCAATGAAAATTTTTGGCATTTTTATCAAATGTCAGGTGGCTATAGCTACTCAGACTTACAACTGGGTCCTCTATTCTGTTCCATTGATCTACATGTCTGTTTTTGTGCCAGTACATGCTGTTTTTGTTACTATGGCTCTGTAGTATAGGTTAAAATCAGGTATGGTGATATCACCAGCCTTATTTTTGTTGCTCAAAATTATTGTAGATATTCAAGATTTTTTTGTGCTTCCAAATGAATTTTTGGATTGTTTTTTCTATTTGCATAAAGAATGTCATTGGACTTTTGATGGGGGTTGCATTAAATGTGTGGATTGCTTTTGGTAGATTGCCATTTTCACAATACTGATTCTTCCAATCCAAGAACAAGGGATGTTTTTTCCATTTCCTAGTGTCTTCTGTAATTTCTTACTTGAGTGTTTTAAGGCCTTAATTGTAGAAATCCTTCACTTCCTTACTTAGGTTTATTCCAAGGTACTTTTTTTTTTTTTTGATGCAATTGTGAATGGGAGTGATTCTCTGATTTCATCCTCTGTGTGTTTGTTGTTAGCACATAGGAAGGCTACTGATTTCTTGTATATTTATTTTGTCCCTGCTACATGACTATAGGTATTTATCAGCTCTAACAGTTTGCTGGTAGAGTCTTTAGGGTCCTTTATGTATAGAATCATGTCATCTGTGAATAATGACAACTTGGCCTCTTCCTTTCTAATTTGCATCCCTTTTTTGTGTGCCTCTTGCCTTATTGCTATAGCCAAGACTTCCAGTGGTATATTAAATAAAAGTGGGGACAGTGAACACCCTTGTCTTGTTCCTGATTTTAGTGGAAAAGCTTCAAGGTTTTCTCCATTTAGTAATATGTTGGCTGTAGGCTTATCATAAACACCCTTTATTATGTTGAGATATGTTCCTTCTATCCCAAATCTCTGTAGGACTTTTATCATGAAGGGATGTTAGATTTTGTCAAACACTTTTTCTGCATCTAATGAAATGATCATGTATTTGTTGTCCTTCAGCCCATTTATATAATATATTACATCCCTGAATCTCTGGGATGAAGTCTACTTGGTTGGGGTGATTGATCTTTCTGGTAGGATTCCTTCCTTTTCTATTTCATGGAAAAGTTTGAGAAGCATTGGTGTTAGATCTTCTATGAAGGTCTGGTAAAATTTACCAGTGAATCTACTTGGGACTGGGCTTTTGTTAGTTGGACGATATTTTTCTATTACTGCTTGTATATACATACAGCTTTAGGTCTATTTAAGTGATTAATCTAATCTTGATTTAATGTTGGTAGGTATATAAATCAAGGAAATCATCCATTTCTTTCAGATTTTCAAACGTAGTGGACTATATGCCCTTATAGTATGTTCCTATGATTTTTTGAATTTCTTTGGTATCTGTTGTGATGGTGTCTTTTTATATGTAATTTTCTTAATTTGTGCCTCTTCTTTATTTTGGTCAGATTTGCTAAGGGCTTATCATTCCTAATTATCCTTTCAAAGAACCAATTCTTTATTTCATCGACTCTTTGGATTTTTTTTTTGGGGGGGGTTTCTCTTTTACTTATTTCTGCCTTAACCTTTATTGTTTCTTCCCAACTACTGATTTTCTGTTTGCCTTGTTCTTCTTTTTCCAAGGCCTTAAGGTGAAGCATTAAGTTGTTTACATGAGACCTCTCTAATTTCTTAATATAGGCAACTTAAAACTATAAATTTGCCTCTTAGGACTGCCTTCATTGTGTCCCAAAGGTTTTGGAATGTTGTTTTCTCATTATCATTTGATTATATGAATTTTTAATTTCCTTATTGATTTCTTTGTTGACCCATTTGTCATTTAGTAGTGTATTATTTAGTTTCCATGATTTTGTGTATGCTCTCTAGCTTTTCTTGCTATTGATTTGTAGTTTGATCCCATTGTGATCAGATAGAATGAAAGGAATTATTTCTATTTTTCTGTACTTGTTAAGATTTGCTTTGTGTCTTAATACATGGTCTATTTTAAAGAACTTTCCATGTACTGATGAAAAGAATGTGTATTCTGTAGCATTTGGACGAAATGTCCTGTATATATCCGTTAGGTCCATTTGTTCTATGACTTCATTTAATCCAGATGCATCTCTGTGACCTGTCAATTGATGAGAGTGGGGTGTTGAAGTTACCCAGTACAACTGTGCTTGGTTGTATATGTGACCTTAGTTCTAATAACATTTCTTTGATGAAATTGGGAGCCCCCATGTTAGGTGTATATATGTTTAGGATTGTAATGTCTTCCTGTTGTAGTGTTCCTTTAATCAATATAAAACGACCTTCTTTATCTTTCCTATCTAATGTTGGTCATAAGTCTACCCTGTCAGATATCAGGATAGCAACCCCTGCTTGTTTTTGAGGCCCATTTGCTTAAAACACTGTTTTCCAACCTTACACCCTAAGATAGTGTCCATCCTTTGTAGAAAGGTGAGTTTCTTTGAGGTAACAAATGGAAGGATACTACTTGTTAAAAATATATGTATTTTGGGCTGGAGAGATGGCGTAGCGGTTAAGCGCTTGCCTGTGAAGCCTAAGGACCCCGGTTCGAGGCTCGGTTCCCCAGGTCCCACGTTAGCCAGATGCACAAGGGGGCGCACGTGTCTGGAGTTCGTTTGCAGAGGCTGGAAGCCCTGGCGCGCCCATTCTCTCTCTCTCCCTCTATCTGTCTTTCTCTCTGTGTCTGTTGCTCTCAAATAAATAAATAAAATTAAAATATATATATATATATATATATATGTATATATATGTATTTTATTTATTTGAAAGATAGAAAGAGGCAGAGAGATGGAGAGAATGGGTGTGTCATGGCCTTGAGCTAATGCAAACAAACTCCAGGCACATGTGCCTCCTTATGCATCTGGCTTACATGGGTCCTGGAGAATCAAACCAGGATCCTTTGGCTTTGCAGGCAGAGGCCTTAACCACTAAGCAATCTCTCCACCCCAATGATCCTGTTTGTTTGTTATTGTTTTTGTTTTTCAGGGTAGGGTCTCACTCTAGCTCAGGCTGACCTGGAATTCACTATGTAGTCTCAGAGTGGCCTTGAACTCATGGTGATCCTCCTACCTCTGCCTCTCAAATGCTGGAATTAAAGGCATGCACCACCACACCTGGCTCTAAACTCAAAGATCCTGATTTATAACACAGTCTGAAAACCTATGTCTTTTGGTTGGGGATTGAGGTCATAGATATCAAGAGTTATTATTGAAAATTGTGTATTTATTTTTGCTATTTTTCTTGTTTTGTAGTTTTCCTGGTTTTACCTTTGCTCTCTTGTATTAACTAGTATTTGAGTATGGTTTGTTTTTTTCCAGGTTTCTTATATGAGTGCTTTTCTTTCTCTTCAGCAAGGAGGATTCTTTCAAATATTTTCTGTACAGCTAGTTTTGTCTTCAAATATTCCTTAGCCTACTTTTGTTGTGGAATGTCCTTCTTTCTCTGTCTATTTGAATGGATAGCTTTGAAGGATAAACTAAACTTGGTTGACAGTTGTTATCTTTCATAACTTGGAATATATCATTCCAAGCTCTTCTGGCTTTTAAAGTTTGTGTCGAGTAATCTGCTATGATACTGATGGGCTTACCTTTGTATGTGACTTGATTTTTCTCTCTGTTTTCAATGTATTTTCTTTGTCTTGTAGGTTTGGTAGTTTAATTATAATATGGTGAGGAGAGGTTCTTGCCAGGTTTTGTCTGCTTGGTGTTCTAAAAGCTTCCTAAATCTGCATTGCATCTCTTTCCCAAATGGGGGGAGTTTTCTTCTATGATTTTGTTGAAAGCATTTATTATGCCTTTGGAGTGAAATTCTTCTCCTTCTACTATACCCTGGATTTTTATGTTTGATCTTTTCATAGTGTCCTGGTTATCCTGAAATTCCCATTCATACCTTCCTATTATTTTGTCTTTCTCTTTGTTGAACTATATTAGATCTGCCACCTGGTCTTCTGGTTTAGATATTCTGTTCTCTCCTTCATCCATTCTACTGGTGATATTTTCTTTTTTAAAATATATTTTTTTATTGACAACCATTATACTTACAGAAAATAAAGCATGATATTTCCCTCCCTCCCTGACTTTCCCATTCATAACTCTGCTCTCCACCATATCCTCTCCCTGTCTTATTTGTCTCTCTTTTAATTTGATGTCATCAGATTTTTCTCCTATTATGAGGGTCTTCTGTAGGTATTGCTAGGCACTGCGTGGTCATGGATATAAAGGCCACTTTCTGTCTGGACTGTTGCATTGTAAGGAGTGGTGCCCTTCCTTTGGCTCTTTCATTCTACCACCTCTTCCACAATGGACCCTGAGCCTTGGAGGTGTGAGATGTTTCAGTGCTGGACACTCCTCCATCCCTTCTTCTCAGCACTATATTGCCTTTTGGGTCATTCCAGTGATCAACGCCATCTGAAAAGAGAAACTTCTCTAACCAGAAGTGAAAGTAGCATGTTCATATGAATATGAACATTAAGTGTAGTGCTTTGAGAATAATCTGGTGAGAATAATATATGGATTTATGCAGACAAGAGCAGGCTTTATACCCCTAAGGCTCATGACTTCCCTTGCCATAGGCTTTTGATTAGGTTTTCAGTACCAGGCATTTATTCCCTCCCATAGAGCAGGACTTCAATCCAATTAGAGAGCAGTTGGTTCCCCCAGGGCAGACATGCCACTATTGCACTTGTTCAGTAATTTGGCCTGTCTGGCCAAACTTGAGTCTTCCAGTGTCCACTGTTATCACCAGGGGTGACTTCTGTCCCCATAGGGCTGCATACAGTGCAGCTTTTTCCATCTTTCTGTTGGCTGGTCTATAGGGAAAAGGTTTTCTGCTCAGCACCAGCTTGATTTCTCAGTGACTTTGCCACTCAGGCATGTGAAATCTTCAGCAAAAGGGTTTGACCATCTGTTTCCCGAGGGGAGCCAAGGGCCTTGGAAACAGCCAGTAGTGTTCTGACTGAAAATTTTCTAGTAACAATCTACGGTTTCTGAATGTGTCATTATTCAAAAAAGTAGGTTTTCATATGTCTTATTCAAAATATCTTGAATTTTGAATGACCATGCCCCCACCCTTCTTTTATATAATCTCTTCACCTGGCCTCACTTAGACCTTTCCCCTCCTTGTAATCTATTCTTCTACATACATATAAACAATACCATCCCCTTAGGTCCTCCCCTTTCTTCCCTCCCTTATAGCCTTTTTCTAGCTTACTGGCCTCTCCTACTGATTCTTGGTACCAGCTCACACACGAATCTATACATTTGTAGCTATAATCTACATATGAGAGAGAACATGTAATGTTTGACTTTCTGGGCCTGGGGTACCTCACTTAGTATAATCCTTTCCAGATATATCCATTTACCTGCAATTTTCATCATTTTATTTGTCTTTACCACTGAATAGAACTCCATTGTGTAAATGTACCACATCTTTTTTATCCACTTATCTGTGCAGGGACATCTAGGCTGGTTCCATTTCCTAGCTATTGTGAATACAGCAGCAATAAACATGGTTGTGCAAGATCTCTAAGGTAGTGAGACGTGTCCTTAGGATATATACCTAGGAGTACTATAGCTGGATCATGTGGTAAATCTATTTTTAGCTGTCTCAAGAACCTCCACACTGATTTCCACAATGGCTTCACTAGATTACATTCCCACCGACAGTGTATAAGGGTTCCCCTTTTTCTGCATCCTCACCAACATTTATTGTCATCTGTTTTCTTGATGGTAGCCATTTTGACAGAAGAGAGCTGGGATCTCAAAGTAGTTTTAATTTGCATTTCCCTGATGGCTAATGATGTAGAACACTTTTTTAGATGCTTATATACCACCTGTATTTCTTCTGGTGAGAACTCTTTACTTAGTTGCGTAGCTGCTCCCCCCCACACACACCTTTTTTTTTTTTAATTTTTATTTATTTATTTATTTGAGAGCGACAGACACAGAGAGAAAGACAGGTAGAGGGAGAGAGAGAGAATGGGCGCGCCAGGGCTTCCAGCCTCTGCAAATGAACTCCAGACGCGTGCGCCCCCTTGTGCATCTGGGTAACGTGGGACCTGGGGAACCGAGCCTCGAACCGGGGTCCTTAGGCTTCACAGGCAAGCGCTTAACCGCTAAGCCATCTCTCCAGCCCCCACACACACCTTTTTATGGTTTTTTGAGGTAGGGTCTCACTCTGGTCCAGGCTGACCTGGAATTAACTCTGTCATCTCAGGGTGGCCTTGAACTCATGGCGATCCTCCTACCTCTACCTCTTGAGTGCTGGGATTAAAGGTGTGCACCACCATGCCCGGATCCATAGACCATTTTTTAATTGAGTTCTTTGATTTCTTATTGTTTTGTTTTTTTGAGTTCTTTGGATATTCTGGATATTAATCCTCTGTCAGATGTGTAGCAGGCAAAGATTTTCTCCAATTTTGTAGGTTGTCTCTTTACTCTAATCACAGTGTGCTTTGCTGTACAAAAGCTTTGTAATTTCACAAGATCTTAGTGGTTTATTAGTGTTTTTATTTCCTGAGAAATTGGGGTTATATTCAGAAAATCATTACTTATGCCAATATGTTGAAGGGTTTCCCCTACCTTTTCCTTTAGCAGTTTCAGAGTCTCAGATCTGATATTAAGGTCCGTGATCCACTTGAATTTGATTCTTGTGCATGGAGAAAAACAAGGATCTATTTTAATCCTTCTACATATAGATATCCAGTTTTCCCAGCACCACTTGTTGATGAGGCTGTCTTTTCTTCAATGAATATTTCTGCCTTATTGCTACAGCTAAGACTTCTAGTACTATATTAATTAAAAGTGGGGACAGTGGACACCCTTGTCTTGTTCCTGAATTTAGTGGTAAAGCTTCAAGTTTTTCACCATTTAGTATTGTGTTGACTGTAGGTCTGTCATAAATAGCTTTTATTGTGTTGAGATATGTTCCTTCTATTCCCAGTTTCTATAGTTCTTTTACCATGAAGGATTGTTGGATTTTATTGAATGCTATTTCTGTATCTATTGAGATGAACATGTGATTTTTGTCCTTCAGACCATTTATATGATGTATTACATTTATCAGTCTGCATGTATTGAACCATCCCTGCATCCCTGGTATAAAGTCAGCTTGGACAGGGGGAGTTATTTATTTATTTATTTATTTATTTATTTATTATTAGATATGGATATATTTTGTATGTAAACATCACATGTTGGTACCATCTTTTCCTTCCTCCCTGCCCCTTTTCTGAAGAGGCTTTCCTCATTGGGTATGCAGATCAACCCCATGGGGATTGTGGGTCATACATTATGGGGCAGTTGTCAGTTATGGGGAGAGGCAATGTCTCTGTTCAAAATGTCCCAACTTGTGGTTCTAACAATCTTTCTTCCCCTCTTCCACAAAATTTCCTGAATCATGCTGGGACAATTTTAAGTCTACTTCAATGTTGGGCACTTAGGAGCATCTAGATGGCTCATTTGGTAGGTGTTGAGTGTCCTCAGTATCTTTCTCCATTGCCCTTGTGCTGATATCAGCTTAACTAAAAGAGCAGCATTCTTGCTCATTTCCCCAGTTCCTCTGTGGTTTCAGCTGGCGCCGGGGTGGAGTGCACTGGGTAATTTATCTCCTCAAGTCCTGTTCCCATCTGTAAAAGAGAAGTAGATTCTCCAGTGGAGAGTGAGGTCAGTGCTAGTTCGATGGGATAAACGTTACTAATTTAGAGAGAATTAAAAGGGTTTAGACACTTTTATAGTGTAAGGTTAGTGGGAGCTTGACAAAGGAAAGCAGAATCATTATCTGGATATGATTCTGACTTGTTTCCCAGTTCCAGATATGGTTTCCTATCCACTGAGCAGATCTGTTAGCCAATCCAAGAGCAGTTGGTTACTCACCATGATTGTGTGCAACTATTGCACTGGTGTGAGCATCACGTCAGATTGTTTGCTTCTGAGTCACTTAGACTTTGAGTTGCTTGGACAGATGTTGGCTGCTTTCCCCTGGTAGCTCATGTAGCACCTTCCAGCACTAGATGGACAATTATCTGAGGACTGGCTCTCCTCCAGATTCCAACCAGGTTTCTGCATGATCTGTGCTGACAGCGTTTGGTGTCTTCAGCAGTAGGATCTTGCCATTAACATCTGATGGGTAATGAAGTGCTCTCACAGAAGTCTGTTGTGTTTGTTTTGGGAGATCTAGTAGGTCTCTCTTATCAATAGTTCATTGTGGATATAGATCACATCCTGCTACAAGAAATTACAGGCCAGAACCAAGGGAAAAGAAAAAAGAAAAAGCCAGAGAAGAAAGAGAAATAGGAGAAACTAGAGGTTAGGTCTCATCTCTCTCTCTCTCTCTCTGTAGGACCTTTTGGTTCAGGTATTTCATCTAAAACAATCTCATTGGTGATCATTTTTGATGGACTTATAATTTTTGGTGGGACTGTATTGTCTTGATTCTTTGTGTTTCTTATATTACAATGTAGTGACTTTTTCATCCTGGATTGGTTTGATTGAGGCTTGGGTTTTCTATGTATCTGTAGTGTTCTTAGAAGTGCAATCTACCTTTATATACTTTCAGGATATGAGTTTAAGACGCCAGGTGTAGCTCTTGTACCCCAATCCAACTATAGAAGTCATCCTAGGTGTTGAGTTTGCCTGCTAAGCAAGTATTCTAGTGGACTGGGTGGAACAATTTACTGGCAAATTCTAAACTTCAACTGTGCAATATACACATTCAATAAAAACCAGCACAGAGTATGCACTTGTGGGGATTAAAACAAACAGATAGTCTTATAAAGCCAAAATCCCTAAGGGAGTGTGTTGTTTTACACCCTTAATCTTGCCAGCTGGGAGGTAGAGATTTCTGTTCTGAATTGGGTTTGAGGTCAGCCTTGATCTTAGTCAGACCCTGCCCCCAATAATGACAGAAGCAAAATACAAAGGTCTTATAAATCTGAAAGCATCAAAGGCAACAATGTTCAACCCCTAAATACAGCTTATTTGAAAATGGTAAAGCCAACCAAGAATATGTAACCCATAATCTGTCCCAAAATAGATTCGTGCTTCCAATGCAGCCTATGTACTGTTTTTGTTTGTTTGCTTGTTTGTTTGTCAGTCAGCCTCATTACCTTTTTGGTGTGGTTTCCAGTCTCACTAATGCTGAGTGCCCACATTAATCCTTCCGTGTTGTGTTGTGGAGCTGGAGTTCTGATCAGTTATGCTGGATATTCTGTCACCTGGGGCTGAAAGCTGGAGGTTCACACTTCTGGTAGTTTCTTGTTTCTTGAGTTTGTGAGTAGACTGGTGTGAGGGGAAAATCAGCTCACCTGGCTTTCCCTGTGGCTCAGACCAAGCCTGGAAGCCACATGAATCTGGTTCCAACACTGGTTGAGCCATTTCTGCCTGCTTCTGTGGTCTCTGGACACTCTGGATCTCCTACTTCCCTGCTGTTTGATAATTTCTTATACACCTTCACTTTTTAGTAGAAGGGTGCATTTTCCTTGATTTTTTTTTTTTTTTTTTTTTTTTTGCTTTTTCTCCCCTAGGCTGCTTTGTCATGGTTCCGAGACTGCCATCTCAACCAGAAGCCTGTCACCATGACTTTGTAGCTTCCAAAACTTTGAAAAATAAACTTTTGTTCTTTAAGTCAATCAATCTATGGTGTTTATCTCACAGAATCTAAAACTACTCAGACACTGTCATAAATTAACCTGGGCTTTGCAAGTGATAAACAGATGGCCCTGCTGAGATCTATTCAAACTGCATGCATGGATATATTAATAATAAGGACCTATTAAGGGCTGGAGAGATGGCTTAGTAGTTAAGGTGCTTGCCTGAGAAGCCTGAGGACTCATGTTAGACTAACCCAATGTGCTGCTCACAAGTCCTGATTCAAGTGAAATTATTCAGCAAGAAGTACCTTTGCAAACTCAAAAATCTAAACAGTAAGAAATCAAACACACCACTCACAAAATGGGGCAAAGAGCTGAACAGGCAGTTCACAGAGGAAGAAATACAAATGGCAAACACACACTTAAGAAAATGTTCATCATCCCTAATCATCAGAGAAATGCAAAGTAAAACAACTATGAGATTCCACCTTACCCCAGTAAGGATAGCAACCATCAAAAAATCAAATGAAAATAAATGCTGGCAAGGATGTGGAGAAGCAGGAACCCTCATTGACTGTTGGTGAATGGAAAGCAATATGGAGACTCCTGAAAAAGCTAACTATAGAGATACCAACAGACCCAGTTATTCCCTTACTGGGTATCTACCCTAAAGCCTTCAAACCACAGGCAAGAGAGATTTGCTCAGCCATGTTTATAGCAGCTCAATTCATAATAGCTAAGAGCTGGAATCAACCCAGATGTCCATCACTAGAAGAATGGATAACTAAGGTGCAGTATATCTACACAATGGAATTCTATACAGCAGTAAGAAAAAATGACACAATGAAATTTGAGGAAAAATGGTTGAACCTGGAACAGATCATTTTCAGTGAACTTATCCAATCACAGAAAAAAAAATCACCACATAGTCTCATTCATCTACAGCACCTAACCTGAATCTACCCAAGGTACCTTACATACCCAGCAAGCATCTTGTGGACTAGATACTAGGATGGATGGGGAGGGAGGAGAGGGCATCAAAGAGGTGGGAAACACAAATCTCAACCCAAACGGCACTGGTACCATAAAATTCTAATTGCTAAAAGGCAGACCAAATGGCTGAACCTTCACTAGGCCCTTACAGGGAACACCTGAACCACAAGATACCGGAGAGGGTATGATGAAGACTAACCTTAATTTTCTACATCTTCCCTCCCTCTCCCTCTCCCTCGCCTTCTCCCCCTCCCCCCCCCTTCTCTCTAATTCTTGTATATTAGTTATCTTTTTCCTCCTTCTCTTAGTGGGCACTGACCTGTAACTCCCAGTACCAGCATGTGGCTATCATCCACAATGAGCTTTTGATCAGAGAGACCTACAAGGTTTCCTAAAAGAAAGACAGATTTCGTCTGAGTACTTGATGACCCACCAAAGGTTAGTTGTAAGACCCTACTGCTGAAGACACTGTATGTGGTCAACATGTAAAATGGAAAGCATGGCTGGAAGCTAGAAGAGAGTCAGTCCCCAGGCAATCAGCGTGTCTAGTGCCAGAAGGTTCTACATGGGCGACTGGGGGAAAATGACTAGTATCTGTCCAAGCAACTCATGGTCTAACCTACTTAGCAGCAAATAACCTGTTGTGATGCCCACACAAGTGCCATAGTGGCACACAGCCATAGTGGGGAACCAAATGCTCTTGATTTGGCTAACTGATCCCTCAGTGGTATGAGACCCATAGCTGGAGCTGGGAAACAAGTCAGAACCATATCCAAGCATAAGCCAGCTCTCCATTATCAAGCTACCATTCATCGTGGGCTACAAGAGGGCCTACACCTATTAAGTTCTCTATAAATAAAATAAGGGTTATCTCATTTGTCCTAGTGCTAACCTACTCTCCCTTGAAGAATCTGCTTCTTTTTTTTTTTTTTCAGATAGATGTAGATCCTAAGGAGAAGGCCACCCCATCATACCTCAAAAGGGCCCTTGCTGAAACTAAGAAAAATTGGCAAAACAAGCAAGGGTGCTATTTTCCTGATGAACTGAATACCAGCACAAGGGGGAAGGAGATCAACACAGAGAAAAATCAACTCCTACCAAATCAGAGAGCCAGAGCCTCAGAGGCCCCCAACACCTCATCACTGAAAATGAACCCAACATGGCTCAGGGAAATTTTGCGCAACAGGGGGCAGAAAGAGAATCAGAGCCACATGTTGGATCATGATATGCAGAGACATTTATCCTACCCATAACTGTGGGCTAACTCCACAATGCATGACCCATATACCTCAACAAGGTGGGGCCATGGGGAGGGGTAGGCTACGGATGAGCCTAATAATGATGCCAAACTGACTGTATTTGCTGAACACAAAACTAATTAATAAAAAAAATAAGTACCTTTGCCAAACTCAAGTGTGGTACTCAATCAGACACCATCTTACAAGCCATCTCCTCTTCTACTATGTCTTCCTAATGGACAAACCATGCCCACTGTCATTCCTGTGTCAATGGTAAGTTCAGATGTGCATTTTCCAGCTGTAGTCCACTAGCTCCACCAGGCACTATGGTGCCTAGTGTTCCAGGAATCCCAGGCTCTTCCTCCCCTCAACCAGTACAGTCAGAAGAAAACGATGTGTTGACTCATCAACATCCTCCAGATACAACATTGATACTCACTCTCGGGGGTAGGGGTTTGGTTTGGACTCAGTCACAAGGTTCTCATCAATAACCATCACCACAGCCTGCCGCCTCCACTACAGAAACGCCAGCTTCTCCAGCTCACACAACTCCACAGACCCAAAGGACAAGTAGTTGTGGAAGAAGAGTAGCTGAGAAAGATCTGGATGAGAAAAGGAGAAAGCTTCTAAACAAAATAAGGCAGCAGCTTCAAGGTGGTAAGAAAGGAAAGTGTGATATCAGTTCTCAGAGAAGAAAGCACATGACTTGCGTGCACCAAATGGTCAGCTGCAGAGCTGAGACATGAAGAGACACAGGCAGGGCATCTTCCAGCTCCTAGCGAATCGCCCTGTAACCACCATGCAGAGCTTGTCTGGCTGGCACCCTGCTGATAAGTGACAGTTCAGAAGGCCTTTTGGTGCCAAGCAGTTCACAGTCTCTATACAGCAGAGTTTGGTCAGCATTGCCAGTGGACTCACATCAACAGGACAGACAGAAGCTGCAGCTAAGTCATCCTCACCCACATGGCAAGAAAGAACCTGCTGCTATAGTGGCTCCTTCCTGCCAGCCAGGGCCTGCAAGAAGCTCATTACAAACTTGCAGTACGATGGTTTTAAATACTCATTGGTATACTTTGGTGTCTCCTCAGATTGTGTAAATCTTTCACCCTTTAAATATTTATTCATTACTAGCAAGGGAAATCAAAGTGAGACCAGGTAGTTTCTGTTTATGTGAAATTTCTGGCTGTAACACTTTTTTTTTTAACTTATTGTTAAATTTGGTTCCTAAGTTGGTGTCTCAGCAGTTAATGATTAGACTGAAAAAGGTTTTAGTCTCTAGAAAACAACTGACTTTGCTTTTTAATAAATACTGTTAAATTTATTAAATTTCTCTGTTCAATATGTACATTTTGTCATAACTCGTGGTTTATTTCACTTTTGATTTTTGTTGTGTTTTGAGGAACGAAGATGTTAAATGAAAAAAAAGTTTCAAGATACAAGACCCACATACAATTACCAACTGTATTTAACTACACTGATGGGGTTTGAGAGGTGGCTTAGCAGTTAAGGCACTTGACTGTGAAGCCTAAGGACCTATGTGTGACTCTCAAATCCCACGTAAGTCAGATGCACAAAGATGAGGCAAGTGCAAAGTTGCACATTCTCACTAGGCCATGAAAGCATCTGGAGTTCAACCTCAGTAGATCAGGCCCTGGTGATCTCTCTTCTCTGTCTGTATCTATCTCTCTATGTATCTCTAAAACAAAACACAAAATGATGTTACACAACTCTTTTTATTATACCACCAAAAATAATAAACTCGTGAGGGAAAAGGAAACAAACATTAAAACTCACATACTCTGAAAACTGTAAAACAGTATTGAAAACAACTGAGGTCCTAACTAAACAAAGATAGATGCCCTGTTCATGTGTCAGGAGGCGTGATAGTGTTGATGACAATGCAGGAGATGGAGAGCAGGGTGGCACCTGAGTGAGACACTCCAGTGATTCTCTCCTCAGAGAGACACACATTTGAACACTAGTTCACACACCAGCTCACTCTCACAAGAGCTAAGGAGGCCAGGTGAGAGACCACCATGGCTGTTTTAGTGTAACAGGAAAATGAATTGAAAAGAGTAGAAGGAAAGTGTTGGCCATATCATCACCTGTCCTTGCTTAGAGGAGGAAGAATTAACGTTAGACCTCCAACTTAAAACCCAGAACCAAGCCTATCTCTGTGAAACAAAGGCCTAGTCAGAGAGCTCCTAAGCCAGATAAGATACAGACTTGCCAAACCGCAGGAAGACAGCCAGGAGTAAGATTCCAGAGGCTTGGAGCAGGACAAGGAAGTGACCACCAGCATTCCACAGTAAGGTTTTCCACTGACTTGAAGCCTGAAGGCCTCTCCCTCCAGACTAATGTTCATAGATAAATCCACACTAAGATTAGGCAGAATCCTGCACCCCTGTGGGACAGGCGTTTGTTTTGGTCTGTATTACCTGCAACCATGTGCACCTAGTGCATAACCACCAAATTTCTTAGGTACCTATAGCTGTGAGACTCAGGTGTGAACCATCTTACGGGAAGCCTAGACAGTCCAGGGAATGACTCCATTACCCTTCTGTCAACATCAGTCAGACTTAAAGGGGGAAAGCATCAGTTGCAGGAGAAAATGGCGGGAAAGAAAGCATGAGACAAGAGCTTGGAGGGATTTCTCAGTGGATAAAGGTGCTTGCTGGCATGGCAGCATACACCTTTAATTGTAGCACTCAGGGGGCAGAGTTAGGAGGATCACTATGTGTTCAAGGGCAACCTCAAACTCCATAGTGAATTTCAAGTCAGCCTGGGCTAGAGCAAAACCCTACCTCCAGAAAACCACAACCAAAACCAAACAAAAAAAGAATGCAAGAGGAAGTCAGTAACCATATAACCATGTATTAAGTCATACATAAATATTTGTATCTCCCAAAAGATATCACTCAGGCCACCTTCCTTGACTATAATCAGCACCAAACAACTGCACAGACAGCCCCATCCTGAGTCAACAGTCATTGCCTTCTCACCCAGTTTCCCTTCTGCTTTCCTTACACACCCATCCTGAGTACATCCAACTGGGCTAAGATGCTATGCTTAGGATGGTCATACAGAGAGTCATGTTAAGGTTGACTGCTCACTCCAGCCATCTCTAGGTATACCACCAGGAACTCTTGCTTAGTGAGCCAGATGGAAACTCTTGCCCAATTTGATGAAACAGCATCCTTATGGGAAGAAAGATATATACTTTACACAAGTCTACAAAATGAATGCAGAAATCCTCTGAGCTCTCAGGGAACACTGAGTGATTTCTCATTATCCAACTTGTTCATCAGATTACAAATTCTCTGAGGGCCGACTGCCATTCTCTTTAGCAGCCTCAGTATGATTGGCACATAGCATCAACAAAAATATTTGTTATGGGACTGGAAAGATAGCTTAGTAGATAAAGCACCTGCCTGCGAAGCCAAAGGATCTGGGTTCCATTCCTCAGAAGCCACATAAACCAGTGCACAGGTAATGCATGTGTCTGAAGTTCATTTGCGGTGGCTAGAGGCCCTGGAACACCCATTCTCTCTTTACCTGCCCCACCTCTCTCTCTCTCACACACACACACACATAAAAATTTTGTTAGGAAAAAAGATAAAAGAGAAAGAGATTTCAAGCAACAATATCTTCAAAGACATAAACAAGAGGGAAGTAATAAACTGTAGAGATAGAAGAATATGAATGTCCTCTTGGATATCATAATAAAATATACAACCCACAACTGGAGTATGTGGGGATCATCTGGAAAAAGGGGGTTCTGGAGAAGGTGGGATAAAGCCCAGCTGTGTAACTCCCAGTACCAGAAATCAGTTATAATCCACACTGACCTGTTGATTGGAGACCTATGAGGTCCCCCAAACAACACAGGCTTCTGTCAAAGGACATAACTACCCACCTGGGGTAAAAGTTAAGACCCTACTTCTGAAGACACCACATGCTGCCAACACAGAACATCTAGAGATCCGGCTGGAATCTGGAAGGAAGCCAGTTCCCAGATGGCCTGCCCAATATAGTGCTGGAAAGTGACACATGGAGCTGCTGGGGAAAATGGCCAACAGCATTGTGTGCTAGTAGGGGGCACTGCTATACAAAAGCAACCAGCCTGACAAGATGTACACACCTGTGCCATAGTGGCATCCAGCCTAGGTGGGTAACCAACAGCTCTCAGATGGGCTAAGAGATCCGCTCAGTGGAAAGGGACCCATAGTGGAACTAGCCTGAGTCACAATCCTATGAACACCAAGATCATGGACTCTAGTGAGAAAGTCCCACCAGTCTGTAGCCAAATGAGAGGCTCCATCCATCAAAATCTCTCTTAATTAACAATGCTTATCCTGTTTACCCTACACTGACCTCTATCTCCATTGGAGGGTCTGTTTAAGTTTTTCAGAAGGCAGCGAGAACCGAGGGGATAAGAAACCACGCCTTGCACATCAGCGGTGCCCAGGTAAAGCCACAGGAACTGGAGAGTTGAGAAGAGCGCTGCTCCCATGGTCAGCCTGACAACCTGCCCCAGGATGATGGGCACAGACACTGAGGACACTCACGACATATCAAGAGCAGAAGTGCAGAAACTGCTGAGAGCTCAACACTAAAGCGGACTGAAAACACACCCACCATGGCTCAAGGAACTTTGCGGAAGAGGGGGCAGAAAGACTGTAAGAGACGCAGAGTGGAGGGAACATCCAGAAGTATTGCCCCCACTACAATGACGGACTGATGCTCTCACATCTCATAACCCACAACCCCACGGGGAATACCACCAATCCCAATGAGGAGGCCTCCAGTGGAATGGTGTCCATACAAAGTCTCTACTTAATAAAAAAATAATTTAAAAGTATAAATGACAGGTATTAGCAATATCTTTTAATTTTGAGAAATTATGTTTGAAAATACAGAAAAGATGCATGACTTTTAGAAAATTATATCAAGATTCAGAAGCTTTGAGTAAATCAAGAAAAGAAGCAAATGCTTTAGTCAATTATCTCTACCTTTTAAAAGTATTGGAATGCAGGCCTGATGGCATACATCTGTAATCCCATCACTCGAGAAAATGCGGCAAGAGAATCCCACAACTAAGGCCAATCTAGGCTACACAAAGAGAAAAAAAATAATTAATTAATATAAATAAAATTAGTCTTGGGCAGAAGAAATTATTCAGTGGTTAAATCCCTGGCCCCAAAAACCTAAGGTCCCAGTGTATTTCCCAGTGCCCACATGAAGCCAGATGCACAAAGTGGGCCATGCATCTGGAATTCATTTGCAGAGGCTTCAGACCCTGGTATGCCCTCATTCATTCTGTCTCTCATCTTTCTCTGTGTCTCATAAATAAATAAATAGCATAAATCCCAAGACAAATAAATAAATAACATAAAATATTTTTAAAAGTTAATTTATACTCGCCTGCATACTTTTAGCACTTTCTTTTTTAAAATATTTTATATTTATTTATTTATTTATTTATTTGACAGAGAAATAGGGGGATAGAGATAGAGAGGGAGAGAAAATGGACGTGCCAGGGCCTCCAGCCACTGCAAACGAACTCCAGACATGTGCGCCCCCTTGTACATCAGGCTAACATGGGTCCTGGGGAATCGTACCTGTGTCCTTTGGCTTTGCAAGCAAACACCTTAACCTCTAAGCCATCTCTCCAGCCCAGCACATTGTTTTTAATGTTAACTGAATAACATCAGCTCAAATGTATAAGAAAGTGAAATGTAATAAATTAAGCATCCTATTTACACTAAAAAGTCCTTTTCTTAACATAGACCCCTAACAACTGTTATATTCCTATAGAACTTACCAAAGCTGACTTCTTAAGTTCTGTGCCTTTGACATCATGAAAACTATGTCTTAGAAAAAAAAAATGTTGATGGAAGAAGAAAAAGAAACAGGAAGAAGGAAAGGAGTGAGAGAGGGAGGTAGGGCCTTCAAGTATGCATCTGTAAGGATCTGCTTCTTAAAGATGAGGAACCTTCAGTGTAGATGAATGTGTCCAGTGTTGCTGAGGAGATAGATGAAGCCAAAACCCAGGCATGCAGGATGCCAAGGTCTTTGTTCTACCATCCACTAGGGCTCCAGCCTCAAGGATATAGGTGACTTCAAAAAATGCCTCCTGGCACTGGAGAGATGGCTTAGTGGTTAAGACTCTTGTCTGGAAAGTCAAAGGATCCAAGATCAATTCCACAGAATCCCTCTCCCCCCATAATCCAGATGCACAAGGTGGCGACTATGTCTATAATTTGTTTGCAGCAGTTGGAGGTCATGGCTCGTCCATTCTCTCTTTCCCTATCTGCCCCCCTCTGTCTCTTGATGCATGAATTAAGGCCATTAATATTTAGGGTAATGACTGTGAGGTTTGGTTTTATCCCTGGCATATTGGTTGGTATATGTGGTATGTCTCAGACATGTATTTTATTCCCCTGATTATTATAATATTCACCCTCTCTTTTGGTCTACACATACTCAGATACCTCACTGAATTCCTTCAAGACAAAATCTTCACCTTCATTGCACGACAAGTCACTACAATCCTCATAGCCACTGAATATCATCAGCTCCTGATCTACCAACCTCCACAGGGCTGCGTGGGATACCCCAAGAGATCTACTGCCACCGCAGCTTAAAGTAGTTGGAGACAAGTCATCATCCCCCTTTCTGGCCCAAAAAGTCCTCCACTAGGTGCCTCACACCTCCCCAGTACTCCCCAATCTTTTTTATCTTCCCAGAGTCCAGATTGAAGGGTTAATAGCCTTCCATGAAAAATAGATTGAACTAAAGAATTAATAATTCTCCCTAAAACTAGCAGGCAATAAAGAAGTCACGGACACATGTAGGCTTGACAGGCTACTCCCAATCGATAAATTTCCCTTAACTCAGAAAACCCTGAGGAAACAAAAACTGTCTGGTGGGTTATCCCCACTAGACAATTTGGCTAAAAAAAAAAAAAAAAAAAAAAAAAAAGCTTATTCTAAGCAAGGACACTCTAGTGGGCTACAATCACAGTGAAACTCTAGGAAACTATTTCACTAAAGTAATACTTTGTCGACAAACCTTCATCCTAAGCAATGCTTCCTCTTCATGGGGGTCTCTTCTATGCAAACTCGGGCTAGGCCCATAGGTAGCCTGTGAATTCCTGGAGTCTAAGCCTCTTTGTAAAACTGAATTTCTCTTGGGCAGAGTGACACATACCTATAATGCCAGACCTTAAAAATTAGAGAAAGGAAGACCAGGAGTTCAAAGGCACCCTTAGCTATATAATGAATTTGAAGCTCATCTGGGCAAAATGAGAACCTTTCTTTAAAATATGTATATTAAAGCCTGGCATAGCATGCCTTTAATCCCAGCACTCAGGAGGCAGAGGTAGGAGGATCGCCAGGAGTTCGAGGCCACCCTGACACTACATAGTGAATTCCAAGACAGCCTGAGCAAGAGTGAGACCCTACCTTGAAAAACCAATATATACATATCAGGAACTTTTCTTCCTTTCCCCATCCCCATTACCTTGGTTTTTATTTGTTCGCCAGGAGCAATGGAAGGGAAGGAACCATCTCTTCGATCTTCAGTGCATCACTGTGTACTCTTTTCAGCCTACAACTGGTGGCTGGGTTGTTGTTTTTTTCTGTTTATATTTTCTTCTTGCTACTTCTGGATATCTTACAGTATTCTTTCTTTGCTTTTTATAGCCACCTTTTTCAGGTTGACAAATTTTTATGCTGAAGTATTTCTGTTTAAATTGTATTTCTCCCTGACTCCTGACTGAATGCTGACTGATATAAATGCTATGTATACTGGGAATTAACTTAGTAATGAATCAAATATACACACACAGTCCACAAAAAAAAAAAAAATATATATATATATATATATATGCATGTATATGTGTGTGTGTATATATATGTGTGTGTATGTGTGTATATATATATATATGTATATACATATATATATGCATATATATATATATATACTTGCAAATTACAAAAAAAGTGAATAATGAATAGGATAATGGACAATATCTTACCCAGTGTCATTTTTACTACTTTCCATAAAGACAAAGGAGGATGCACCTCAGGGTGTGAAACCCTAAGAATATGCCACCTGCATAGTATTTGAGCCAAATGCATAAATCATAAGAAAGCACTATATAATGCAATAATATTATATATGTGATTAATACAATATAATACCCAAAAAGAGAAGGATGCTATAAATTGCATTGCTGTAGTTGGTAACATTGACACATTAGCTGCATCATATCAGGCTACATGAAAGTATTTTGCGATATTAAATTTCCTAAATTTGAAGACCCCTATAGAAGAGAACATTCTTGTTCTTAGAAAACATTCCCAAGGCACTGATGAGTAAAGAATGATCTGTGTAAATTATGCTTAAACAGCTCCAAAAACTCAAACAATAGTAACTTGCTATTGAGAAAAAGAATGACAAAGCATAGGGAAATTATACATATAATGACAGTCTAAAGTGGATGTAAGGGCTGGAGAGATGGCTTAGTGGTCAATGCATTTGCCTGTAAAGCCTAAGGACCCAGGTTTGATTCTCCAGGGCCCATGTAACCCAAATACACAAAGTGGCACATGAGTCTGGAGTCAGTTTGCAGAGGCTAGAGGCACTGGTGTGTCCATTCTCTCTCTCTCTTTCTTCCTCTCTCTAAAATGAATAAATAAGTAAATAAAATATTTTAAAATGAATATAACAATGTCTCAAGGGACTTAAACTAAAATTAAAGCTCGTGATACCAATGGCATAATCAATGGAGGAGGTAAGTGGTGGTGGGGTGGTATAGATGTTCATCATAAGTAAAAAGCTGGTAGAGGGCTGAAAAGATGGCTCAGAGGTTAAGGCATTTGCCTGCAAAACTTAAGGAACCTTTGGTTTGAGCTCCCAGTGCCCACATAAGGTCAGATACACAAGGTGGCACATGTGTCTGGAGTTGTTTGCAGTGGTGAGAAGCCCTGCCACTCCCATTCTTCCTCTTTCTCTCTTTCTCTCCCTCATCTAGACATATCATTTAAGGTTGGTAGAGGGGCTGTGGAGATGGATCAGGTAAATGTACTTGTTTTCAAACCCTGAAAGATTGGGTTCATTTCTTTGGCACCCTCTTAGAGCCATATACAAAGAAAGTGGCACAAGAATCTGGTGTCCTTTCTAAAATACAAAATATTTATCTAAATTTATTTATTTGAGAGATAGAAAAAGAGAAAGAGAAGAATGGGCATGCCAGGGCCACCTATCACTGCAAGCACCTGCACCACTTTGTCAATCTGGCTTTATGAAGGTACTGGGGAGTCAAACCAGGGCCACCAGGCTTTGAAAGAAAGCACCTTTAACCACGGAGCCATCTCTTCAGCTCCTGATGTTAGTTTTTAATGGAAAGAGACCCTAGTATACACAAACTAACTCTCACACAGACATGTTCAAGTAAATTAAAATATTCACCTAAAACCCAAAACTGACACTGATGAAGTAGCTTAGTGGTACAGCACTTGCCCAGCATGTTCAAAGTCCTGGGTTCCATCCCTAGCACTGCAAAAAAAAAATATCAAAATTTAAAATGAGGAAGAAGAGAAGATAAAGCTCATTCTTTGAGTTCTACTATGGTAAGTCAAAGTTTTACTCATGTTCCTATAAGTGACCTTAATTACACTCAAGGGTTCATCCCTTTTTCAGAACACATTAAAATAACCTGGCAACTGTTTGGGGTTGTACTATGGCAGCATAAGCATAAGCCTTATATATGAGGTATAGAAAGTAGGCATATCTCATATTTTAAAATTCTAATATTTATAAATATCTCATATCTTAAATATGATCATTTCAATAGATGCAGAAAAGGCCTTTGACACAATGCAACATCATTTCATGATCAAAACATTTGAGAAAATTGGCATAGTTGGTTCATATCTTAACACAATAAGGCTATATACAAAGCTCCTAAAGCCTAAATAATACTTAATGGAGAGAGACTAGAGGAATTCCAGTTGAGATCAGGAACAACACAGGAGTGTCCACTACCACCTCTGCTCTTCAATATAGTACTGGAAGTCCTAGCTCAAGCGATAAGACAAGAGAAAAAAAATAAAAGGGATACAATTTGGCAAGTGTGGTGGTTTGATTCAGGTGTCCCCCACTAACTTAGGTGTTCTGAATGCTAGGTTCCCAACTGATGGATATTTGGGAATTAATGCCTCCTGGAGGGAGTGTATTGTTGGGGGCAGGCTTATGGGCTTTATAGCCAGTTTCCCCATGCCAGTGTTTGGCACACCCTCCTGTTGCTGTAGTCCACCTTATGTTGGCCAGGGGGTGATGTTCACCCTCTGCTCATGCCATCGTTTTCCCCTGCCATCGTGGAGCTTCCCCTCGAGCCTGTAAGCCAAAATAAATCTCTTTTTCCCAGAAGCTGCTCTTGGTTGGGTGATTTCTACCAGCAATGCGAACCGGACTGCAACAGTAAAGTGGTACCGAGGAGTGGGATTGCTGCTAGACACCTGACTATGTGGTTTCAGCCTTTTGGAGCTGATTTTCAAGAGTAATGTGGGAGGATTTGAAACTTGGCCTAAGAGATGCCTTGCAGTGCTCTAAGTACAGCTTGATGGTCTATCCTGGTCAGAGCTGAAAGACCTGAAGGCAGTAAGAACTATGGACTGTGAGGTTTGGCTTATGAGGGTGAGAAAAAGCTTTGCCTGGACTGGGCTAACAGTTTGTGTGAGAAGCTTGCTCTTGTGCCCATGTCCTGAGAAGTTGTGCAGGGTTGCTTTGCGTAGAAATGAACTGGTGTGTGCAGAGGGATATGGCACAGAAAGAAAAATATTTGGGTGAACTGCTGCCCGTTCAGCTGCAACTGAGAGATTACAACCTTTGAGACTGGGCCAGCTGACCTGTGCTGGGGCAACAGAAAGAATGTCAACTCTTTTGAAGGGGCCAGAGTGCTCAAGGAGTGTCCTGTTCTTCAAAGTCTGCTTTATTCCCCCCTGGATTAACAAATTGGCACCCTACCTGGTATTGTGGAGTATAAGAAATGCTGGAAAGAGGGTCATTGAGTTTGCAACACGGTCTTGTGTTTTGGAAATGGCCATGGGCAGTGTGAAGCAGGTTTGCTGGTTGCCTGCATAACCCCATGGGGCTATGAGGATGAACCGTGGATTGCAGTGGAGACTCAGTGGAGATGCTGGGACCATGAGATGGCTGCCGAGGAGCTGCCGGACCCGATGAAGTTTCCCAGGACTGTGAGTAGCCTAGCTGGAGGGGCGGAATTGGAATACCAGAGACTTGTTGCTGGTTAGAATTATCAGACTTGAAGATTTGTCACTGGCTAGAGTTGCTGGACTTGAAGCTACAGAGTTTGATGTTTGCCCTGGTTGTTTTAAATCTTGTATTGGTTGAATGTTTCTTTGCTATGCCCAATGCCATCTTTTGCAGTGTGAATATTTATTCTGTGCCATTATGGGTTTTTTGAGGTTATTTTTTGGTATTATGGCTCAGTTAAAAGATCTTGAACTATGGGGATGTATGAACATCATTGGGATTGATAAAAACTATGGGGACTTTCAAAGTCAGACTGAATGCATTGTATTTTACATCATGTAAGGATATCAGTTTATGGGGCCAGAGGCGGAATGTGGTGGTTTGATTCAGGTGTCCCCCATAAACTTAGGTGTTCTGAATGCTAGGTTCCCAGCTGATGGATATTTGGGAATTAATGCCTCCTGGAGGGAGTGTATTGTTGGGGGCAGGCTTATGGGCTTTATAGCCAGTTTCCCCTTGCCAGTGTTTGGCACACCCTCCTGTTGCTGTAGTCCACCTTATGTTGGCCAGGGGGTGATGTCCACCCTCTGCTCATGCCATCGTTTTCCCCTGCCATCGTGGAGCTTCCCCTCAAGCCTGTAAGCCAAAATAAATCTCTTTTTTCCAGAAGCTGCTCTTGGTTGGGTGATTTCTACCAGCAATGCGAACCGGACTGCAACAGCAAGGAAAAAGTTATGTTAGCTCTATTTGCAGACTACATGATTCTGTATATAAGAGACCCGAAAGACTCCATCCCCAATCTCTTGAAGGTGATTAACTCCTTTGCAAAGTAGCAGGATATAAAAATCAGTGCACAAAAATCAGTAGCTTTTCTATATGCAAATGAGAAAGATACAAAGAAAGAAATAAGGGACCTTGTCCCAGTTTCAATAGCAACAACAAAAATCTTAGAAGAATGTTAACCAAGGAAGTGAAAGATATATACAATGAAAACATAAAAACACTCAAAAAAGAAATTGAGGAGGACTTGAGAAAATGGAAAGACCTCCCACGCTCCTGGATAGGCAGAAATAACATTGTGAAAATGGTAATCCTACCAAAAGCAATATACAGAATTGATGCAATTCCAATTAAAATCTGAACATTGTTCTTCACAGAAACAGAAAAAAAAATCTCAAAATTCATATGGAAAGGCAGAAGGCCTTGGATATCCAAGCATATCCTCAGCAAAAGAAATACCTCTGGAGGCATCACCATACCTGATCTAAAGCTATATTAAAAAGCCACAGTCATAAAAACAGAATGGCACTCGCATACAAAAAGGAGTGTAGCGCAATGGAATAGAGTCGAGGAGCTGGCCTTTGGGTAAAACAACTACAGCTGATTGATATCTGACAAAGGGCCTAACAATATAGGCTGGAAAAAGACAGAATCTTCAACAAATGGTGCTGGACAAACTGGATAACCATATGCACGAAATTGAAACTTGATCCACACATCATCTTGCCATGCAAAATACTCAGGTCCAAATGGAGCAAAGACCTCAATATAAGACCGGAAACTCAGCAACTATTGTAAGAAAATATTGAAAGAACTTTCCATGATATAGCAATGGAAAGGCCTACCTGAACCAAACCCCAGTAGCACAGAAACTTAAACAATCAGCCAATGGGATCACATGAAGCTGAAGAGTTTCTTCACAGACAAGCATACACTAAGCAAAGCCAATAGATTACCCAGAGAATGGGAGAAAATATTCGTTGAATATCCAACTGACAGAGTCCCAATCTCTAGAATCTACAAAGAACTAAAAATCCTAGACAATAAAAAGTCAAACAACCCAGTCAGAAAATGAGGCAAGAAAGTGGATAGGCAGTTTACAGAGGAAGAAATACAAATGGCAAACACACACTTAAGAAAATATTCATCATCCCTAATCGCCACTGAAATGCAAAGTAAAACAACTATGAGATTTTACCTTACCCCAGTAAGGATATCAAACATAAAAAAAAATCAAATGAAAATAAATGCTGGTGAGGATGTGGAGAAACAGCAACCCTCATCCACTGTTGGTGGGAATGTAAGATGATACAACCACTTTGGAAAGCAATATGGAGATTCCTAAAAAATCTTCCTAAAGAGTTACCAACAGACCCAGTTATTCCCTTTTTGGGCATGCATCCTAAAACCTCCAAGCCTCATTCCACAGAGATTTGCTTGGCCATGTTTATAGCAGCTCAATTCGTAATAGCTAATAGCTGGAATCAACCCAGATGTCCATCACTAGACGGATGGATAACTAAGATGTGGCATAGCTGTATGATGGAATTTTACACAATGGTAAGAAAAAAATGGCACAAAGAAATTTGACAAAAAATGGTCAAGCCTGGAAAGGATCATTCTCAGTGAACTCAATCACATAAAGATAATTGACGCATAGTGTCACTTATCTATAGCACCTAACCTGAATCTACCCAAAATGCCGGCATACCCAGCAATCATCTCAAGGACTAGACAATAGAGTGGGTAGGAAGGGAGGGGAGGGAAAGATAGGGGGTGGGGACACAAAACTGGACCTAAACTGCAATAGTACCATAAAATTCTACATCCTAAAAGACAGACCAAATGGTTGAACCTTCACCAGGCCCTTGGAGGGAACACTGAGTCACAAAGCCCTTGAGAGGGCACGAGGAAGACTGGCCTTAGTCTTCTGCTTCTGTCTCATTCTCTTCTTCTCTCTAATTCTTTTATATTACTTTCTTTTTCTTCCTTCTCTTCGTGGGCAGTGACTTGTAACTCTCAGCACTAGTAGGTGGCTATCATCCACAATGAGCTTTTGATCAGAAAGTCCTACAAGGTTTCCTTAAAGAATGACCAGTCGATTTCTGTCAGAGTACTTGATGACTCACAAAATGTTACTGGTAAGACCCTCCTGCTGAAGACAGCATATGCAGTTGTCACGGAATATGGAGTGACATGACTGGAAGAGAGTCAGTGCCCAGACAGTGAGCATGTCTACTGCCACAAGGTGCTACATGGGAGACTGGGAAAAATGACCAATGTCTGTTCAAGTAACTCATGGTCTAACATACTTAGCAGCAAATAACCTGTGGTGATGCTCACACAAGTGCAATAGTGGCACACAGCCATGATGGGGAACCAATTGCTCTTGATTTGGCTAACTGATCCACTCAGTGGAACTGAACCCATAGATGGAGCTGGGAAACAAGTCAGAATCAGATCTAAAATTGAGCCCACTCTCCATTATCAAGCTACCACCAATTATGGGCTACAGTAGGGCCTACACCTATTAAATTCTCTATTAAAAAATAAGGTTTATCCCATTTAAGATACACAGAGAGAACACTCAACTCCTACCAAATCAGTTATCCAGAGGCACAAAGGATCCCAAGACCTCACCACTGAAGCAGACCTAAAATGAACCCAACATGGCTCAGGGAAATTTGCAGAAGAGGGGGAGGAAAGAATGTCAGAGCCACACATTGGCACATGATACACAGAGACATTTCCTCCTACCCATACCTGAGGGCTAACCCCACAATGCATGACCCATATTCCCCAACAAGTAGGGGCCAATGGGAGTGGGGAGGACAGGGAGGAGGCTGACAATGGTTTTTCACTGAGTACAAAATTAATTAATAAAAATTCTTAAACAAAACTTTAATGACACTATACTTTCTTTCAAGCTGAATGTTAAATAAGTTAAATTTTCTGTCCTTATATGCATAGATGTAAAATATACCCATAGAAAGGTATATGTTACTGAAAATAATTTCCAAAGATTATTTTGTAGCCTTTTTTATTTTTTTATCTTTTCACAATTTTTATTAACATTTTCCATGATTATAAAACATATCCCATGGTAATACCCTCCCGCCCCCCTATACTTTCCCCTTTGAAATTCCATTCTCCATCATATTACCTCTCCATCTCAATCATTTGACTTACATATATACAATATCAACCTATTAATTACCCTCCTCCCTTCCTTTCTCTTCCATTTTTGTCTCTTTTTTTAGCTTACTGGCCTCTGCTACTAAGTATTTTCATTCTCACGCAGAAGCCCAGTCATCTGTAGCTAGGATCCACATATGAGAGAGAACATGTGGCACTTGGCTTTCTGGGCCTGGGTTACCTCACTTAGTATAATCCTTTCCAGATCCATCCATTTTTATGCAAGTTTCATAACTTCATTTTTCTTTACCGCTGACTAGAACTCCATTGTATAAATGTGCCACATCTTCATTATCCACTCATCTGTTGAGGGACATCTAGGCTGGTTCCATTTCCCAGCTATTATAAATTGAGCAGCAATAAACATGGTTGAGCACGTACTTCTAAGGAAACGAGATGAGTCCTTAGGATATATGCCTAGGAGTGCTATAGCTGGGTCATATGGTAGATCAATCTTTAGCTGTTTTAGGAACCTCCACACTGGTTTCCACAATGATTGGACCAGATTGCATCCCCACCAGCAGTGTAGAAGGGTTCCTCTTTTTCCACATCCCCACCAACATTTATGATCATTTGTTTTCATGATGGTAGCCAATCTGACAGAAGTGAGATGGAATATTAATGTAGTTTTAATCTGCATTTCCCTTATATGTATAGATGTAAAATGTACCCATAGAAAGGTATATATTACTGAAAATAATTTCCAAAGACTATTTTGTAGCCTTTTAAAAATCTTGAGGAAATGATAAATATGTTTTGAGTTGACATATAATTTTACTGTTATCCTGGCACCATTTTTGAAAGCACTAACTTTTTCTCACTAAACTATCTTTATGTCCTTGAAAAAATCAGCTGATTTAAACTTTTATATTTGCTTCTAGACTGTCAATATTTCTATGTTCAAAGTACATGTCAATCATTATGCTAGGACTGAAGTGTTCTTTGCTATAGTTTTGTGTTAAGGTTTCAAATGAAGAGGTAGTAGTTGTCCAACTTAGTTCTCCTTGGTCAAGTTTCTTTTTTCCCCTTCTGTACGTCCCTTGGACTTTCTGTTGAATTTTACGTTCCATTACCAAATATCTTTTGTTTGTTTGTTGTGCTTTTGTGTTTTTGAGGTAGGTTTTCACTCTCTAGCTCAGTCTGACCTGAAATTCACTGTGTTGTCTCTGGGTGGCCTCGAACTCATGGCAATCCTCATATCTCTGCCTCCTGAGTGCTGAGATTAATTACTGGGGCCATAAAACTGGTTAGTGGGACCTCCTCACTGCATCAAAGGCAGGGGAAGCTCATAATGGGCACCGAGTCATGGAACGTTGGGAGTGGTGACTGTGAGGTAAATGCTGGAAAGTTCTGGCACAGGCTCAGTCGCTCGCTGACTTCTGGTGCAGTAGGAAGTCCGGAGTGTCTTTTAGAAGAATGACTCGAAAGCTTCCTCCGATATTCCCGTCTCCTCCTGCTGCTCCTCCCCCGTCCCGTCGTCGTCCTGGTCCTCGTCCTCTAGCCTCCATTCCTAACTTGGCTGCTCAGAGGTCCACCTCTCAGCGTCCTCTCCAGCCCAGTCCTCCCCCTGGTGCGCCCCGTCGTACTGCTTTCCCTCCCATCGCAGCCCCTTCCCGACGCCCCAACCAAAGTGTCTCCTTCCCCAAATATACCTTTCCTTGCGCCTTTCAGCCTAGGAACTGTGGTCGTGTTTCTCCCCTCCCCAAATTGTCCCCTGTCCCAGTCCCTGCTCCTCGTAATACCCCTGTGGAACGTGAATAGCCCCCTGCTTACCTGCAGTACAGCCGACACCAAGTGCATTCATTTGTACCTTAATTCTTAGATGCCATACAACAGTCTACTGCTAATGCAAAAGTTAGATTTCATTTTTATCTGATATTCTATTTGACATGTCTATTCTTCTGGTATTGATTGAGAAGAAAACAAAAGATTTCTAGAGATATCAAGAGGGTGGTTGCAAGGACTATTGTGTTTCTCACTTGTCTAGTGATTCTGAATACATATTCTCTGGGAAGACAGAAGGCCATCTCCTTCAATGAATATTAGGCTCTAAAATCTCACTGATGGTCTGGAAGGACTCAGGGCAAATAGCAGCCATGTGCTATGTCCCTCGACTGGCACAGTTGGCTGGGATGCTTCTAAAATTCATGTTAGGACTCCAGAAACAAAATATGGGAATTGAGGCAGAGAAAAATAATTTACAAACACTTCAACACATCTTTCTTTCTGAGTCTCCACCAAGTTTTTCACTAGCCTATCTCTCTTGTATATAAACTGGTCCTAGCTGGAGAGAGCTCACTTTGCAGGAACCAAACACTTTTGCTCCATGTCCTCCAGATGACCATGTGGCTTCTCAACAGAATGAAAGTTATTTCCCTCTAGCAATGTCTACCCAGGTGTCTGAATTTCATATGCATTGCTGCTCAGGGGGCAAGTTCAGAACCCAGAGACACAGAGTAAAGGCAAGACATTAGACAGGACATGGCACTTTAATGAGCATGGCTGCATCACTTAGAAGCATTAACAAGTCCAGAGGTAATCTAGGTGGTTGGAAGGGATCAGGGCATGGAGCCAAAGTTAAATGGGTTGAATTCTAGTTTTAACTTATTCCTTTGGGAACTTTGGATTAATTACTGAGCCATATGCTTGCTGAGTTTCCTTTTCATAAATCTCACAAGGTTGTTAGGAAGAATAATGAGGTCATATCAACAATGTGCCCACTGCAGGGTGGCTCACAGTAAGTGCTCCATCAGTGTAGAGTACATGGGGATTCTTCTTTGAACAACACATTTTTTTTTACACAAACTGGATAAGGTAGACATGAATATGGAAATTCAAATGCAGATGTTAGTGAAAAAGTACACAGGATTTGCTCGGTAGTGAGTGTTCAATAATAGGCTTTTTTGTTTTAATAATAAGGTTTGTGAAGGTAAGAAGGTTGATGGTGTAGAACATATCCAAGTTATATAATTTGGTAGCTCACAGTAATGTTACAAACCAGAACCTATTTAACTTACCATGTTTTACATTTTTACAGTAAAAGAAGTCTCTTCCTTGTGGGTCTAAAGTATAGATGTGGAAGTACTGCATCCTTGACCCTCTGGTACATCTTGACACAAGCTCACCACGAGAGGCAGGAAGTACAAGTGTGGCTGGTCCAGCCATGATCCCTTGCACATACTCTCTGGGTCTTGCAGATGAAAGACTGCATTTGTCTACGTTGCAAGGGATCTGCAAGTACTGTTTGGCACTAGGAACCTGGAAACAATGGCATCAGTTGGCTTTGATGTCAGTACAGAAAAGTACGCTGCTCAAAGCACTAGATCCAGATGTTGGGGACCCCTCTAAGGTAACTATGATGAAACTTCATAATGGTGTTTAGGGGAAATAGTCCCAATGTGAGGGCCCCTCTGTGCAGGCAGAGATCTCATCTATCTATGGAGACAGAAAAAGCCACATTCAATGGGGACATCGAAGCCTCAGTGTTCTTCAGTCTTTGATCGTGGACACATTCTGGACGTTCTCCAGGTAGTGAGCAGGCTTCAGCCCCAGACTGGGTGGTACCACTGAGGCCTTTTGTTCCTAGCCTTCAAGCATAGACTGAGCAGCTTCTTGGACTACTGGTTTTCTGGGCTTTCCAGCCTACAGATGCTCACTGGGGACTGTAATCATGTAACTCTAGCTTTTTGTTTTCTAAAGAACTCTAATATAGAATCTCAGCTTCTAGAACTAAGACAAAATAAATTTCTGTTGTGATATCCATCTAATCCTATTATTCTGTTATAGAGGTAGTTCAGAGCAACCCTGAGTGATCATATTTCTGCAAGCAATATTATCAGATCTTGAAATTGAAACCAAGCTATCTATTTAAAATTAAGTTGGAGTCCATTGAGTAAACAGAGTACTTAGTAGGAAAACAATAAATGCATACAAGGAGTGAATACAGGCTGAGAATCTGTTTAGTGTTCTCTGTTCCATCAATTACTTTCTTGGTGCTGAGACAAAATACCTGACCAAAGCCAGTCAGTTAGTTTGCTTATATGAATGTGTTTCTGCAGAAAGTTTGAAAAATCTGCCAATAGTGATGGCATTTTGTAAGTTTAAGGACAACTGAGGTCCTTATGGTCCCTGAAAATGGCTACAATATCATCATGTTGAAGAGTTTTCATAAGACTTAATTAAAATTTTACTGCAACTTTTTCTAAGCTTAATGAACCTTGGGAAAGTTAATAAATTGCATGAAATGAAAAGAAAATAATACCTAACAAAAAGAAGCTTATGGAAGAAGACAGTTGAATTGTGCTTACAGATGCAGTGAAGGCATGGCAGGCTGGAGAGAGAAGCCAGTGTTATACCGCCTGGGCAGTCAGGAAGCAGAGAAAGGGGCTGAACATAATTATTTCCACAGCCGTTGGGACTTGAAAATACTGTGCCAGAGCATTGGTTGGAGTGAGAACAGTGTGAAAAATTAGTATGCACTATTTCCAAAAGACTGTGGCACATGGATTGACATGAATTCCAGGTCAGCCTGAACTACAGTGTTAAGACCTTGCCTCAAGAAAGCTCAAAGTAATAAATTTGTGAACACTAGAGGACTCCCTCTCCCCTTTGTCACTCTCCTCTCCCCTCCCTCCCTCCCTCCCTCCCTCTCTTTCTCTCTCTCTCTCTCTCTCTCTCTCTCTCTCTCTCTCTCTGTTTGTGTGTGTCTTTCTCTCTGTGTCTGCAAGAAGATGGCCATTATCAAGAATGAAGGGAGTTTCCAGTGGGACCTGCTTATGCTACACTGTGATCTCAAGGGTGATGGTTAATCTTGCCTGTCAACTTGACTGGATTGAAAGACATCCAGGAAACTGTCAACATGATTAACAGGTTGGTCAGGAAACTGAAGGAAGAACCACCCTGAATATGGAAAACTCTTTCCAATGAGCTAGAGGCCCTGGTGGAATAAAGAGAAGAAAGGGGAGCCCAACCCCAGGAGCTCAGTTCTCCAGCAGGTGTGACTTGTGCTGCTGCCAGAGCCTGCAGACATCAGTTCAGCTTCTTCAGTCTTTGATCGTGGACACATTCTGGACATTCTCCAGGTAGTGAGCAGGCTTCAGCCCCACACTGGGGCAGCACCACTGAGGCCTCTTGTTCTGAGCCTTCGAGCTTAGACTGAGCAGCTTCTTGACTGCTGGTGTTCTGCGTTCTCCAGCCTGCAGATGCTCACTGGGGACTCTAATCGTGTGACTCTTACTTCTAGTTTTCTAAAGAACTCTAATATAGAATCTCAGCTTCTAGAACTAAGAGAAAATAAATTTCTCTTGTGACATCCATCTAGTCATATTATTCTGTTATAGAGCTAGTTCAGAGCAACCTTGAGTGATCATATTTCTACCAGCAACATGGTGAGAGCTTGAAATTGAAACCAATCTATCTATTTAAAATGAAATTGGAGTCCATTGAGCAAACAGAGTACTTGCTAGGAAAAAAAAAAATTAAACTAGAGGCTAGAGACATGCTTATAAGGAGTAAATACAGGCTGAAAATCTGCTCAGTGTTCTCTGTTTCATTAATTACTTTCTTGTTGCTAAGACAAAAAATACCTGACCAAAGCCAGTCAATTAATCTGCTTATATGATGAGTTTCTATAGAAAGTTAGAAAAATCTGGCAATAGTGATGGCATTTTACTGTAACGTGTTCTAAACTTAATGAAGCTGAGAAAGTTAAGAAATTGCATGAAATAAAAAAAAAAAATCTGACCAAAAGAAACTTATGGAAGGAGACAGTTGAATTGTGCTTACAGATGCAGTGAAGGCATGGCAGGCTGGAGAGAGAAGCCAGTGTCATACCGCCTGGGCAGTCAGGAAGCAGAGAAAGGGGCTGACCAATAAAACCAGAACGCCTGCCTCCAGTGACTCACTTCCTCTAGCTGGTCTCTACCTTCTAAAGTTTTCACCATGTTCCTTGACAGCACTACCAGCTGTGGATTAAGTGTTCAAACACATGAGCCCACAAGAGACATTTACATTCAAACTCCCACACCTGCGGATTCTTTATGTTTATTTTTATTTATTTATTTGAGGGGGAGCGCTAGGGCCTCCAACCACTGCAAACAAACTCCAGATACATGAGTCATCTTGTGCATCTGGCTTATGTGTGTCCCGGGGAATTGAACTCTGGTCCTTTGAGTTTGTAGGCAAGTGCCTTAACTGCTAAGCTATTTCTGTAGTGCCACACCTATAGATTCTAAGGAGCTAGTGTTCAAAGTGCCAGAGAAGCAAGGGGAAGTCAAGGAGAGAGGACTCAATGAAATGACTTAGTGAAAGAACTAGAGAAAAGTTCATATGGTCACTATAGAACGTTCATAAGAGATAGAGATAAATTTTAGAGTGGGGCAGGGGCCAGTCTTGAAAGGCCAGTAAAAGTGCTTACTTTAATGTCAGCACAATGGGGGTGGTGAGATCCTGGAAGGAGAAGTGGTGCAGTTTGAGGAATGATCATCTCTGTTGTGTGGGTGACCTCATGAAGGGCTGAGAGGGAAGGGAGCAAGACAAGAATGTGAGAGTGTCAGGGGACTCAGGCCAGGCCAGGGAATCAAGGGTCTTCCCTTTACAGAGCTGCAAGACATGTGCTTAGGGAGGATTAGAAATGGGGGTACTAGGCAGGGGGCTCTGTTTGGTTATGCTCGTTGTAGTTTAGATGTCAGACTAATGAACTGGATAAGGGAAAATTGGGGAGTTGTGCAGAAGAGATGAACAGAGTGCCTATGAGCAATGAACACCCTGGCTTATATATGCACGACTAGACTATTTTTGTGTGTACATGGCTTAGAACATAGTTTAAATTGCATCCATGTTTTTTGCTGTTATTTTTATTTATTTATTTGAGAGTGACAGACAGACAGAGATTGAAAGAGGGAGAGAAACAGAAAGAGAGAGAGAGAGAAAGAGAATGAGTGCCCCAGAGCCTCCTGCTACTGCAAACAAACTCCAGATGCATGTGCCACCTTGTGCATCTGGCTTATGTTGGTCCCGGAGAATTGAGCCTTGAACCAGGGCCCTTAGACTTTCCCACAGGCATGTGCTTAACCACTAATCCATCTCCTCAGCCCTTCCCCCCACCACAGTTTTTTATAAATATCTTTTATTATTATTTTATCAGAGGGAGAGAGAGCGAGAGGGAGAGAGAGAGAGAGAGATTGAGAAATTTACATATCAAGGCCTCCAGCCACTGCAATCCAACTCCAGACACATGTGCCATCTTGTGGGCATAAGAAACCTTGCACTTGCCTCACCTTTGTGGGTCTGGCTTATGTGGGATCTGGGTCCTTAGCTTCACAGGTAAGTGCCTTAACCACTAAGTCATCTCTCTAGCCCTGGATCCACAGGTTTTAATATGTAGGCCAGACTTCCCTATAGGCAGCCAACCGCTGGAATCCCTCAGCAAGTCTTAGAGCATCCTTGTACAACTCTCTGTGAAAATCATTCAGTAAGGACCTGTATGTTCCCTGAAACAAGCATATACCTGTATCTGTGTGTGCAAGTTTCATTGACTGTGAAGTTCTTCTGTTCCATATGTGCCAGAGTTTGACAACATGTTCTTACCCTCACAGCCCCCTTACCTATGCTTTAGTGGTGGGCATAAATCTTCCATTCACCTCCAGAGGTATAGCCTGGTTTATCAGCAAATCACTCTGTAATTCAGAGCTTGAACCATACCTTCACTAACACGCCCTCAGTCCTGCTCTATGGCCCTTCAGCCTCTACTTCTTGGCAGTTGGGCCTCATTTCTTCATAGGTAATACTCCTTATTTTGTTTTGCTTCAGTTTTTTTTTTTTTTCCAATATGCTCTTGTGCTATCCAGGCTCACCTGAAATTCCCTATGCATCCAAAGCTGAGCTTTAATAGTGATCCTCCTGACTCTGGCTTCCTAGCCTGGGATAACAGGTGTTGTATATCATCAAACTGCTGAATTTTCACTTTCATGATAGTTTTCTTTCTTTCCTTCCTTCTTTCTTTCTTCCTTTCTTCATTTCTTTCTTGCTTTCTTTATTTCTTTCTTTCTTCTTTTTCTAGGTAGGGTCTCACTCTAGCCCAAGTTGATCTGGAATTCAGTATGTAGTCTCAGGATGGCTTTGAACTCACAGTGATCCTCCTACCTCGGCCTCCCGAGTGCTGGGATTAAAGGTGTGTGCCAGCACATCCAGCAATAGGATCCTTTTTATCACATATGTTTTTAAATTTGATAAAGTATGTTTATCTTATTTTTTTGTCTTGTTACTTTTAGAGCAGATATACGACAATACTGCCTAATCCAAGGTCATGAAAATTTGCTTCTGTGTCTTCTAAGTTTGACTTAGCCTTTTAAAAACATTGAGGCAATTATTTATATGATATGATTAGAGATATGATTTTATTCCTTTACATTCATCTCACTGCCAGTTTTTCTTTTTTTCTCCATTTAATCATCTTGATATTCTTGATAAAAATCAGTTGACAATAAGTTTTAGGACTATGGATTGCCAAAGTTGTCTGTTAAGATGCATGTCAATTCTTATGCCAGGACCACACTGCTCTGGTTGCTGTAGTTTTGTAATGTAGTTTCAAATTGGAAGTAGAAGTCACCCAACTTTGCTTTTCTTGGTCAAGATTGTTTGGTCTCCTCTGAGTGCTTTGGACTTTCCATTGAATTTTGGATTGCCCTAGTGAATTTTGTGAAAAATGTCAAGTATGTTTATGAGAGAGGTGTATTAAGTCTGTAAATCATATCTTTTAATTTTTATTAATTAATTTTAAAGAGGAAGAGGCAGAGAGAAAGAGAGAATGGTCATTCCAGGGCTTTGAGCCATTGCAAACAAACTACAGACACATGTGCCCCCTTGTGTATCTGGCTCATGTGGGTTGGGGGATCACACCAAGGTCCTAGACTTCACCAGAAAATGCCTTAACCACTAAGGCATTTCCCTAGCCCTGTAAATCAGTTTAAGGTGTACTGTTATCTTAACCAAATAAAGATTTCTGATAAACTGCCAAATTACCTTGTAATCTGGCACCATCCTAAACAAGGTTATTACTTGACTCACCAGGACACAATTGGCAGCATTGAGGCATTCTGTCATCTAACGGCAGCGCTGCATACAAAGTCAGTCAGGCACAAGCAGGCTGCATGAGGAAGTGGCTGGAGTGATCCACTACTGTTATATCCCCATAACCTTCATCCACCTCCACAGGGTTTCCCTGCTGAGTGTGTAAAGGAAAGAAGAAAGGAAAATGCATGCATGGTTACAGATGGTTCTGTGGAGTGTACCAGCCCAACTTGAATGTGAAGAGAGGAGCACTGTGGTCCCATCCCAGAATATTCCTGAGGGAAGAATGAAGGGAAATATTTCCAGGACAGAAAAAGTGAACAGGGCATTTGGTTGCTAGTTTTGTTTGAAAGAAGAAATGGCTTATATCAATAGTCCATATTGATTAATGTTCCATGGCTAGTGGGTTGTCTAGAAGGTCAGGGACCTACTTGGAATGTAATTGGAAAATTAGTGAGAATGAATATGGGAGAGATATGTGGATGTCCCACTTTGAACTGACAAACAATGTAGATATTTGTCAGAAGGGGAATCCTCAAGAGAATTTTAACAAACAATTTATAAGGGTTAGCATCTTCCCCTGACATCCTCTAATTCCCTGTGATAGTTAATCTTCATCATCACCATAGACAACACAGCTCAGCCAATGTCTATGAGTGTTGTTTGCAAAAAGATTAACTGATGAATGAATATTCACCATGATGTATGGCACCATCCCATGGGCTGGAATCCTAGACTGAATAAAAGGAAAAAAGTGGGCTAAGCATGAGCTTTCATCTCTGGCTGCTGTCTGCAGACGCTTTGTGACTAGCTGCCTCACACTCTTGCCTGCATACCTTTGCCAAAGGATATACTGTGTTCACAAATTGTCAGTCCAAACGAACCCTTCCCTCCTATTAAGCAATTGTCAGGTGCTTTGTGAATGCAACATCAAGCACAATGAATAACCTGCACAACCGGTTCATGGAGAAACCAGCTAAAATGTCAGGGATAGAGATTGTGCACTGGCTCAGCAACATAAGGATAAAAAGGAGACCTAATTATATTTCCTTTGCCTCCATTCTTTCAGAAGCATTGATTAGCAAGCAGTTATCATTACATCACTGATCATTAAATCTTAGACTCCCCACTAGTGACTCTTAGACTCTGGTAGATTATTAAAGTTCTGCTTTTCTAACAGCAGTCAATGAAGAAAACATTATAGGTGTCTTCTGAATATTACATGAGCTATTGTCAGTCAACCTTTGGAAGACTATAAGTTGCACATTGAAAACACTGAATATGCTTTTGCACTTAGTATTTATCACTATCATATATATATATATATATATGTATATATATGTATATATATGATATACATGTATATATGTATATATATGATATATATGATATGTATATAAATGTATGCATGTGTGTGTATGTGTGTGTGTGTATATATATATATATATATGTGTGTGTGTGTGTGTGTGTGTGTGTGCATATATATGTATGTAAGTATATTGACCTCCACCACCACCACTATCCTCATCTGAAATGGTGGTCACAATGTCTCTGCCCTGGGTGCACTTTGAGGGTTGGTGAGCAAACACACACGAAAGTGCTGTGTGAACTGTGCAGTTCTGGGACAATGTTTGAAGAGACCATTTGATTTCAATGTTCTCAATCATAACATCATCACCACATCATAGTATTCCCTTCAGCTTCTCTCTCCAGACACAAACCCAGAGGAATTTCTGTAGAACACATCTTACAAAATGAGCCAATTCCCACAAGCTCATTCCCAAAGGCATTCTCAGTTGGGAGACAACTGTTGAGCCCTGAGTTTTGAGACCTTCTTATGCCCCTAGCTTCTTCCTTCTCAAAGCCAACCATCTTCTTCTTGCTGGCTGTGGGTCCACCTGGCTCAGAGTGAAACTGCTCAGAGCCTGCTTTCTCCCTCATGTCCACCTCCAGGTTGATCCCATGCCAAATGGTGATACTGAACAGCTTTCAGTAAATGGAGGAACTTTGGTTAGAGTTCATGGACAGCCATGGTTGGGCTAGACACTGAAGCAGTGATAGACCTTGCAGATTCAGCCCTAGTCTGAGGCAGGCAGCCAGGCTGTGTGACTTTGCCAGTCACATCATCTGTGTCACTGCACATTGATTTGGGAACAAGCTGGGAGGACCATGCTTGTCAGACCTTACAGGCTTCTTTCTCTCCCTCAAATGTGAGGATGGGCAATGTCTCATCCTTCTATGACGCTAGGTTAACTCTGTCCTCAGGCAATTGTCTGCGTCTCCACGAGCCTCCATTTCCTCTTCTACCCAAAGGGAGATGAATCCCTATCTCAAGTGACCACCTCTTCTGACCTGAAGTGGAGGTCATTGGCAAGTATGAGAAGAAGTGGGCAGAGGTACTGCGAGCACTGAGCAGTAGCATTATAAATGCTCAGGGTTTTGATAGGATGTTCCTGGATTGGTACTTGTATTTTTATCATTTTCTGTGTACACTCTCACCATCCTGGCCAAAGACAAGTTTGCAACCTTATGTCGCTGACTCTGAGATGCGAGTCCCTGTGCAAGTTCCCTCACTTCTTGGGGACAAAACTGCTACTGTCCAGTTGCTTCTTGCCATAATCTTGTTTGAGACCCAGTGTGAGGTTCATGTGTCATTGCAAACTCTTAGTTGTCACTAGAAAGGATGAATGATTTGCAAAGATGCTGTACAGGGGGAGAATGGAGGAGGACTTTGATTTGCTCAAGGCAGTTCAGGAAGGAATAAAGATGTGGCACCAAATATTGTCTGATTGACAAATCAGATCTCAGTGTGAAGGATGTAAGTTC
The DNA here is from genome assembly GCF_020740685.1 of Jaculus jaculus. Taxonomy (NCBI): domain Eukaryota; kingdom Metazoa; phylum Chordata; class Mammalia; order Rodentia; family Dipodidae; genus Jaculus; species Jaculus jaculus. The sequence goes on from NC_059106.1 coordinate 76,677,084, forward strand.
TTCATATGTCTACTTGGTGACTAGGTCTCACTACATGTCACACCCACCCCTTCAAGGTGCTTATATCACACTAGTAGGTTAGAAAAGGAAATTGTGGGCTGAAGAAAGGCTCAATGGTTACTCAAAGGTACTTGCTTACAAAACCTGATGGTCTGGGTTCAAATCTCTAGTGGCCATGTAAAGCCAGGTACACAAAGTGGCCTATCTGGAGTTTGTATCAGTGGCTAGAGGCCCTGGCACATGTTTAAATATGCTTCCTGCCTTTCTCCTTCCAAGTAAATAAATAAAAATATTTCAAAAAGGAAAGGGAAATTGCTCAGTACTTCTCTTCCTGTCTGTTCTTTCTTCATACTCTGTTCCCAAGGTCCTACTTGTTATAAGCATTCTTGTTGACAGCATTTGAGGAACTCTATCCTCACTGGGAACAGGCACAGCCCTTCCTCAGCTCTCCTGGGAAAGTCAAGTGAAAGGGAAAGGCAAAAAGAGACTCATCAGCCTGTCCATCCTCCAGACAGTGCGTGAGGTGGCTGAGTCTGTCTTTGTCACATTGCCAGGGTCTTCCGGGCAAGGCCTTCATCATGCAGTACTGGCTTGCTCCATGGGGTTGAGGCAGAAGGCTCTCAGAACTCTCAGGATGCCTGGGATTTTCTGGAGTCTGGACTCCCTGAAGTCCTAATTCCCTGATGTACTTGCCAAAGTGGCTTCCTATTTAGTCTCTTTATCTGAGAGCAATGGACAGCCACTCAGTGACAAATTTTGTGGATTCATTATGGGTGAGAAGGTCACTAGTACTCAGGCCTTGGGATCCCATGATCCCCGCATCTATGGGGTTGGAGGTCAGCAGTTGCTAAGCCACTTCTCTTCAGATCTCTTGTGTGGGCCTAATCCCTGGACCCCTTCCCTCATTTCTACCTCTTCCTGCTTCTCAGCCCACTATCTCAAGTTCCTGTCCTTTGCATTTCAAGTTTTCTTTCCTTGTTTTGTTCATAAATATTTCATTATAGTGTGTGCCAAGCCATGTTCTAGATATTAGAAAAAATACAAATGAAACAATATCTTAGCCCAAAGTTCTCAAGAGACACAGACAGCCATATCTATTAGAGGATCCATGCCCTGGAAGGAATGTTCCACCATCACTGAGACACAACTTGATAACTGATTTTTGAGACAGGCTCTCATGTAGCTCAGGCTGGCCTCACACTTGGTTTGTTGCTGAGGCTATCTTTGAATTAGGAACTATCCCTCCTCCATGTCCCAATTTATTGGATTATAGTGAGGCACCATGTCTGGATTGCACTTGTTTGTAGGGGCAAGTGTTTGCTTTGTAGCCAATGCTATGTTATAAAGGATCCTCCTGCCTTAGCCTCCCTAGTGCTAGGATTGACTAGAAACTGTTATGCTGACAAACTGTAGACTATGTAGGTTGCCGTAATGATGTCCTCTATTTTATGGGACTCATGCTTGTCTCAGAGATAGATAGATACATAGATGGACAGTGTTTGAAATTACAGCCATTTAATAAAACCCTCCTAATGGTCATTATTTCCCACCTCTCCTTCCACTGGAAAATGGCCTTTCAATACAATGGACTCTCTTACTCAAGCATGGGAGTATATTGATCAAAACTTCTCACGAGAAGCAGTTTTACCTTCTGCTCCAGCCCTCTGCACTAGGAGGCCCGTGGTCCTGTCCTGTGGTGGCCTTACCGCCTCTTCCGAATTCTGCCTGGGCCATGTGTCTACAGTGTCCCGTGCTGAATCTCAGCAAGCTCACACTGCTGTGCGGATGTGAGGAATTTGTACTGCTCACCTCCCAGCTGAGGGACTGTTTGCTGGATGCAGGAGACGCTGATGAAGAGTGGGGTAGGAGTCAGATTGCCTCAGCTCAAATCCAGGTCTACTATAGAACAATGTAATCAAAACAAGTGACTTGTTTTCTCAATTTTACATTAAGAAATTCTCAGTCTTTCATTCTTTTGTTTCACCTATAAGATTCAGTTAAAAGAACTTTCCTCTATGCATTGTTGGGAGGTGGAACTAAATTTAGTATAATAGTGCCTGGCACGTATACATTACATATTACTACTAATTATTGAAAAATGGTTTGTGAAATTACCCAATATCCATAATTTGTCATAAATATCTTACCCCAATTATCTGGGAATTCAGTTAGTAGTATGGGTTTATATGGGTTTATGATTATTCAATGTGGAAGATGATTTTCTCAGTTTTATGGTTAACTTCTCAGGTTTCCCTGACCCCCTCTGCACATCCCACTTGGCCTGATTTTCTCCCTGTTGGAGTTTCTTTTGTCACTTGAGTGTAACCAGTCCCCTTTTTGAAGGGCGTTCTCAGTGGATAAGGTCACCAAAAGTGTCCCTTCTGAGCTGCTTCCAGCTTATTTTCCTTCCAGATTCTTACTAAGCACTCAGTCCCCCACTTGGAGAGGATGAGCAGGAGACGCCAGTGGAGGGTTTTGTTTTTTGTTTTTTTGTTTTTTGTTTTTCTAGGAGACCCAGTAACTTGAGAGAAAGCAAAGGAGAAGAAGGGGCCAACACATTTTCTGAGAAATTGGTCCTTACTTTCCTTAGTTGGGAGATCAGTACTTCTGCCTAAGGATAGCAGTCCATACAGGATTTCATTGGGAATAGCTCTAAATCTTTACAAGGTCAACACTGCTGTTTGGCAGAATTTCTCCACATTTAAAAGAATAAACAATGATTGCAAGTCTTATCAAAACTAACTAATACAACTCACTAGAGAAAGAAATAAGAGGTTCATCAGACCCCAGCTGAGATACAGCAGCCCCTGTGCCAGCTGTATGCATTGTCCCTCCAGGTCTTGTGGCCTCAGGAGGAGATACACTATCCAGAGGGTCAAGGACAAGACTGGAGACATGGATCAGTGGAAAAGCACTTGCTTGCAACCCTGAAGGCCTGTGGTTCGATTTCCCAGTATGCAGGGAAAGCCAAGTACACAAAGTGGTGCATGTGTCTGCAGCTTGCAGTGGCATCAAGCCCTGGAATGCCCATACTCTCTCTTCTCTCTGTCTGACTCTTTTTCTCTGTCTCTTATAAATAAATAAATAAATATTTAATGTCTATAAATATAGGCAGAACTTGCTACCAGTCTTGAAAACAGTACCAATTGGTTTACAGACTAACTCATTTAACCTAGAAATTGTCAGAAAAGGACAAGTAAGACAGTATAAAGCCTTAGTGCCTGTGTTTGAAAACAATTTTGATTAGTTCAGATACCTGTGTTGGTATAAATTGCCCAGAGAACATTGGAAACAGAACCACAGACCTTGAATTTTTTTTAAATCAAAACAGCTAGCTAAATTTTAACATAACCCTTGATAAATCTTTTGGAAGAAAAAAATCATTATTTGTCAACCAATGATTTTGGCTTAAACTTGATAGCTATTGATTTTATGTACCACAGAAATTTTTATTAACATAAAACAATTTTATGTTTTATCCATGACTTAAATTTGATAAAGTGTAAGCAAGGAATCCCAACATATCCCAGAAAGATGAAAGTTATCATTACTGATATTAAATCACTTAAACCTAAGTGATTAAACCTAGTTATGACCATTCAATAGAATTAGCATAAATAAGACAGAAGCTATCTTTAAAGTCACAATGTCTTTAAGTATGAGTACTTCACCTTTGGAAATTAACCACTTCTGTGTGAGCCTTTATCTTAAGAATAGTTAAAATCTTGATGAAAATAGGAACCTAATTTACTTTACTGAGAGAGTCTTAAACCCAGTTTTATAACCCTTAAATCACAACAAATTAGCATCAGTGACCTGTTAATGAGTGAGGCCTTATCATAAGACTCAGTTTCTCCACTGATTAAAACCTTGGCATCAGGTAAACATTAGATTGAATCCAATTAAATGTTTCAATGAAGGGGCCCTTACCCTGATATACACATTAGGTAAGCCTGATGCTTGTCTTGTGTAAGAAGTTTGTAACCTGATCAAATACCTTGACTCAGATTACCTATTTAACATTTTGTCTAGTGCGAAACTTTATCTAACAGATGTGACTTTAGGTGTTTAAAAGAGAAGAACTAAAGAGAACCACAGTTATATGCTGTACTCCTTTTTTCTTGTCAGAGACCGTTAGCCATTTTGTCGCTAGTCAGAGTCTGGGGGACACATGGCTTAAATTTGCATGGGGTCTGAGTAAAGGGGGTTCCATCCATTTTTCCAGAGTCCAGCTTTCCGTGAATTTAAGAAGCATATGTTGGAAAGCAAGAGCAAAATGAAATTACAGAGCAGAGAGATAAGCATCCTGACATTTCTTATCCTATTCTGAAGTTTGTTTGTTTTTACATAGTAAATTTACCCATTTGCAAAACACAAGGTGATAGACTCTTGTCTATGTTTAACCTGGTTAAAAAACCTCCAATTACATCTATACTTATGACTTTGTGACCCACCTAGCATAGGCATCACCTGTGTCTAATATAAGATGAATTTAGACTAAGACTATGTCCCTATATAAAACTTTTAGATACCCTTAAGAGTCTGTAAACAGTTAAAAAAAAATCTCTAACTTTAGTTTAGGTTTAGCCTGAAAATTCTTTCCTATATACTCAAATCTTTATTCATATACTTTAACATTCTCATCTAAGTACCACTCAAGAAAACATTTTTAATGTGCATTCTATGGCCCAGCATTGAAAAATTCCTTTCCAGTTTCTTCAATTAATTCATTCCATCCTAGTATTAACCACCTTTCTTTCAAGGCTATTATGAAAAACTATACCAAATTAATTAATCCTATTACTCACTAACAAGTGAGTAGTCTAATGACAATTTTATGTCATTAATACCAATAAGACATTAAACTAAGGCAAATATTGTTGTTATCTTGAGGCAGGCTGGCCTAGATGTCAGGTCAGTTGCCTCCTCCTTTTAAGTACATTACAATTTTTTTTCAATACCTGAAAAATTATAAGTTACCACTTTAGAGAGAATTCTGTTGTTTTTAATAATACTCTGTGAAAGTTGAAGTTGACCTAGAACATAAATTCAGTAATTATATTTATGATATCATTAACAAAGTTGACACATTTTTTACATAAAACTTCAGTTCTTATAGGCTGTAGTTAAATGTGACTTTTTCTCTTGTAGCTTTTTAGTGTGCTGTTGCAGCTGGGTGAGGCTTGTATACACCTTAGATCAGCCTCGTCCCAGCATTCACCAGGGTTCCAGTCTAGTACACATGGAGGTAGTGGCCAAGAAGCCTGCTGGGACGCCAAGGATTCTGACCACCTGAATGGGAAAGGGGGGCCTTCAGGACTGCCAGGAGGCCTCTGAAGAAGGTGGCCCACTGGGAGGCCGCTGAAAAAGGAGTGGGTCTGCTCAGGGGGCCACTGGAAGAGGAGGCAGAGACATGGCACCTGCATGGGCAGCGGTGCCATTGTCTGTCTGTCACCTGACTCTGACCCAAGCCGCTTTGGAGCAAAGCTGGCTTGTAGTTTTGCTGCTTAAAGGGAATGAAGGGAAATTTCCTTCTTGAACTTTTCATATCCTAGCCAGTTAAGCTATGCAGGTCCACATGGATGCCCAGAAATACAGAAATGACCTGGAGGACTTCTTCCCAAAAGGAGCCTGCCTCCCTCTGGAAGAGCTAATTCCCTTAACTTTCAGAAGAGCTCTTATTTCGTGAATCTGATATATATATATATATATATATCATATATCTGATATATATATATATATATATACACACATATATGTATGTATGTATGTATGTATATATTGGCAGGAGGCAATGTTACCCATGACAGAGAAAGATTAAAAACGCCAAGACCAGAGGGCAACATTCCCGAGGGCTGACTAGCACACGGGGGGTTCCCCACAGCTCTGGGCGTGAGCCTGCCCACAAGTTTAAGAGGCCAGAAACCTGCCCTACAGGCTTTTAAGAGGTCGTGTTGCCAGTTTTATTGTGTGTCAGAGAGAAATAGATAGAGGGTTTCTGCCAACACCCAACAGGCTGTCGGGATCCAGGCAGAGGAAAGCTGGCCTTCAGTCAATACCAAAGAGTGGCCTCGGCCAAGAGACATCAGTTACCAGTTCATCGTGTCTGGTCCCACACGATGGCATGAACCAAAAATAAAGGAGGAGAAAGAGAAACCTGCCAGCCCTCAAAAACATGGAGGCAGGGCCGCATGGGCCGATGTCTCCCAGTCCCTCTGGGAGAGCACTCACCCACCCTGTCCATCTCATCAGTGCCCCCCGCAAGAATTGGGGCTGAGGCTTCAACAGTAGGCTTGGTGTCTCTTCTGGGTGTAACTGCCAGCACCTGTAAAGGAGGGGGAGAGGAAGGGAGGAAAGACTTCACCCTGGGGAAAGGCTCTTCTATCAGGTTCCTCCAGGTCACAATATAAGGCATTCGATCAGGGTGTCCACTCCTAGGGTAAAAAACAATTTCTTTCAACCTCAAGTGTAGTATTTAGATGAAAGGTCCCCTCTGGTGGCCATCTACATTGAAGGCAGGCCATTCAGAGGAACAAAATGTAATCCATCTGTCTTTTTGAATGTTTACCCCATTGTTATGGGCAACTGCTTTGACATCCTCCCAGTGCACAAGGCAGAGTACTAAAGGGGAGGAAGGAATCTGTCCCATGTTATGGAGTCAGGGGAGGAATGTCCATAGGATTAGGGCAATGACAACACACACAAGTATTGCATAGACACACAGGGCCCCCCAAAAAAACAGATGTGCACGCTACAGATTAGCAGGTTTTCTCTGTCCTCCAGGACAGAGGCCACACTCACATTAGCAGGTTTGATCTGTGTGGGACAGAGCCCAGACTCAGATGAGGGGGGAAGACATCTCATGCCTCCTCCAGGTCTGTCCTTAGGGCACACCCACCAGGATGTATGACCTGATCAGAAAACAGATGTGGCTAGCCAACAGAGTGAAAGGGAAAAAAGAGTGCTCAAGTGGAAAATTTACCCGACCGGCTGGTGAAAAAACCTTCAGGGTCTCAGGTTTGTTGGGAGTCTCTGGGTATCCCAGACAAGCCCCAAAGATGTTGTGCCAATACCCCTGACCAGGAGCCAAGTCCCACAGTCACCCAGGAGTCACCAGAGAACCGCCACAGAAGCCAAGACACTGGAATGTAAAAGGTTTCTTTATTGCAAGCCTAGGCCTGGGCTCCATCAACATAGTCCAGCACAGCAGTTGTGAGGGAGAGAGCCCCTTTCTATTAGGGGAAGGGGTTTATACAGGAATTTGAACAAAGAAGTAGGGATAGATACATGATTGGTTGATTTAAACAGTTCTGATTGTCTTGGGGTTTCAGTGGGCAAAGTTGGGGGCAGGAGCCAGGGGCACTCCAGGCAGATAAGGTGATCATTGTGATAGGCTAAGCAAGCAGCGATACATTACAACTTTTGAAATGATATGTTTCTTATCTAAGCAGGTGGCCTGAGACCAGAGGCCTCCCTGAGTGGAGTGTTTGTGCAATGTCCTTGAAGTGGAGATTCCTCAAAAACTTTAGGAGGAAAGGCAGCAATTGAGCAAGCAAGCAAAGTTTACAGAAGCAAAGGCCAGCACATTAGCCAGCTAGGTCTCTAAGTCAGGCCTGGGCCTTTGTATTTTAAATAGTTATATTTGGTTTCTCAATCATAAGGCTATACAAGCCAAAATATAAGAAGGAGTGCTTTAGGAAGCAGTCTAGAGTGTATAAAGTGAATGTTATCATCACAGCCTCACAGTGTCTGTCACTTCCTGCTTTAAAAAAGAAGTAAATTTTCCAAGGTCAAATACTGAGAAAGTTACTGAGGTAAGGAGAACCCTCTCACTCCAAGAATGACAAGTAATGCTCCTTATTACTGAGTTTTCTGTCCTTTGACAGCACAATGCTGAGGTCATAATATTTATCCATGTACCACATTGATTTCAAGGACTATATCAGCCTTATGTGCTGTATGGGTTGCATAAACTATTGCCTTGATTTTCAACTAATATGTGTACAGATTGTGTGTGTGTGTGTGTGTGTGTGTGTGTGTATTTCCTTTTTTGCATTTCACTTTGTACCCTTGCTGTTTCCATTACCCGGCCTCTTACATTTTTCATGTTTCATGTTGGTTACATGTAGTCTACTTGTTTCTGTGTTATATGGAAGATAGCACCATTCTTCTTATTTGCTCCCTTCACTGCAGAGGGACTAAATATTCCAGCCCACTGTGATATGACATGTATTACTTCTCTGAAGGAAGAAAATACTCCCTACTCCTTTGCTATCAGGCTTCACCATGCAACATGTTTGGTCCACTGGAGTGTATGCCAAGAGATGCCAGTCATTATGAATTCTGAGCATTGTTCCCACCAGACTGTCACAGAAAGGCAAATTCTAGCCAAGGGCTTGACCTTCACCATGGATCTGAGACTGTAGAACTGTGAGAAATTTGAAAAAAAAAATAATATGTCTTTTCAACAAAAGGGTTATAAAGTAGAGAAACTCCACTTTGAGAAAAGATACCATTTTGTAAAAGTCCTTTCAGGGTCAGCAGTTCCAGGAAGTAGTACCTCCATTATCTTATTTGGTAAAAATTCTGAAAGCTCCATTTCCCTAGTTCTGCACCAAACTATATAAAGAGGCCAATCACATAAAAATGTGAGGCTGAGTGCTGACTCATCAGAGGGGGACAGAAGACCTTCAAGTTAAGGATAAAAAGCCAGTGGACTTCCCAATGAATTTCTTGAACCCCTTTCAACTGCATGTCCTTCTGCAGAAGAAAAACATTGCTTTGATGAAATCCCTTTTGACTGTGCGCTCATTCTTGTGAACAGAGACTCATTTTTAACAGAAGACCACCGTCAACCTACAACAAACATAGAACATGAACAATAAATGAACTCCTGTTGTGAACCACTGAGATTAGTGAGCTCTTTGTTGTTGCACCGCAGTGCAGCCAGTTCACCACAAAGACCCTTGGTCTCAGGAATATTTCTTCTACTAAACAAAACCTTCTTGGTTCAAATGCACTCTGACTTTTTTATGTACAATAAAAATCCTGTCACACTGTTACACATAGCATGCTCTGTCACAGGCTTCTGCTGCGACTTAGCGAGCACTGTCATGTCCATTACCTTGAGAAAGAAGAATAATCTAAAAGGCACTCATAACCTTGTCTGTTATCTCAATGAGGTGGGTATCCCTGCAAGCTAAGCTCTAAACTGAGAGACCTTCATGGAAGTAATGGCTGACTTTGTTTGGCCCACAGTGTGGAAGCTTCATGGTGTGCAATATGTGGGTCACAAAAGCAAGGAAACCACAGGTCAAAGTCCCAGCTGCCAAACATGCTCACAGGTCCCAACAGAGGATGACAGTGTAATGCATGGGTAGCAAATGGCCTATCTTCTAGATGCCTCAGTCTCATCATCTATGCTATGTGGGTAATAATACTCATCTCCTAGGCTTTTATGACTATATATTTAATAAGCACCTTGTCATATTAGAGAGCAAAATATCTACATACAATATAGCCTACACTCCCATCATATCAGGTTGTATGATAGAATTGTTTCCATGTTGAGTTTCCTAAAGTTGAAACCCCTATATAAGAGCTCATCCCTTCTTAAAAATATTCCCAAGACATTGATGAATAAAGGAACATGACATATGCAGATTATGTTCAAAGGGGTCTAAAACTCAAACAATAATAAATTGATATGCAGAAAAAGAATGATGAAGCATAGGTGACAAGTTGTAACAAATAATGCATGTACGATTGAGGCACTAGTGTGTCATTATACTAGTTCTCTAATTGTTTTGTAAGGGCAAAGTGATTTTGAAATAAAAAAGGAAATATGGACTGTAGAGATTGCTCAGTAGTTATGGAATTTGCCTGCAAAACCTAATGACACAGATTCTATTCTCCAGTACCCATCTAAAGCCAGATGTATAAAGTTGTGCATGGATGTGGAGTTTGATTCCAGTGGTTGGAGGCCCTAGTGTGCCCAATCATTCTATCTCCTTCTCTGTCTATTCTGTCTCTCTCTCCCTTCCTCTCTCTCTCTCTCTGTATATTGGAAATAAATAAAAATATTTTTAACATATTGAAATAGGAGGCTGGAGAGATGGCTTAGTGCTTAAAGCACCTCCAGCAAATTCAAAGGACCAAGGTTCAGTTCCTCAATCCATGTAAAGCCAGATGCACAAGGTGACACATGCATCTGGAGTTCTTTTGTAGTGGTAAGGGACCCTGGTCCAACCATTCCCTGTCTAATTCTTTCTATCTGCCTCTTTCTCTCAGAAATAAACAAATGAATAAACATTTTTAAAAAGATAAATATGCACATTTTAAGGTCAAATCAACACTTTTGCAGATGAGAGATAATTTAAATAGCAGTAGTCAGTCAAACCTCCCCAAAACACCAAAGTACAAAAAAAAGGAAATAAATAAATGTACAGTGACAAATAAATGTACAGTGACACAGAAGCTGTGACTGGAAAAGGTCATACAACATTCACAAAGCCTGGCCACTTGCCTCAGCCTGGGGCTGAATTTTCAAGGTCTATCATGTGCTTAAGTGTATCAGCCAACAAATGTCTGTCCATGAACTGTAACTAAAGTTTCTCCACCTGCTGAATGCTGTTCATGATCACCAGTTAACATGGAGCCAATCAGGAAGTAGTTATGGAATAGAAGGCAGATTCTGGGCGTTTCATTCTGAGCCAGGTGGGCCCATAGCCAGCAAGAAGATGGCGGACTTTGACAAGGGAGAAGGGAGGTACATAAGAGGTTCTGGAAACCAGGGAGAAAACCAGGAATTCAATAGCTCACTCCCAACAGAGATTGTCTCTGGAGTTACCTTGGCACAATTGGCTCACGTGGGAAGATTCATACTATAGAAATTCTTCTGGGTTTGTGTCTAGACAGGGAGGTGAATAGAATGCTATGAGGTGGTGATGATGTCATGACTGAGAACGTTGAAAGGGTGTCTTCAAACTCTAAAGTGTGTTTTCTCACTAGTTCCTCACAGCACTTATACGAAGGAAGCCCAATAATCTCCAATTTACAGATAAAATGATAGTGGTGAGTGTGAGGTTGTTATGGCAATGATGACAGGTGCTCAGTATATTTCCTAGGCTAACCTGAAGGAGTTTGTGAGACTGGTTTGGTCATTTTGGTATTCTCTGCCTTAAAATTCCTTGAAGGTCATCATATCCAGCTCCACACTCTTTCACAGACATGAAAACAAAAGCCAATAATGTAAAAGTTACTCCCAACCAGGTGGCCAATTGTAGGAGACTAAACCTTCATGTTGTGCTTCATGGTTGTATTGTGGTCCATTGTCCCAGGCTCCCTCTTCCATGTTGTTCTCAGAAAAGATGAAGAAAGATCTGTCTTAATACAGGTATATCAGAGAAGGCTGAGGGGATCATTATATGCAATCTTTGCCTGAAATTTTTAAATTCTCAAGTTGGTTTCTGAGTATTTGAACCAGTGCTTTTGGGAGGAAGTGAGAGAAGTGAGACTTAGCATATGAAAAACCAACCATTGAGTTTGACCCTAAGTTGACCCATGCATTTCAGGTTTGGCTTATCATTTTTAAAAATATTTTTATTTTTATTTATTTATTTGAGAGCGTTAAAGAGGGGCATGGGAGAGGAAGAGGGAGAGAGAAGGGAGAGAAATGGCCACACCTGGCTTCCAGTCACTGCAAACAAATCAGATGCATGTGGCCCTTGGTGCATCAGGCTTTCCAGGGTACCAGGGGCTGAGGCTGTTTGGCTATGCAGGCAAGTGCCGTACTTGCCAAGCCATTTGATCAGCATTGTCATATAGGTTTTTATCACAAGTAGTAAACAAGACCAACACCTGAAGTATGAATACTGTTAGTATCTGTTTCATTATCTGTACCCTTGTCTTAGAGCAAAAGGTGACACTGAACCAACACAAGTGTCTAGATGTTGAGACACAAGCTCTAACCACTTGGTTGTGCACCTGTCTATGTACGCACATCCTGTTGGTGGAGCAGAACATTCTGAAACACTGTTAGTCTGAGTAATGCTCAATTCTAGAATTGTAACAAATTAAGTATGGAATAAGATTTGCTATAGTTGGTTTTTTAACACAAGGAACATTTATTAATCTAAATAGGGTTTATATTGGGTGTTCAGTACAAAGATTGGCTGCACCGCTGGTAAGCTATGTGTGAAGATCTTCTACTCCTTGTCCCTATATTGCAGCCTTGTAGACATGATGCTGTTTCACACTCTAAAGCAGCTCAGCCTGGGATCAGGATGTTCTGGTTCCCCTGGAGAATGGATAAAAATTAATCAGAACCTGTGGACAAGCAGGAAGTCCTGGCTTTCAGGGAGTTGGACCTGAATTTAAACCTCACGCCTTGGTCTTAGTGGAGGTTCATATAGTAGTATCCAGCACCAGGGGTTCAGTACACAGGAGTCAAATGAAATACTGACTCTGTTGAAAGAGTCATACAGAGAACTGAGTAAAATTGAGCACTGTGATATCAAGTCCATAGAAGCTATACTATGTAATCAATGCAAAGTTATATTTCAAAATAATCATTATGTGGAACATTAATACATGAACATATTGGAGATTGGTCATACTTTCATTGGGTTATCCTCCTTTGCTCCCTCTACCCTATATTCATTCCACTGCAGGCCCTCCTCAGAGGGGTTACCAGTAATCATGGGTCATGAATCTACCTGTCATTCCATGGAGAGGACATTGCCCCAGAGTATAACTTCCTATCTTGGGGCTCTTAGGTTGTTTATATCCATCTTCACCAACGTTCCCTGACCTTGGAGGGCATGTTATAAGTCTTAAAGTGAAGGATATATCTTAAGCTAATGTTATAAGGAACCCTGAGGTTAGATGCCCCAATGAATGTGGCTTCTTGTGTCTCCATAGACAGATAAAATCTCTGCCTAAACAGAGGGCTCCTCACACTGGGACTATGGCCCCTAAACACCATTATGAAGTTTCATCATAATTACCTTAGAGGGGTCCCCAACATCTGGATCTAGTGCTTTGAGCAGCGTACTTTTCTGTACTGCCATCAAAACCATCTGATGCCATTGTTTCCAGGTTCCTAGTGACAAACAGTACTTGCAGATCCCTTGCAACTTAGACAAACTCAGTCTTTCATCTGCAAGGCCCAGAGTAAGTGTGCAAGGGATCATGGCTGGACCAGCCACACTTGTACTTCCTGCCTCTTGTGGTGAGCTTGTGCCAAGATGTACTAGGAAGTGAAGGATGCGAAGGATGCAGTACTTTCACATCTATACGTTAGATCCACGAGGAAGAGACTTCTTTTAGTCTAAAAATGTAAAGCATAGCGAGTTAAATAGGTTCTTGTTTGTAACATTATTGTGAGTTACCTAATTATATAACTTGGATATTTTCTACTCCATCATACTTCGTACCTTCACAAAAATTCTTATTGTTAAACTTCTATTGTTAAAACAAAAAAAAAAGCCTATTATTGAACACACACTACTGAGGAAATCCTGTGTACTTTGTACATAACGTTTACATTTGTATTTCCATATTCATGTAGACCTTATCCACTTTCTATAAAAAAAAAAAAGTGCTGTTCAAAGAAGAATCCCCATGTACTCTACAGTGATGGAGCACTTAATGTGAGCCAACCTGCAGTGGGCACATTGTAGATATGACCTCATTATTCCTCCTAACAACCTTATGAGATTTATGACAAGGAAACTCAGCCATCACATGGCTCAGTAATGAATCCAAAATTCCCAAAGGAATAAGATAAAACCAGAATTCAACCCATTTAACTTTGGCTCCTTGCCCTGATCCCTTCTAAGCACCTATATTACATCTGGACTTGGTAATGCTTCTAAGTGATGCAGCCAGGGTCATTAAAGCTCCATGTCCTGTCTAATGTCTTACCTTTACTCTGTGTCTCTGGGTTCTGAACTTGCCCCCTGAGAGCAATGCACATGATATTCAGACACCTGGATAGACATTGCTAAGAAGGAAATAACTTTCATTCTGTTGAGAAGCCACATTGTCAGCTTGAGGACATGGAGCAAAAGTGTTTGGTCCCTGCAAAGTGAGCTCTCTCCAGCTAGGACCAGTGTATATACAAGACAGATAGGCCAGTGACAAACCTGGTGGAGACTCAGAAAGAAAGATGTGTTGAAGTGTTTGTAAATTATTTTTCTTCGCCTCAATTCCCATATTATGTTTCTGGAGTCCTACCATGAGTTCTAGAAGCATCCCAGCCAACTAAGCCAGTCTAAGGACATAGCACATGGCTGCTATTTGCCATAAGTCCTTCCAGACCATCAGTGAGATTTTAGAGCCTAATATTCATTGAAGGAGATAGCCTTCTGTCTTCCCAGAGACTATGTGTTGAGAATCACTAGACAGGTGAGAAACACATCCACCTTCTTGATATCTCTAGAAATCTTTTGTTTTCTTCCCAATCAATACTAGAAGAATAGATATATCAAATAGAAAATCAGATACAAATGTAATCTATCATATGCATTAGCAGTAGACTGTTGTATGGCGTCTAAGAATTAAGGTACAAATGAATGCACACACCAAGTAAGAGAGTCTCCCTCTAGGCTCTGTCCTATGCCATTGCTGATTTCTGCCTTCACCAGGGCAACTCCACAATGGTTATAGCAAATACAATATCTTTGGAAAAATTAGTTCTTATACCTGTAAGTAAGAACTTTTGAGACTTAGATGCTCTAAGCCCTTGGAATGTCTCTAAATTTTACTGGCTTTTCTGTTGTTGTTCTGATAATGCATGCAATATTTTTACTTTTTGTAGCTACAAGCTCCTACCATATTCTTTTTTGTAACATATAGTAATTATAGATTACTGTGTTTCATTATGCCACTGTCATATGTGTATATGATTCATCTTAAACATATTCACCTGGGTTACCCTCTCATGCGCCTTCTGTTCTGACTGTTTCTCTTCCTATATCCAGCTAGTCCACTATATGCTTTCAGTTGTTTCATGTGCAAGAGCCAAGAGTGAGAGCAAGCAAGAGAGAGACAGAGGAAGAAGGAGAGAGAGAACTGGCATAGCAGGGCCTCCAGCCACTGTAATTGCACTCCAGATGTGTGCACCACCTTGTCCACATGTGCAACCTTGCACATGGATCACCGTGTGCATATGGCTTATGTGGGATCTGAGGGGTCAAACATGCATTCTTAGGCTTCACAAGCAAGTGACTTAATGAATAAACCATCTCTCTACCCATACTTTCAGTTTTTAAGTTTTCAAAAATTTCTGTTGGGACTTTGATTATGTTGAATCTTACACTTGGTATCATTTCTTTGTTTTAGGCCCCCAGATGTAAATTTCTCACTTAGTCCTGCACCCAGAACTCATGCAGCTGTCAGTGGCTCTGCCTTTGGGACATTGATAAGAACACAATGAAGGCCCCTTCCCTTCTGGAAGGAGGTATTTACCAAGGATGGTAAGACTGAAGTTTAACAAGGAGAGGGGGAAAAAAAATCAATGAACAAGTCTCAAGTAAAACACACACCTGATGCCCATTTGTCTATAGTGGAGATGGTTCACTCTGAGTTCCCGGGTCTCCCTTTCCTGTCCTCACTTGAACTCAGGGCACACCAACCCTCTGCATTTCCGTCAAGCTTTTACCCTCCTTACCGTGTTCCCACAGTTCCCTCCGTGTACTCAGCCCAGGTTCCATGGTGAAGACCATTTCCTCAGTGAGAACTAATGCAGGCTGCAGAGCAGTGATGAGGGGAGAGGAACAGACTGGAAAAGGAAGCTGTCAGAGGCATCCTGGCATCTGAAGAGGAGGATGAAGGCGGGATGACGGGGAGCCTCAGTAGTAATCACCAGGCTCGGGCACATAGAGGGGTCTTGGACCTCACTAATAGGAGCTCCAGCTGCGTGCCCGCTCCGTGGTCCTGCATTCCCTGTGGACCAGGCCAGGCTGCCAGGACCTGTCCCAGCCCGGGCAGTTCTGAGCACCGCAACCCACAGAATCACTGCCCAGGACGAGGTTGTCACTCACCTGCTGCACTTGGCGTCGGCTGGACTGCAGGTAAGCAGGGGACTATTCACGTTCCACAGGGGTATTACGAGGAGCAGGGACTGGGACAGGGGACAATTTGGGGAGGGGAGAAACACGACCCGAGGTCCTAGGCTGAAAGGCGCAAGGAAAGGTATATTTGGGGAAGGAGACACTTTGGTTGGGGCGTCGGGAAGGGGCTGCGATGGGAGGGAAAGCAGTACGACGGGGCGCACCAGGGGGAGGACTGGGCTGGAGAGGACGCTGAGAGGTGGACCTCTGAGCAGCCAAGTTAGGAATGGAGGCTAGAGGACGAGGACCAGGACGACGACGGGACGGGGGAGGAGCAGCAGGAGGAGACGGGAATATCGGAGGAAGCTTTCGAGTCATTCTTCTAAAAGACACTCCGGACTTCCTACTTCACCAGAAGTCAGCGAGCGACTGAGCCTGTGCCAGAACTCTCCAGCATTTACCTCACAGTCACCACTCCCAACGTTCCATGACTCGGTGCCCATTATGAGCTTCCCCTGCCTTTGATGCAGTGAGGAGGTCCTCTGACCAGCAGTATGGTCCCAGTACCTAAGTCTGAAAGACTATGTGAAGCAGCAAGTAGAAGGAATTGGACTTTCATCTTAATTTCTGTTCTTGAATTATTGTGCAGATTCATTGTGAATAGGCAAAGATTGATAAAGAATTAAAATACAACCAAGAGCTTAGGACCTATAGAGAACCCAGTGCAGGCTCTCCTTAACCTCAAATGATATGAAGAAATAAGAGTGGGAGACAGGCATTGCAAATGGACATCAGAATCCTCAAGTGCAATCATCAGAGACACGATTTCATGGCCACTTCCTGTAACAACTCCTTCTAAGACTAGTTATGGAGGAGTAATTACAAGTGACAAGTACATGGACTATGAATTCATGCCTCATTAGTGGGTGGATGTGCCTGTGGAAAGTTCTGAGGACTCCTCTTTTGGTCCCCTTCTCTGCCTTCCTCGCAGTTCCTTCCCACAGGATGAAGCTTCCCTCAGGTCACCTTGAGGCCTTCTTTGCCACCCCCACTCCCAGCACTGCTCTACACTGAGGGAAGTCCATTGTGAGAGATGGAGGGTCTGGGTCAGACGTGGTGGCACACACCTTTAACCCCAGCACTCAGGAGGCAGGGGCTGGAGGATCGCTATGTGTTTGTAGCCAGCTGACACTACGTAGTGACTCTAGGATTTAATAAGCAGTGATATAATGATAACTACTTGATAATCAAGGCTTCTGAAAGAATGGAGGCAAAGGAAATATAATTAGGTTTCCTTTTTATCCTTATATTGCTGAGCCAGTGCACAATCTCTATCCCTGACACCTTAGCTGGTTTCTCCATGAACCCGTTTGGCTGGATATTCATTATGCTTGATGTTGCATTCACAAAGAACCTGACAATTGCAGAATAGGAGGGAAGGGTTTGTTTTGACTGACAATTTGTGAACACAGTATATCATTTGGCAAAGGTATGCAGGCAAGAGTGTGAGGCAGCTAGTCACAAAGCGTCTGCAGGCAGCAGCCAGAGATGAAAGCTCATGCTTAGCCCAGTTTGTTCCTTTTATTCAGTCTAGGATTCCAGCGCATGGGATTGTGCCACACATTCATGGTGGGTCTTCATTCCTCAGTTAAATCTTTTTGCAAACAACACTCATAGGTATAGCCTGAGGTATGTTGCCGTGGTGATGATGAAGCTTAACTATCACAGGCAATTAGAGGATGATAGGGGAAGATGCTAACCCTTATCAATTGTTTGTTAGAATTCTCTTGAGGACTCCCTTTGTGAGCATTCACATGCGTCACAAATATCTACATTGTTTGTCAGTTCTAACTGGGATGTCCACATAACTCTCTTACATTCTCACTAATTTTCCAATTACATTCCAAGCAGGTCCCTGACCCTCTAGACAACCCATTAGCCATGGTACATATATCAATTTGGACTATTAGATAAAAGTGATTTCTTCTTTCAAACAAAACTAACAACATGCCCTCTTCAGTTTCCTGTCCTGGAAATATTTCCCTTCTTTCTTCTCTTCAGGAATATTCCGGGATGGGACCACAATTCTCCACTCTTCACATTCAAGTGGGGCTGGTACATTCCACAGAACCATCTGTAACCATGCATGCATTTTCCTTTCTTCTTTCCTTTACACACCCAGCAGGGAAACCCTGTGGAGGTGGATGAAGGTTATGGGGATATAACAGTAGTGGATCACTCCAGCCACTTCCTCATGCAGCCTGCTTGTGCCTGCCTGACTTTGTATGCAGCACTGCCGTTAGATGACAGAATGCCTCAATGCTGCCAATTGTGTCCTGGTGAGTCAAGTAATAACCTTGTTTAGGATGGTGCCAGATTACAAGGTAATTTGGCAGCTTATCAGAAATCTTTATTTGGTTAAGATAACAATATACCTTAAACTGATTAACAGGGCTGGGGAAATGGCTTAGTGGTTAAGGCATTTGCTGGTGAAGCCTAGGACCCTGGTGTGATCCCCCAACCCACATAAGGCAGATACACAAGGGGACACATGTGTGTTCTCTCATTCTCTCTTTCTCTCTGCCTCTTCCTCTTTAAATTTAATTAATAAAAATTAAAATACATGATTTATAGAATAATACATCTCTATCATAATCCTACTTGACATTTTTCATGAAATTCACTAGGGGAATGTAAAATTCAATGGAAAGTCCAAAGCACTCAGAGGAGACCAAACAATCTTGACCAAAAAAGCAAAGTTGGGTGACTTCTACTTCCAATTTGAAACTGCATTACAAAACTATAGCAACCAGAACAGTGTGGTCCTGGCATAAGAATTGGCATGTGTCTTAACAGACAACTTTGACAATCCATAGTCCTAAAACCTAATGTCAACTGAGTTTTATCAAGAACATCAAGATGATTAATCACTGAAACAGACCAAAAATGAACCCAACATGGCTCAGGAAAATTTTGCAGAAGAGGGGGCTGAAAGAATGTCAGAGCCACATGTTGGGTCATGATATGCAGAGACATTTATCTTACCCATGACTGTGGGCTAACTCCACAATGCACGACCCATATACCTCAACAAGGAGGGGCCAATGGAGAGGGGGTAGGTCATGGATGAGCCTAATAATGGTACCAAACTGACTGTATTTGCTGAATACAAAACTAATTAATAAAAAATAAAATAAAAAAGATGATTAAATGGAGAAAAAAGAAAAAATGGCAGTGAGACAAATGTAAAGGAATAAAATCACATCTCTAATCATATTATAAATAATTGACTCAATTTTTTAAAAGGTTAAGTCAAACTTAGAAGACACAGAAGTAAATTTCCATGACCTTGGATCAGGCAGTATTGTCATACATTTACTCTAAAAGTAACAAGACAAAAAAAAATAACATAAATGTACTTTATCAAAGTTAAAAACATATTGTGATAAAAAGGATACTATTGTGGATGTGGTGGCACACACCTTTAATCCCAGCACTCGGGAGGCTGAGATAGGAGGATCACTCTGAGTTGAAAGCCAGCCTGAGACTACATAGTGAATTCCAGATCAACTTGGGCTAGAGTGAGACCCTACCTAGAAAAGAGAGAGAGGGGGAAAGAAAAAAAGAAAGAAAGAAGTCATGAAAGTGCAAATTCAGCTGAGTTTGGTGACATACACCCCTCATCCCAGCACTAGGAAGCCAGAGTCAGGGGACCACTATTAAAGCCCAGCTTTGGATACATAGAAAATTTGAGGACAGCCTGGATAGCACAAGATCATATTGGAAAAAAATATGAAGCAAACCAAAATAAGGAGTATTACCTATGAAAAATGAAGCCCAACTACCAAGAAGTAGAGGCTGAAGGGCCATAGAGAAGGACTCAGGCTGTGTTAGCTAAGGTATGGTTCAAGCTCTGAATTACAGAGTGATTTGCTAATAAACCAGGCTATACCTCTGGAGGTGAATGGAAGATTTATGCCCACCCCTAAAGCATAGGTAAGGGAGCAGTGAAGGTATAAAGAGTGAGGGTAAGAACATGCTGTCTAATCCTGGCACCTATAGAACAGAAGAACTTCACAGTCAATGAAACTTGCATACACAGATGCAGGTATATGCTTGTTTCAGGGAACATACAGGTCCTTACTGAATGATTTTCACAGAGAGTTATACAACAATGTTCTAAGACTTGCTGAAGGATTCCAGCCGGTGGCTGCCTATAGGGAGCTCTGGCCTATGTATTAAAACCTGTGGATCCAGGGCTAGAGAGATGACTTAGTGGTTAAGGCACTTGCCTGTAAAGCTAAGGACCCATGTTCAACTCACCAGATCCCACATAAGCCAGACCCACAAAGCTGAGGCAAGTGCAAGCTTAAACATGCCCACAAGATGGCACATGTGTCTAGAGTTCGATTGCAGTGGCTGGAGGCTCTGATGTGTAAATTCTCTCTGTCACTCCCTCTGATAAAATAATAATAAAAGACATTTTTTAATACCATGGAGGTTGGCTGGCAAGATGGCTTAGCAGTTAAGCACTTGCTTGTGAAGTCTAAGGACACTGGTTCAAGCCTCAATTCCACAGGACCCATGTAAGCCAGATGCACAAGTTGGCACATGCATCTGGAGTTCATTTGCAGTGGCAAGAGACTCTGGCACACCCGTTCTCTCTCTTTCTCTTTCTCTCTCTCCCTCTCCCTCTCACTCTTACTCTCACTCTTTCTCTTTCTGTCCATCACCCCCAAATAAATAAATAAAAATAAACAACAAAAGAAACCATGGATGCAATTTGAACTATATTCTAAGCCATGTACACGCAAAAATAGTCTAGTCATGCATATATAAGCCAGGTGTTCACTGCTCATAGGCACCTTGTTCATCTCTTGTGCACACCTCCCCACCTTTCCCTTCCCCACGTCATTAGTTTGACATCTAAACTCCAAGAAGCATAACCAAACAGCACCCTTCCCAGTACCCACAACCTGAATCCTCCCTAAGCACACGTCTTAGAGCTCTCTAAAGGGAAGACCCTTGATTCCCTGGCCTGGTCTGAGTCCCCTGACACTCTCACCTTCTTGTCCTGCTCCCTTCCCTCTCAGCCCTTCATGAGGTCACCCATACAACACAGATGATCATTCCTCAAACTGCACCAGTTCTCCTGCCAGGATCTCACCACCCCCATTGTGCTGACATTAAAGTAAGCACTTTTACTGGCCTTTCAAGACTGCCCCCGCCCCACTCTAATATTTATCGCTACCTCTGATGAACATTCTATAGTGACCACATGAACCTTTCTCTAGTTCTGTTTTTAAGACAGTATTTTGCTAACTTGAGTCCTCTCTCCTTGACATCCCCTTGCTTCTCTGGCACTTTGAACACAGGCTCCTTAGAATTCACAGGTGTGGGAGCTAGAGAAATGGCTAAACAGTTAAGGCACTTGCCTGCAAACTCAAAGGACCAGGGTTCAAATCCCCAGGACAAACATAAGCCTGATGCACAAGATGGCACATGTATCTGGAGTTCATTTGCAGTGGTTGGAGGCCCTGGCATACCCATTCTCTTATTCTTTCTATCTCAGTCTGGCTCTCTCCCTCTCTCTCTGCCTTTCTCTCTCTCTCTCTCTCTCTCTCTCTCTCTCTCTCTCTCTCTCTCTCTCTGTCTCTGTCTCTGTCTCTCTCTCAAATAAATAAAAATAAAGAATCCACAGGTGAGGGACTTTGAATGCAAATGTCTCTTGTGAGTTCATGTGTTTGAACACTTATCCACAGCTGGTAGTGCTGTCAAGGAACATGTGAGACCTTTAGAAGGTAGAGTCCAGCTAGAGGAAGTGAGTCACTGGAGGCAGGCTAAGGTTGTATTGTTCAGCCCTTTTCTCTGCTTCCAGACTGCCCAGGCGATAAGACACTGGCTTCTCCCACCATCCTGCCATGCCTTCACTGCATCTGTAAGCACAATTCAACTGTCTCCTTCCATAAGCTTCTTTTGGTCAGGTATATTTTTTCTTTTTATTTCATGTAATTTCTTAACTTTCTCAAGCTTCATTAAGCTTAGAACAAGTTGCAATAAATTTTTAATTAAGTCTTATAAAAACTCTTCAACATGATGATATTGTAGCCATTTGCAGGGACCATAAGGACCTCAGTTGTCCTTAAACTTACAAAATGCCACCACTATTGCCAGATTTTTCAAACTTTCTGCAGAAACTCATTCATATAAGCAAACTAATTGACTGGCTTTGGTCAGGTATTTTTCTCGGCAACAAGAAAGTAATTGATAGAAGAGAGAACACTAAACAGATTCTCAGCCTGTATTCACTCCTTGTATGCATGTTCCTAGCCACTAGTTTTATTTTTTTTTCCTACTAAGTACTCTTTACTCAATGAACTCCAACTTCATTTTAAATAGATAGCTTGGCTTCACTTTTAAGCTCTTATAATGTTGCTGGTAGAAATATGATCACTCAGGGTTGCTCTGAACTAGCTCTATAACAGAATAATATGACTAGATGGATGGCACAAGAGATTTATTTTCTTAGTTCTAGAAGCTGAGATTCTATATTAGAGTTCTTTAGAAAACTAGAAGTAAGAGTTACACGATTAGAGTCCCCAGTGAGCATCTGCAGGCTGGAGAGCCCAGAACACCAGCAGTCAAGAAGCTGCTCAGTCTAAGCTCGAAGGCTCAGAACAAGAGGCCTCAGTGGTGCTGCCCCAGTCTGGGGCTGAAGCCTGCTCACTACCTGGAGAATGTCCAGAATGTGTCCACGATCAAAGACTGAAGAAGCTGAACTGATGTCTGCAGGCTCTGGCAGCAGCACAAGTCACACCTGCTCAAGGAGAACTGAGCTCTTAAGGCTTGGGCTCCCCTTCTTCCCTTTATTCCATCCGGGCCCCCAGCCCATTGGAAAGGGCTTCCCATATTCAGGGTGGCTTTTCCTTCACTTTTCTGACCAAACTGTTAATCAGGTTGACAGTTTCCTGGATGTCTTTCAATCCAGTCAAGTTGACAGGCAAGATTAACCATAACCCTTGAGATCAGGGTGTAGCATGAGCAGGTCACACTGGCAACTCTCTCCATTCTTGATAATGGCCATCTTCTTGCAGAGAGAGAGAGAAAGACACACAGAGAGAGAGAGAGAAAGACAGAGAGAGAGGAGAGTGACAAAGGGGAGAGGAAGAGAGAGAGGGAGGAGAACAACAAAGGGGAGAAGGAGTCCTCTAGTGTGGTAGTTTGAATAGATGGCCCCCAATATATTCAGCTCTTTATTGTTTGTAGTTTACATTCTGCAGCCACCTGGCTAGAGGCAATGTCACTGGGTGCATCTTTAGGTGTGGTGGTGGGTTTCAGATTTCAATCTGAAGATATGCAAAGTGTGCCTAGCTGGAGTTCCTGAAGTATGGCTTGTGGCTTTTGGCTTGTACTTCTCTCTCTCTGCTTGGTCCTGTGAAGGCAGGCCAGTTTCTTCTGCTGTAATGGAACTTCCCCTGGATCTGTAAACTTCAATAAATATCCCTTCCTCCATAACTGTGCCTGGTCTGGAAGTTCATCTCAGTGAACCTGAAGCTGTCTGCTACAGAACTTTATACTGAGGAGTGGGCTGAGATGAACCTGACCATGTAGATGTTGATCTTTTGGAGCCTTTGTTTTTGAGAAATGGGCATGGATTTGGTGCTTGCGAAGGAAGATGCCTTCTGGAGTGGTAAGCCAAGTTTTATGGACTTGTCTGATGACAGTTTGAGAATTCTAAGTGTAGACAATATTGAATTTCAAGGCTTGGTTTATGAGCTTTCTAAGGGTAAGGAAAGACTGCAGAAGACTTTGTTGGAATTGGGCTACTGTCATAAGGGCTAGCTGTGTCCTGATGCCCAGGCCCAGAGAGTTTGATCAATGTTAAATTTATAATGGACTGATGTGCTTGGCTAGAGATATTGGACTGAGATATTGAAGATTTTAAGCTGGAAAACCTCAAACAAGTTAAATTACAGGCACTGAGACTGGTTTTAGGTTACTGAATCTGCTATTGTCAAACACATTAGCCATCTTAAAGGAAGATGGTCCAATTGCTTTACCATGGAAAAGATGCCCGAGGAAAGACTGTCATAGAAATGCAAACACTTTTGGAAAGAGTTGACTGGAGAAGGAACCTGCTTTTCAAGGTTATGATTTATTTTGTCTGTGAATTAAGAATATGGCTGTGTACTGCACATCTGGTATTGGTTTCAGAAGCATCAAAAATGTGAGGAGTGGTCATGAATTGTGCATGCTTCCAGGAGCTGCTGCTGAGATGTGGCATGATGTAGGGCCTGATGCCCTGATAGACTGAAAGAGTCTTTGGAAAATGTGAGGAGTGGTCATGAATTGCACATGCTTCCGGGAGCTGCTGCTGAGATGTAGCATGAGGTAGGGCCTGATGCCCTGATAGGCTGAAAGAGCCTTTGGAAGATGGACTGTAGTTTGCATGAAGACCTCAAGATGTTTTGGATATACCAGGACTATGCAAGGGCTGCCATAGAGCGCATAATGTCCTGGGATGGAAGTGTTCCCTGGCTACTCTGCCCAGCTGGAGGGGCAGAATGGGAAAGTCTGGAGACAGTTAGTCTCTGGTTATATTGAACTTGAACTGCAAAAGTTTGATTTAGGGCCAGTGGCGGAATGTGGTAGTTTGAATAGATGGTCCCCAATATATTCAGTTCTTTATTGTTTGTAGTTTGCATTCTGCAGCCACCTGGCTGTTAATGTCATTGGGTGGATCTTTAGTGTGGTGGTGAGTTTCAGATTTCAATCTAAAGATATGCAAAGTGTGCCTAGCTAGAGTTCCTGAAGTGTGGCTTTTGGCTTGTACCTTTAAGTTAAAATGGTTATATTTGGTATCTCAATCATAAGGACATACAAGCCAAAATATAAGGATAAGTGCTTTAGGAAGCAGTCTAGAGTGTATAAAGTGATGGTTGCCATAACAGCCTCACAGTGACTGTCACTTCCTGCTGTAAACAAGAAGTAAATTTTCCAAGGTCAAATACTGAGAAAGTTACTGAGGTAAGGAGAAGAACCTCTTCACTCCAAGGATGACAACCAATTTTCCTTATCACTGAGTTTTCTGTCCATTGACAGCACAATGCTGAGGTCATCATATTTATTCATGAACAACATTTATTTTAAGGACTATATAAGCCTTATGGGCTATATGGGTTACATAAAATATTACCTTAATTTTAAACTAATATGTGTACTGTGTGTGTGTGTGTGTGTGTGTGTGTGTGTGTGTTTATATATGTTTTTTTGTGTGTGTGTTTCACTTTGTCCCCCTGCTGTTTCCATTACCTGGTCTCTTACATTTTGCATGCTTAATGTTGGTTACATGTATTCTACATGTTTTGTGTTGCATTTAAGATAGCATCATTCTTATTTGCTCCCTTCACTTCAGAGGGACTAAATATTCCAGCCCACTGTGATATGACATGTATTACTTCTCTGAAGGAAGAAAATACTCCCTACTCCTTTGCTATCAGGCTTCACCATGCACCATGCTTGGTCCACTGGAGTGTATGCCAAGAGATGCCAGTCATTATGAATTCAGAGCATTGTTCCCACATGACTGTCACAGAAAGGCAAATTCTAGCCAAGGGCTTGACCTTCACCATGGATCTGAGACTGTAGAACTGTGAGAAATTTCAAAGAAAATATATGTCTTTCTAGCAAAGGGTTATATAAAGTAGAGAAACTCCACTTTGAGAAAAGATGCCATTTTGTAAAAGTCCTTTCAGGGTCAACAGTTCCAGGAAGTAATACCTCCATTACCTTATTGGGTAAAAATTCTGAAAGTTCCATTTTCCCTAGATTCTGCACCAAACTATGTGAAGAAGCCAATCGCATAAGAATGTGAGGCTGAGCACTAACTCATCAGAGGGTGGCAGAAGACCCTCAAGTTAAAGATAAAAACCCAGTGGACTTCCCAATGGATTTCTTGAGCCCCTTTCAACTGCATGTCCTTCAGCAGAAGAAAAACATTGCCTTGATGAAATCCTTTTTGACTGTGCGCTCATTCTTATGAACAGAGACTCATTTTTAACAGAAGACCACCGTCAAACTACACCAAGCATAGAACATGAACAATAAATGAATGTCTGTCCTGTGAACCACTGAGATTAGTGATCTCTTTGTTGATGCACCACAGTGCAGCCCGTTCACCCAAAAGCCCCTTGATCTCAGGAATATTTCTTCTACTAAACAAAAACCTTGTTGGTTCAAATGCACACTGACTTTTTTATGTACAATAAAAATCCTGCCACACTGTTACACATAGCATGCTCTGTCACAGGCTTCTGCTGTGACTTAGGGCACACTGTCATGCCCATCACCTTGAGAAATGACCATTAAAGCCTTTGTCTCTCACCCTGTGGACATGGGGTTAAACCAGACTGAGAAGACTTTGGAAAGAGCAACACCTGCTTGCCTCTCTCAGGGGAGTAGTTGGGAGTTGGGACTCATGTAGGTGTACATTACTGGAGCAAAGAAGAGGTTGACCAGAGTCAGATGGGATGTTTAGGTAGAGAAAGTCTTGCATCAGATCCTTGATCTTCAGAATGGCCTTGGCAATATGAATGTAGGAAGCCACAATAACAGAAAGTGAGACAGTAACGGAAAAGGCACTCAGGTACTGAAGGAATGGCTTAGCAGTTAAGGTACTTGCCTGTGAAGCCTAAAGACCCAGATTTGATTCCCCAGTAACCAGGTAAGCCACAAGCAAAAGATGTCACATGCGTATGGAGCTAGTTTGCAGTGACTAGAGGCCCTAGCATGCTCATGCTCTCTCTCTCTCTCTCTCTCTCTCTCTCTCTCTCTCTCTCTCTCTCTTTCTCTGTGTGTGTCTCTCCTCATTCTCAAATACATAGGATAGGATAGGATAGGATAGGATAGGATAGGATAGGATAGGATAGAATAAGAATAAGAATAAGAATAAGAATAAGAATAAGAATAAGAATAAGAATAAGAATAAGAATAAGAATAAGAATAGAATAATCTAAAATTACTCATAACCATATCTGTTATCTCAATGAGGTATGT
This sequence comes from Jaculus jaculus, assembly GCF_020740685.1. Taxonomy (NCBI): domain Eukaryota; kingdom Metazoa; phylum Chordata; class Mammalia; order Rodentia; family Dipodidae; genus Jaculus; species Jaculus jaculus. The sequence continues at coordinate 76,704,194 of NC_059106.1, forward strand.
ATCCCTGCAAGCTAAGCTCTAAACTGAGAGACCTTCATGGAAGTAATGGTTGACTTTGTTTGGCCCACAGTGTGGAAGCTTCATGGTGTGGAATATGTGGATCACAAAAGCAAGGAAACCACAGGTCAAAGTCCCAGCTGCCAAACATGCGCACAGGTCCCAACAGAGGATGACAGTGTAATGCATGGGTAGCAAATGGCCTATCTTCTAGATGCCTCAGTCTCATCATCTATGCTATGTGGGTAATAATACTCATCTCCTGGGATTTTATGACTATATATTTAATAATCACCTTGTCATATTAGAGAGCAAAATATCTATATGCAATATTGCCTACACTCCCATCATGTCAGGTTGTATGATAGAATTGTTTCCAGGTTGAGTTTCCTAAAGTTGAAACTCCTATATCATCCCTTCTTAAAAATATTCCCAAGACATTGATGAATAAAGGAACATGACATATGCAGATTATGTTCAAAGGGGTCTAAAACTCAGACAATAATAAATTGATATGCAGAAAAAGAATGATGAAGCATAGGTGACAAGTTGTAACAAATAATGCATGTAAGATTGAGGCACTAGTGTGTCATTATACAAGTTCTCTAATTGTTTTGTAAGGGCAAAGTGATTTTGAAATTTAAAAAATAAATGGACTGTAGAGATTTCTCAGTAGTAAAGAAATTTGCCTGTAAAACCTAATGACCTAGGTTCTATTCTCCAGTACCCATCTAAAGGCAGATATATTAAGTTGTGCATGCATGTGGAGTTTGCTTCCAGTGGTTGGAGGCCCTAGTGTGCCCAATCTTTCTATCTCCTTCTCTGTCTATTCTCCCTCTCTCCTCTCTCTCTCTCTCTCTCTCTCTCTCTCTCTCTCCCCCTTCCTCTGTGTGTGTGTGTGTGTATTGGAAATAAATAAAAATATTTTTAACATATTGAAATAGGGGGCTGGAGAGATGGCTTAGTGCTTAAAGCACTTGCCAGCAAATTCAAAGGACCAAGGTTCAGTTCCTCAGGATCCATGTAAATCCAGATGCACAAGGTGACATGTGCATCTGGAGTTCTTTTGTAGTGGTAAAGGACCCTGATCCAACCATTCCCTGTCTAATTCTTTCTATCTGCCTCTTTCTCTCTGAAATAAACAAATGAATAAATATTTTTTAAAAGATAAATATGCACATTTTAAGGTCAAATCAACACTTTTGCAGATGAGAGATAATTTAAATAGCAGTAGTCAGTCAAACCTCCCCAAAACACCAAAGTACAAAAAAAAGGAAATAAATAAATGTACAGTGACAAATAAATGTACAGTGACACAGAAGCTGTGACTGGAAAAGGTCATACAATGTTCACAAAGCCTGGCCACTTGCCTCAGCCTGGGGCTGAATTTTCAAGGTCTATCATGTGCTTAAGTGTATCAGCCAACAAATGTCTGTCCATGAACTGTAACTAAAGTTTCTCCACCTGCTGAATGCTGTTCATGATCACCAGTTAAAATGGAGCCAATCAGGAAGTAGTTATGGAATATAAGGCAGATTCTGGGCGTTTCATTCTGAGCCAGGTGGGCCCATAGCCAGCAAGAAGATGGCGGACTTTGAGAAGGGAGAAGGGAGGTACATAAGAGGTGCTGGAAACCAGGGAGAAAACCAGGGATTCAATAACTCACTCCCAACTGAGATTGTCTCCGGAGTTACCTTGGCAGAATTGGCTCACGTGGGAAGATTCATACTATAGAAATTCTTCTGGGTTTGTGTTTAGACAGGGAGGTGAATAGAATGCTATGAGGTGGTGATGATGTCATGACTGAGAACGTTGAAAGGGTGTCTTCAAACTCTAAAGTGTGTTTTCTCACTAGTTCCTCACAGCACTTATAAGAAGGAAGCCCGATAATCTCCAATTTACAGATGAAAATGATAGTGGTGAGTGTGAGGTTGTTATGGCAATGATGACAGGTGATCAGTATATTTCCTAGGCTAACCTGAAGGAGTTTGTGAGACTGGTTTGGGTTATTTTGCTATTCTCTGTCTTAAAATGACTTGAAGGTCATCATATCCTGCTCCACATACATTCACAGCCATGAAAACAAAAGTCCACAATGTCAAAGTTACTCCCAACCAGGTGGCCGACTGTAGGAACCTAACCCTTCAGGTTTTGCTTCATGGTTGTAGCTGTGTTCCATTGCCCCAGGCTCCCTCTTCCATGTTGTTCTTGGAAAAAGAGGAAGAAAGATCTGTCTTAATACAGGGATCTTGGACTGTAGGTATGTATGAACATCATTGGGATTGATAAAAACTATGGGGACTTTTAAAGTTGGACTGAATGTATGGCATTTAAAATCATGTATGTTTATCAGTTTATAAGGAGATCATTATATGCCATCTTTGCCTGAAATGTTCAAATTCTCAAATTGGTTTCTGAGGAGCAGAACGAGTGCTTTTGGGAGTAAGTGAGAGAAGTGATACTTAGCATATGAAAAACTAACCATTAAGTATGACCCCCAACTTGACCCATGCATCTCAAGTTTGGCTTATAGGTTTTTTTAATATATTTATTTTTATTTATTCATTTATTTCAGAGAGTTAAAGAGGGACAGGGAGAGGAAGAGTGAGAGGGAGAGAGACAGAGAGAGAAATGGGCTCACCAGGCTTCCAGCCACTGCAAAAAAACTAGATGCATGCACCCCTTTGTGCATTGGGCTTACATGGGTACTAGGGGCTGAGACTCATTGGTTACACAGGCAAGTGCCGTATCCACCAAGCCATTTGATCAGCGCTGTCGTATAGGTTTTTACCACATATAGTAAACAGGACCAACACCAGAAGTATGAACACTGTTGGTTTCTGTTTCATTATCTGTACCCTTGTCTTAGAGCAAATGGTGACACTGAACCAACACAATGTCTAGATGTTGAGACACAAGCTCTAACGAATGGATATGCACCTGTCTATGTACGCACATCCCATTGGAGGAGCAGGACATTCTGAAACACTGTTTGTCTGAGTAATGCTCAATTCTACAATTGTAACAAATTATATTAAGTATGGAATAAGATTTGTTACAGTTGGTTTTTTAAAAAAAGGAACATTTATTAATCTAAATAGGGCTTATATTGGGTGTTCAGTACAAAGATTGGCTGCACCGCTGGCTGCTACGTGTGGAGATCTTTACTCCTTGTCTCCACATTGCAGCCTTGGAGACATGATGCTGTTTCACACTCTAAAGCGACTCAGCCTGGGATCAGAATGTTCTGGTTCCCCTGGAAAATAGATGCAAAATTAATAAGAACCTTTGGAGAAACAGGAAGGCCTGGCTTTCAGGAAGCCAGACATGAAATAAACCTCATATCTTGGTCTTAGTGGAGTTTCACCTCCTAGTACCCAGCACTAGGGCTTCAGTACACAGGTGTCAAATGAAATAATGACTCTGTTGAAGGAGTCATATAGAGAACTGAGTAAAATTGAGCACTGTGACACCAATTCTATGGAAGCTATACTATGTAATCAATGCAAAGTTATAGTTCAAAATACACATTACGTGGAACATTAATACATGAACATATTGGCGATTGCTCATACTTTCATCGGGTTATCCTCCTTTGCTCCCTCTACGTCATGTCCATTCCACTGCTGGCCCTCCTCGCAGGGGTTACCAGTAATCATGGGTCAGGAATGCACCTGTCAGTCCATGGAGAGGACATTACCTCAGAGTATAACTTCCCATCTTAGGGCTCTTATGTTTTTGTACCCATCTTCAGCAATGTTCCCTTATGTTGGAGGGCATGTTGTAAGTCTTAAAGTAAAGGATATATTTTAAGCTAATGTTATAAGGGCCATGAGGCTTAGATGCCCCCATTGAATGTGGCTTTTTGTGTTTCCATGGACAGATAAGATCTCTGCCTGTACCGAGGGGTCCTCACACTGGGACTATATCCCCTAAACACCATTATGAAGTTTCATCATAATTACCTTAGAGGGGTCCCCAACATCTGGATCTAGTGCTTTGAGCAGCATACTTTTCTGTACTGCCATCAAAACCATCTGATGCCATCGTTTCCAGGTTCCTAGTGACAAACAGTACTTGCAGATCCCTTGCAACATAGACAAATGCAATCTTTCATCTGCAAGTCCCAGAGAGTTGGTGCAAGGGATCATGGCTGTACCAGCCACACTTGTACGACCTGGCTCTTATGGTGAGCTTGTGCCAAGATGTAGTAGAGGGTCAAGGATGCAGTACTTCCACATTTATACTTTATATCCACAAGGAAGAGACTTTTTTTACTCTAAAAATGTAAAACATAGTGTGTTAAATAGGTTCTGGTTTGTAACAGTATTTTGAGTTACCTAATTATATAACTTGGATACTTTCTACTCCATCAACCTTCTTACCTTCACAAACCTTTCATTATTTAAACAAAAAGCCTATTATTGAATGCACACTACCCAGGAAATCCTGTGTACTTTTTCACTAACGTCTGAATTTGAATTTCAATATTCATGTCTACCTTATCCAGTTTCTGTAAAAAAAAAAAAATGTGTTGTTCAAAGAAGAATCCCCATGTACTCTACACTGATGGAGCACTTTCTGTGTGACACCCTGCACTGGGCATACTGTAGATGTGACCTCATTACTCCTCCTAGCAACCTTGTGAGATTTATGACAAGGAAACTCAGCCATCACGTGGCTCAGTAATTAATCCAAAATTCCCAAAGGAATAAGATAAAACTAGAATTCAACCCATTCAACTTTGGCTCCTTGCCCTGATCCCTTCCAACCACCTAGATTCTCTCTGGACTTGTTAATGCTTCTAAGTGATGCAGCCATGCTCATTAAAGCTCCATGCCCTGTCTAATGTCTTACCTTAACACTGTGTCTCTGGGTTCTCAACTTGACCCCTGAGCAGCAATGTACATGAGATTCAGACACCTAGATAGACATTGCTAAGAGGGAAATAACTTTCATTCTGTTGAGAAGCGACATTGTCAATGGAGGACATAGAGCAAAAGTGTTTGGTCCCTGCAAAGTGAGCTCTCTCCAGCTAGGACCAGTGTATATACAAGACAGACAGGCCAATGACAAACTGGGTGAAGACTCAGAAAGAAAGATGTGTTGAAGTGTTTGTAAATCCTTTTTCTGTGCTACAATTCCCATATTATGTTGTTGGAGTTCTAACATTAGTTCTAGAAGCCTCACAGCCAACTAAGCCAGTCTAGGGACACAGCACATGGCTGCTATTGACCCTGAGTCCTTCCAGACCATCAGTGAGATTTTAGAACCTAATATTCATTAAAGAAGAAGGCCTTCTATCTCCCCAGAGAATATGTATTGAGAATCACTAGACAGGTGAGAAACACCATGTCCTTCTTGATATCTCTAGAAATCTTTTGTTTTCTTCTCAATCAATACCAGAAGAATAGATATGCCAAACAGAAGATAAGATAAAAATGTAATCTATCATATGCATTAGCAGTATACTGTTGCTATGGCATCTAAGGATTAAGGTACAAATGAATTTACACACCAAATAAGAGAGCCTCCCTCTAGGCTCTGTTCTATGTCATTGCTGATGTGTGCCTTCACCAGGGCCACTCCATAATTGTTACAGATTATGGAATATGTTTTGAAAAATTAGATCTCATAGCTTTAAGAAAGAACTTTAGAGACTTAGATGCTCTTAGCCCTTGGAATGCCTCTAAATTTTACTGGCTTTTTTGTTGTTCTTCTGATAATGCATGTAATATTTTTACTTTTTGTAGCTACAAGCTCCTACCATATTCTTTTTTGTAACATATAGTAATTATAGATTACTGCGTTTCATTATGCCACTTTCATATGTGTATATGATTCATCTTAAAAATATTCACCTGTGTTGCCCTCTCATGTGCCTTCTGTTCTGACTGTTTCTCTTCCTATATCCAGCTAGTCCACTATACACTTTCAGTTGTTTCATGTGCGAGAGCAAGAGAGCAAGCAAGAGAGAGACAGAGGAAGAAGGAGAGAGAGAACTGGCAAAGCAGGGCCTCCAGCCACTGTAATTGCACTCCAGATGTGTGCACCACCTTGTCCACATGTGCAGACTTGCACATGGATCACCGTGTGCATATGGCTTATGTGGGATCTGAGGGGTCAAACATGGGTTCTTAGGCTTCACAGGCAAGTGCCTTAATAACTAACCTATCTCTCTACCATACATTCAGTTTTTAAGTTTTCAAAATTTTCTGTGGGGACTTTTATTGTGTTGAATCTTACACTTGGTATCATTTCTTTTTTTTTTAGGCCACCGGAAGGAAATTTCCCACTTAATCCTGCACCCAGAACTCATGCAGCTGTCAGTGGCTCTGCCTTTGGGACATTGATAAGAACACAATGAAGGCCCCTTCCCTTCTGGAAGGAGGTATTTACCAAGGATGGCAAGACTCTGAAGTTTTACAAGGAGAGGGGAAAAAAAAATCAATGAACAAGTCTCAAGTAAAACACACACCTGATGCCCATTTGTCTATAGTGGAGATGGTCCACTCTGAGTTCCCGGGTCTCCCTTTCCTGTCCTCACTTGAACTCAGGGCACAAAAACCCTCTGCATTTCCCTCAAGCTTTTATCCTCCTTACCGTGGTCCCACAGTTCCCTCCGTGTACTCAGCGCACATTCCATGGAGAAGGCCATTTCCTCAGTGAGAACTAATGCAGGCTGCTGAGCAGTGATGAGGGGAGAGGAACAGACTGGAAAAGGAAGCTGTCAGAGGCATCCTGGCATCTGAAGAGGAGGATGAAGGCAGGATGACAGGGAGCCTCAGTAGTAATCACCAGGCTCGGGCACATAGAGGGGTCTTGGACATCACTGAGAGGAGCTCCGGCTGTGTGCCCGCTCCGTGGTCCTGCATTCCCTGTGGACCAGGCCAGGCTGCCAGGACCTGTCCCAGCCCGAGCAGTTCTGAGCACCGCAACCCACAGAATCACTGCCCAGGACGAGGTTGTCACTCACCTGCTGTAGCTGGCGTCGGCTGGACTGCAGGTAGCAGGGGACTATTCACGTTCCACAGGGGTATTACGAGGAGCAGGGACTGGGACAGGGGACAATTTGGGGAGGGGAGAAACACGACCCGAGGTCCTAGGCTGAAAGGCGCAAGGAAAGGTATATTTGGGGAAGGAGACACTTTGGTTGGGGCGTCGGGAAGGGGCTGCGATGGGAGGGAAAGCAGTACGACGGGGCGCACCAGGGGGAGGACTGGGCTGGAGAGGACGCTGAGAGGTGGACCTCTGAGCAGCCAAGTTAGGAATGGAGGCTAGAGGACGAGGACCAGGACGACGACGGGACGGGGGAGGAGCAGCAGGAGGAGACGGGAATATCGGAGGAAGCTTTCGAGTCATTCTTCTAAAAGACACTCCGGACTTCCTACTTCACCAGAAGTCAGCGAGCGACTGAGCCTGTGCCAGAACTCTCCAGCATTTACCTCACAGTCACCACTCCCAACGTTCCATGACTCGGTGCCCATTATGAGCTTCCCCTGCCTTTGATGCAGTGAGGAGGTCCTCTGACCAGCAGTATGGTCCCAGTAACTAAGTCTGAAAGACTATGTGAAGCAGTAAGGAGAAGGAATGGGACTGCCCCCTTCCTCTCTGTTCTTGAACTATTTATTGTGCAGTTTTACTTCTGAATAGGCAAAGTTTGATGAAAGAGTTGGGACAGAACCAAGAGCTGAGGGCATTCCTGAGTAGAACTGGTTGAAAAGGAAGTCATTGTCCAGATATGTTGAAGCACGTTCCTACCTCATGTATATAACTGTTGAATACAGGTAATCAGAGAATAGATGTTATGTCTAGTTGACCAACTGGAGGACACTGAATATCAGAGAGAGAATAACAGGCAGTGGGTCACAAAGGAGGTGGGACTAGAACTTGAGCTGAGGGGGGGTCTGTAGGAAGAAGCAAGAAAGGTCAAGAGCTCCAGTGGGCAGTGTGTCCCCTGCCTGCTTCTGCATGAGATTGTGACCATGTGCTGTTGGAAGAGTATTTTCTGTTCTGGATCTTACTTATTTCTTTTTGTTTTTAAATAAAACAAACTTGGAATATTAAATTTTAAATGAGTACATATTAATATACACTAATGAGTTCTGTTATTTCATTTTCATCATACATGTAATTACCTTGGTCATATTTACCACCCCCATTATCCTGTCTTATCCACCACCTCCTCCTGATGAGCCTCTCCCTTTTTCCAACCACTTTTTATACTTCCTTAACTTTCCATTTCTTTTTATTATTTATTGTGATGCAAGAGCTTCATTTGGATTGTTCACATGGGCACAGTTGAGGGGTTAGATACAGGAATATGAACAACTTACTAGTGGCTACACCACTGGACAAAAAAATGTCTTCTTCCACCCCGGCAACCTTCACAGCAAAGAGCTTCTCCTATGAGTCCCTCCCTCATCCACATGGCAGAATGTGGTGGATGCAATCTTGTGAGGTGTTGTGTATGCAATCACACCACTGTGAGCTCAAAGTGTGACAGCCATGTCCTGAGTGGAAAACAGCATTCAATCGCACCCTCCACTTCCTGTGTTCTTACCTTCTTCCTGTCCCTTCTCGGAGGTTTCTGGAATCTTGGAGGTGATGATATAGATGTCCCATTTAGGCCTGAGCACTCAATAGTCTTTAAGCAACATGAATCTCTGCATTGAGTGCTGCCCACTGTAAGAGGAACCTTCTCAGAGCAAAGCTGAGAGCAATAGTGACCTATTTAGAAGGTGGGTTCAACATGTCCCCTCAAGAAAATGACAGTAGTAGCTTCCACATTATGGCCTATGGCCTCCACATGCACAGTCTTTTGAGCAGGTTACAGCACCCGATATGAATTCCCTTCTGTACAGTAGGCCTCACATCCAATCAGAAAGTATTTGGTTATATGCAGCACTGTCTATCTCTTAACTACAAGTAGAAACATAGGGGTAAACTGGATTGTGGTTGTGCACACCTTGATTCTCAGCACTTGTGAAGCAGAGGTAGGAGAATAGCTGTGAATTCAAGGCCAGCATGGTTCTACATCGTGAGTTCCAGGTCAGCCTGTGCTAGAATGAGAAACCCAACAATAACAACAAAAAGAAACATAGGGGCAAGCTGGTAGGATTACTACCCCATCCTGAGAACCTTACAAATACATGTGTGCTGTCTCACATCCTGAGATGCTGATCTCCATGTAGATAATCAAGGGAGTTCCTACACCTGTCCTCTCTTTTGCCTCATGCACAACCCTCTTCACCTACCCTTCTTTCTTTTTTCTTTTTTTTTTTGCTTCCTATTTTAATATGAAAAATGTATTTTAAAATGAAACAATGTTCAAGAAGATCCATCGTCTCTAGTATTATGTAATGATGTAAAAGCTTCAAAATATCTTTACCAAATGATGTAAAATTTTGTGGTTTGCTTCATGGATTTTAGTTTCGAAATTTCTTCTGTTTTGGAACATATTTTCCAGCTGCATTTGCTGCTTTTTTTTTTTTTTGGTTGAAATTTTAAATTAAAAAATAATTAGGTAAGAAATTTAGAAAAATAAATCTAACAATATAAAAATATATATTATGTTTCTCAAGTCTCCTTGATAAGTGATGGTGGCATACACACCAGAGAAGATAGTGTGCAGAAGAGTGTGCCCAGGAAATAGATATTTACTATAAGACTGGAGATCAGGAGCCACCAAACTTTCTACTCTATTCATTTAACCCTGTCACTATAGATAGGACAAACAGGTGGACGGTGGAATCAGCAAGGGGGTCAGTTGCCAATCTTGATCCCATCACCACAGAACAGGCTTCTTCTGACAGAGTTAATGAGACCCTCCCTCCCCCAGTCTTCTTGTCTAGGAACAGGCAAGAGCTCCTCTGACTTGGTCTGCTTTTCTAATTACCATGTAAGGAAAGGGCCAGAACAAAAGCCACCTGAGAAAACCATGAGCCTAAAAGACTCTGCTCCTACACTGCTTTCCTTTCTGAAGCCACTCTTCACCCAGGTGGGGAGGGGCCTGTTCGTACACAGAACTTTCTGAGTCCTGACTGTGATTCAAGGACTGGGGCACAAAAATGGAGCTTAGAACATGGACAGAACTACCAGAATGTCTCTGCTTCTTTGATCCCCACCCCTCCAGCCCCAGCATTCCCTTCTCCTGTCTCTATATTGCAGGAATCCCTGAGGAAGAATGGAGAAGCATCACACATACTCATCACAGAGACCTCTCTGCTAGCACAAGTGATGCACAGAATTAGGTCATGTGCAGCTGTGCTGAGGCTGCTTGACGAGGGGGCCTCGTTCACCCATTCCAGCATCAGATGAATAACTAGATGAGGGTGGGTACATGGAGATCACTTAAGACAAAATTCGTTGGCTAAACAACCATGGTCTCATCTTCTCTTCTTTGGTCTGAGTTTCTCTACCATGCAGAAGCCCCAGTTTTTCCCAAATTCATGCATATTCCCAAATGGTTCCAGCTTTATTCTGGTGCCTGCAGCCCCAGAGAGCTCTTGCTCTGGTGCGTTAAATACCTGCTCTTCTCTCACCCCAGATAGAACAATGCCTTGGGTTCAGCCCACTGGTTGGGTCTGGAGAAGACAAAAATCCTCCAGACCCTTAGCTGAGCAATGATAGTCAAGTGTCTCAGACCCTGGGTCACTAATGAGGCCAGCAAGAGCCATAGGCAGGCAGGAACAAGATCATACCTTCCTCATAGATGGAATCCTGCTCCTCTTGGACTTCAAAGTGTCCAGTACCTAGTGTCAGCCACTCTGTCTTCTGGCTCCCTCTCTACCATCCTTGATTTATTTTATCACCATCAAAATCTTAACCTCACAGTCCTTAGAGAATAACTGGGGAAACAAGCAAGTGTGCTGTTTTATTTATGAACCTGGTGAAGGGTGTAGGAGACAGACACAGAGAACAATCAATTCCTACCAAACCAGATATCCATAGAAATGGAGGCTCCCAAGACATAAAATGATCCCAACATGGCTCAGGGAAATTTGAGGAAGAGGATATGGCAAGAATGTTAGAGCCACACATTGGGTCATGATAGACAGAGACATTTCCTCCTACCCATAACTGCTGGCTAACCCCACAATGCACAACCCATATACCCCAACAAGAAAGGACCCTGTTGATGAAGAGAGGACACAAAGGAGGCTAACAATGGCAGCAACTTGACTGTATTCACTGAGTACAAAACTAGTACACACAAAATCTTTTTCTCCTATTATGGGGGTCTTGTGTAAGTATTGCTAAGCACTATAAAGTCTTGGATATTGAGGCCAAATTCTGTCTAGACAGTCATATGTCAGGAGTGCTACCCTTCCTTTGGCTCTTACATTTTTCTTCCACCTCTTCCACAGTGGACCTTGAACCTTGGAGGTTGTAAGATGTTTCACTGAAGTTTCAGAGCTGGCCACACCTTTGTCCCTTCTTCTCAGCACTACGTTGCCTTTTGGGTCATCCCAGTGGTCATCACTATCTGAAAAGAGAAACTTCACTAACCAGAAGTGAGAGTAGCATTAATATATGAGTATGAACATTAAGTGTAGTGCTTTCAGGGCAATTTTGTGAGAGTATTACAAGAAGGGACCCTGTGGAGGGAGAGGGGACACAGAAGAGGCTAACAATGGTACCAACTTGACTATTCACTGAGGACAAAACTAACACACACACAAACACAGACACACACACACACATGAAACAACAACAAAAAAAAATCTTAACCTATTATTCCCCTATATCTTTTAGTAGGTCTTTTTGTTGTTATTTGCAAGATGAGCGAGAAAGAGAATAGGATACTCATGGCAGGGCTTCTTACCACTGTATGCACCACATGGGGGCGAGGGTATCACTGGGAGTTTCTCCTTGCCCCTTATGGTGATGCTGAAGCCACTACTGCTCTCTATCATGTGAAAATGTCTTGCTGCCTAGGAGCTTCTGCTATCTGTCACCTGCTCCAAAATGCTGTCTTATTTATGTCTGGGTTGCCTCATTTTGCATATAGAAATTTTGAATTTTATTTAACATTTAATTTTAAATATATTATTTACTTTTTATTTGTTTGTATATTTTGAGAGAGTGGGAGGGAGGGTGGGAGGGAGAGAGAGACAGGCAGATAAACACAGAGAGACAATGGGCATGCCACAGCCTCTAGCCACAGCAAATGAGCTACAAATGCATGTACCACCTTGTGCATTTGGCTTATGTGCTTACTTGGGAATTGAACCTGGGACCTTTGCTTCACAGGCAAATGCCTTAACTGCTAAGCCACCTCTCCAGCACATAACATATTTTATAATGTAGAAGTTTCTAGAATGTGTTCTGTCAGTCATGCATTTTTTTTTGAAAACTCAAGTACTACCCTGGGCTTGGGAAACAAGGCTGAGTAGCACTCAAGCTTTCCCTTTGAGGGCTCATAGTCTGGTCAAAGGTGATCTTGCGGCAAGCAGGCTTTTGCAGAAGAAAATTCTTTACTGAGAAAGAGGCAACTACATCAAATCTACAGGTGGATGGCTGGGGGGTTGGCTTAGAAGTTAACACTCTTGCCTGCAAAGCCTAAAGACCTACAATCAACTCCCTAAAACCCATGTAATCCAGGTTCTCATGGTAGCACATACATGTGGAACTCAATTGAAGTTAAGAGGCCCTGGAATACTCATTCTCTTTCTCTCTCTCTCTCTCTCCAATCAATATATAGAAAAATAAAATATAAAAGTAATCTCTCGCTGACCATGAGTAAGTTAAGAGAAGGAGAAGGTGGCTGGGCAGGAGTTCTCAGTAGGCACCCCTCAGACTCATGTCAATTATTTCCCTGGAAAGAACTTTCATGGAAGATGGACAAGGAATGGTTGGGAACTCTTTCTGAGTCCTCTTATGATGATGAAGATGGGAAGGGTATAACTCCATTTCCTGTCTGCTTATGACACTGACATGGACTAAGATTCATTGTCCTTATCTGTAAGATAAGAACAGAATAAGGCTCATAAAATAATTCTTAATGCAGAAGCAAAGAACAAACAAAATGTCATTTTCTTTTTTAAAAATATCATAATAATTTTTAGCATGCTCTAGCACACAGTGTCCATCCTGCAACTAGTAAACTGGGAGTCTGACTGTCCTCAGGCTGTCCTTGAGCCACCCAGCCCTGTAGGCAAGGCTGAGCAGGGCTGCATTGAGCTCCAAGCGCGGCATTCTCTGTCCTCTCTGCACTCACTGATTGGACCTTTTATCTCTATTTAACGATGCTCATATGTTTATTTAACAGAGTCTTCACTTCTATTTCATAAAGCTTAAAAACTGAGTTAGCCAGTCATGGTTGCATGAACCTTTAATCCAAGTACTTGGTAGACAGAGACAGAATGATCATTGTGATCTCAGGGCCAGCCTGGGACTACAGAGTGAGGTCCAAGTCAGCCTGGCCTACAGTGACATGCTGCCTCAAAATACCAAAAAAAAAAAAAAAAGCCGTAAGTTAAAGCTACTCTAAGAGTGGGGAATCTTCGTAGGCCTGACATATTTAGCCAAAATGATCCAGTCAATTATGGAGATGGATTGGAATGTGACTTAAAATTCTTCAAGATTTGAAAGTTTGGAAATGGACTCAGCACAGGACTTTTGCTCATTATTAGGAACCGGTAAGAGAAAGATGTGACTACTTAAGAGGACATTAAACAAGGCAAAACTGTCTCTATAAAACAATTCATTAAACAGTAAGTTTCCTTGGGCTGGAGAGATGGCGGTTAAGGCATATGCCAGCAAATTTTAAGTACCCTGGTTTAATTCTCCAGGTCCTACATTAGCCAGATGCACATGGTGGCACATGCATCTGGAGTTTGTTTACAGTGGCTAGAGGCTCTGGTGCACCCATTCTCACTCTCTCTCTTTCTCTGTCTCTCTCTCTCTCTCTCTCTCTGTCGCTAATAAATAAATAAATAATTTTTAAAATGTTTCCTTATTTTTTAAAAATTGAGAATTTTAATACATGAACATACTGTAATATTGAAAATCCTAATGACTCTGGTTCCCCTTCCCAGTACCCCTATAAAGCCAGATGCACAAAGTGGGGCATGTATCTGGAATTTGTTTGCAGTGGCTGGAGGCCCATTTTCTCTGTCTCTTTCTGGTTTCAAATAAATAAATAAATGCATTTTTAAAGTTAATTTATGATTGCCTCCATACTTTTAAGCACTTTGTTTTTAATATTAACTGAATAAAGTTAGGATAAATGTATGAGAAAACGATATGGAATAAATTAAGCATCCTCTTTACACTACAAAAGTCCTTTTCTTAACCAGGACCCTAAACAACACTTACATTCCTACAAAATTTACCCAGCTGTCTTCTTAAGTTTTGTGCCTTCTACAGCATGTAAACTGTGTAATAGAAAAAGATGATGGTGGAACAAGAAAGAGAAATGGAAAGAGGAAGACTGGTAAGGAGAGAGAGAAAGAGGAAAGGTCTTTACATACGCATCATTAGGGATATGCTATTATCAGCTTCTTAAAGATGAGGAACCTTCAGTGTAAATGATATGTCCAGTGTTACTGAGGGGATAGGTGAAGCCAAAACTCAGGCAGGCAGACCGCCAAGGTCTTTGTTGTCCCGTGCAGTAGGCCTCCAGCCTCAAGGATATAGGTGACTTCAAAAAAATGCATCCTGGAGCGGGAGAGATGTCTTACTGGTTAAGGCTCTTGTCTGGAAAGTCATGTAAGACCCCCAAAACGGGGACCCCACACTCTGCCCGGATATGGCGACACCCCAAATCACTCACAAGAAGTGGTCTTGATGCAAACTGCAAGAGGATTTTATTCCAAGCGCACTGGGGCCCACAGTCATACACCGCACAGGGGTAGAGGACTGCAGAGCCCTGAATGCAGGAACAGGACAGTTTTTATAGGGTTTCTAACAAAGCCTGTGCATTAGACCAATCATTTTTTTAATATCAGGAGCCGGCGGTGTGCGAGCCAGTCAGTTTGTGCCACTCCATAGTTTCTAAGCCAATTAGTTTAATTTGTTCAAGCCCCTCGTGGACCAATCAGTCTCTTATGACCTTGGTGGTCAGCATGTGCGCAGGTCCTTGGGTGGGAGTAGCAGAGTGTGGTATCAGTCTCCTATGACCTTGGAGGTCTGAGGCAGGCTGCTACAGCTTATGGTGCAGGCTACTAAGGCTTACAGTGTGGGCTATTAAAGCTTATGGTGCAGGCTATTTACAGAAACCAAATAAGTGGTTTACTTTATTACTCATTTCCCATCCTTGAGGGCTATCTCATGCCCTTTATACCTAGTTTTATATTAGGAGCGGGCTCTGATATAATGAGAAGAGGGATTCTTTACTTGCTTTCAACAGAGAGTAAAGCCTGGAGTTTGAGGTATGCAGGGGTCGGCTTAAGCTCCCTTTGGAGCGTGATAGTATTTCTGGGCTTCTGAATTCTTGGGCCTTTCAGTCAAAGAATCTAAGATCAATTCCCCAGGACCCACACAGGCCAGATGCACAAGGTTGCGAGTGTGTCTGTAGTTTGTTTGCAGCAGCTGGAGGTCATGGCTCATCCATTCTCTTCCCCTTATCTGCTCCCCTCTCCCTCAAACAAACAAGAATCAAAAATGCTCGCCATCCTGAAAGAGAGCTGCACATCTAATGTCTGTGTGTCAGCCTTGGGTGGGGACCGACCATCTGTCTCCACACCACAGCACCACAGTCGGAGCATGGACAAAGCCTCCTTCACCTTCCAGCTGCCCCGGTGCCTGCTCTGCCTCAATGGCTCCTTCCTGGGAGCTGTCGCCCGAAACCGGAAACGCGGCGCAGCTCGCGCGCGGCTTCCGGAAGAGGACCCGCCGCAGGCCCCGCCCCCGCCCCTGCGAAGTCGGCGCTCAAGGGCTCCGCCTGGCGGCGGGCGGGCGCGGCGCAGGCCTGGAGGAGGGACGCCGGGCTGGTCGCTGGGTGTCCTCCTGGTAGGGCCGAGCCCTGTTTGCGGCTGGGAGGGTTGAATTACTCTTCCACCTCCTCCCATGTTGTAGCTCCGGCAAACTACGTCGCTCTTCCGGCTTTCACGGTGGCAGATCATATGTGTCGAGAAGTTAATCTATTTCTTCTGCATTTTCCAGTTTGGTAGATCATAGGTTTTCCAAGTGTGCCCTCACGAGTCTCAATTTCGTTGGATTCTGTTGTGACATCACCTTTTTCATCTGCAATCGTGTTCATTATGGTTCTCTCTCTCTTTTATTTTGACCCGGGGGTCATCATTCTTATCGTTTTCATGAATCAACTCTTTGTCAACTTTTAAAATTGTTCTCTTCATTTCAAATTCTAATTCAACTAATTTCTACCCTGCTCTTCTTGAGTATTTCTTTTGGTACAGTTTGGATTTGAATTGTTTTTCTGAAACCTTCAGATGGGATGTTAAGTAATTTATCTGAGGTTTCTGTATTTTTATAATGTAGGCTTTTAGAACTATAAGCTTACCTCTTGGGATTGCCTTGATTGTGTCCCATAGGTTTTGGTATGTTGTCTTTTTATTTTCATTCAGGTCTACACATTTTTTGACTTCCTTCTTGATTTCTTCAATGACTCGTTCTTTATTCAGTGGTGTGGTGTTCAGTCTGGAGGAGTTTGTATATTTTCTGTTGTTACTTTTTTTTGTCTCTAGCTTTATTACATTGTGGTGGAATAAAATACAAGAAATTATTTTGACTTCCCTGAATTTGTGGAGACTTGCTTTGTATACTACTATGTGACCAATCTTAGAGAAGCTCCCATGAGTTACTGAGAAGAATGTGTATTCTCTAGTTTGTACACCATTATGTTCATTTGATTCATGGTGTCATTTAACTTCATCATTTCTCTGTTTTGTCTAGATCATCTGTCTATTTACGATAGTGAGTTATTGAAGTCACTATTATTGTATTGGGATTTATGTCTGACTTTGTCTAGTAGATGTTGTTTTATAGAATTCAGTGCACCTGTGTTTTGTGTGTATCTGTCTATGATTTCATATCCTCCTACTGAGTCATTGCCTTTATAAGCAACCTTCTTTATCTCTTTTGATTATTTTTGTTTAAAGTCTACTTTGTCAGGTTTAGCATAGCCACTAATATTTGTTTTCTTTTTAGAATATCTTTTTCCATACTTTCAAGGTGGTGTCTGTATTTGATGATGCAGTAGGTTTCTTCTTAAAAATGTATTATTGTATGTCTTAGAGAGAACGAGAGGAAATGGATCTGCAGGGTCGCTTGTTGGTACAAACTCCCGACATGAGTGCCAAATGGAGTGTCTGGTTTATATGGGATTTGAAGAACCAAACAAGGGCCAGCAGGCATTGCATGGAAGCACCTTTAACAGCTAGGGCATCTGTATAGTCCCAAGATAAGTTTCTTTAATCTTTTTTATTTTTTAGTATTTGAATTTTTAATGTTTTTTTATATTTTTTATTTTTATTTATTTATTTGACAGAGAAAATGGGCACATCAGGACCTACACCTGCTGCAAACAAACTCCAGACTCCAAACTCAGGTGCCAACTTGTGCATCTGCCTTATATGGGTCCTGGGAATCAAACCTGTGTCCTTTAGCTTTGTAGGCAAATGCCTTAACCATTAAACCATCCTTGCAGCCCCCAAAGTGAGTTTTTTGAAGATAATAAATGGATGGATTCTGTTTCTTAATCTAGCCTGTTCACCTGTGTCATTTTGTTGGGGCTGTTGAGTCCATTGATACTCAGACTTATTACTGAAAGGTGTGAGTTAATCACCATTGTGGTGGTGATTTTGTGTACTTCTGTGTTTTCTTGATCTTCATTTGCTTTAACTAGTTCTCCTTCTTATTAAAGTTTTAGCCTCTTGATTATGTTTATTCTTGTCATCAGTGTGAAGTATCCCATCCACTATTCTCTGCAGGGCTGGTTCAGTGGTCATGTACTGAAATAGCCATCTTTTATCACAGAAATCTTTTTTCCCTTCAATTATGAAAGATAATTTTGCTGAATGTACTAATTTGAGTTGGCAGCCCTGTTCCTTTTATATTTGAGATACTACATTCAAAGCAGCCTTCCTGCCTCCTGGCTTTTAGAGTTTCCAATGAAAAATCAAATGAAATTTTTATTGGTATATCTTTGTAAGTGATGAGTTGTTTATGTCTTACAGCTTTTGGTACTCGATCTTTGTTTTCTGCATTTAGTGTCTTAACAATAATGTGATGTAGAGTATTGCTCCTCTAGTACTGGCTATTTGGTGATCAGTGTGCCTCTGGATGAACCTTTTTTGGTGGGGGAGAATACAGAAAACACTAAATGCAGAAAACAACAGGGCTGCCAGGTCATTTTGTATCTGAAGGAGCAACATTGTAAGGAGTCCTATCCTTCCTTTTGCTCATGTGGAGGACAGACCATCAGGAGGCTCTTACAGTCTTTCTGCCACCTCTTCCACAATGATCCGTGAACCTTGGAGTGTGTGAGAGAGAGATTTCAGTGCTGAGCATTCCTCTGTTACCCCTCAGCACCAAGTTCCTTCTGAGTCATCCCAAGACACTGCCATCTGAAAAGAGAAGCTTCTCAAAACAAAAGTGAGAGTAGCAATAATATATGGGTATGAACATTAAGAGAAGTTTAGCCAGAGAGCAGCAGATAATTTAGGTAGGTAATATAAATCAAGGAAATCATCCATTTCTTTCAGATTTTCATACTATGCTTTTATAGTATGTCCCTATGAGTTTTTTAATTTCTCTGGCATCTGTTGTGATGTTACCTTGTTCATCTCTGATTTTAATAATTTGTGTCTCTTCTCTCTTTCTTTTGATCAGATTTGCTAACGGTTTATCAATCTTGTTTATACTGTTAAAGAACCAACTCTTTGTTTCATTAATTCTTTGGATTTTTTGTTTGTTTGTTTGTTTCTATTTCATTGATTTCTGCCCTAATCTTTATTATTTCTTCCCTTGTACTGATTTTTGGTTTTCCTTATTCTTCTTTTTCCAAGGCTTTAAGGTGAAGCATTAGGTCGTTTACTTGCGACCTTTCTAATTTCTTAATATAGGCACTTATGGCTATAAATTTACCTCTTAGAACTGCCTTCATTGTGTCCCAGAGATTTTGGTATGTTGTGTTCTCATTATCATTTGACTCTATAAATTTTTTGACTTCCTTATTGATTTCTTCATTGACCCATTCATCATTTAGTAGTGTATTGTTTAGTTTCCATGATTTTGGGTATGCTCTATAGCCTTTCTTGCTACTGTTTTGTAGTTTAATTCCATTGTGGTCAGATAGAATGCAAGGAATTATTTCAATTTTCCTGAATTTGTTAAGATTTGCTTTGTGTCCTAATATATGGTTAATTTTAGAGAATGTTCCATGTGCTGCTGAAAAGAATATATATTTTGCAGCCTTTGGATGAAATGTCCTGTATATATCTGTTAGGTCCATTCCTTCTATGACCTCATTTAGTCCAGATACTTCTCTGTTTATTTTTTCCCAGGATGACCTGTCAATTGATGAGAGTGGGGTGTTAAAGTCACCCTCCACCACTGTGTTTGGTGTTATCTGTGACCTTAGTTCTAATAGTGTTTGACGAATTTGGGAGCTCCCATGTTAGGTGCATATATGTTTAGCATTGTAATGTCCTCCTGTTGGAATGTGCCCTTAATCAATATAAAGTGATCTTCCTTATCTTTCTTGACTAATGTTGGACTAAAGTCTACCTTGTCCGATATTAGGATAGCAACCCCTGCTTCTTTTCTAGGCCCATTTGCTTGAAACACCGTCTTCCAACCTTTCACCCTAAGATAATGTCTATCCTTTGTAGAAAGGTGAGTTTCTTGGAGACAACAAATTGTAGGATCCTGCTTTTTAGCCCAGTCTGCAAACCTATGTCTTTTCGTTGGGGCATTGAGGCCATTGATATTAAGAGATATTATTGAAAGGTGTGTATTTATGTTTGCCTTTTTTTGTGTGTGTGGGTCCAGTTATACCTGTGCTCTCTTGTGTTAACTAGTATTTGAGTATTGCTTGTTTTTTCTAGGTTCCTTGTATGTGTGCTTTTCCTTTTCTTCAGCATGGAGGATTCTATCAAGTATTTTCTGTAGAGCTGGTTTTGTCTTCAAATACTCCTTTAACCTGCTTTTGTCATGGAATGTACTTATTTCTCCCTCCATTTGAATGGATAGCTTTGCAGGATAAAGTAACCTTGGTTGACAGTTGTTATCTTTCAGAACATGGAATATATTACTCCAAGCCCTTCTGGCTTTTAAAGTTTGAGTTGAATAATCTGCTGTGATCCTGATGGGCTTGCTTTTGTAGGTAACTTGATTTTTCTCTCTAACTTCTTTCAATATTTTTTCTTTGGTGTGTGTGTTTGGAAGTTTGATTATAATATGGCGAGGAGAGGTTCTTTCCAGGTTTTGTCTGGCTGGCATTCCAAAGGATTCCTGTATCTGCATTGGTACCTCTGTACCAATTTGGGGGAAAATTTTCTTCTGTGATTTTGTTGAAGACGCCTACTATGCCTTTGGAGTGGAATTCTTCTCCTTCTACTATGCCCTGAATTCTTATATTGGATCTTTTCATAGTGTCCCGAATATCTTGAAATTCCCACTCATACTTTTCTATAAGTTGGACTGTATTAGATCTGCCACCTGGTTTTCTAGCTTAGATATTCTGTCCTTTCCCTCATCCATCCTACTAGTGAGATTTTCTACAGAGTTTTTTATTTCATTAACTGTGTTCTTCATTGCTAGTAATTCTGACTGGTTTTTCTTTATTATTTCTATTTCCTTATTTGTGTCTTGTATTGCCTTCTTTATTTCATTAAATTGGTGCCCTGCATCTTCTTTGATTTCTTTGATTTCCTTTGTTTTCTTCTTTGATTTCTTCTTTGATTCTTTTGATTTGTACTTTGACTTCTTTGAACATATTTATAATCATTCTTTTGAACTCTTTCTCAGGCATTTCCTCTATCTCATTCTCACTGGACATTTCTGATGCATTAATAATTTTAGGTGGATTTATATTGTCTTGCTTTTTAGTGTTTCTTGTGTTATAATGTATATATTTTTGCATTTTGATTATGTTAATGCTTGGATTTTCTAGCTAGCTGGGTATTCTTAGCTGTATCAATTGATTTGATGTTATATATTTTCAGGGTAGGACCTTAAGGTGTTAGGTGTGGCTCTTAAGACTGTCAGAGTATCTACAAAGTTGTTCCTAGGGGTTGCGTTTCCCTGCTATGGGAGTATTCAAGCAGGCTGAGTGGAATACAGGTAGATTCTAAAATTTAACTAAACACTGTACACATTCAATCATAAACAGCCCCAAGTATGTATGCAAGCGTAGTTATTATAACAACCAGATCCTCTATCAAGAAAGAGGTTAAGATTTCTGGTCTAAGCCGGGCGTGGTGGCGCACGCCTTTAATCCCACCACTCAGGAGGCAGAGGTAGGAGGATCACCGTGATTTCAAGGCCACCCTGAGACTACAGAGTTACTTCCAGGTCAGCCTGGACCAGAGTCTGGTCTGTTGAGGGATCCAAGTCAGCTTGTGACCAAGTGAGACCCTTCCCTGGTGCAATCCCAGTTACGTTGGATGATTTTGGTCTCAGTCAAGTTGCTGCCTGGGTCTTCGGGCTGCTGTTCTGATTTCTGGGGCTGGGCACTGGCTTTTCCTGCGGGGCAAACCGAGCCTGGCAAGTGTGGCCCTGCAGATCAGCACCCCTTCTGCTGGAACTGCTGCTGCTGCTGGTTCTATAGCTGCTGCTGCTGAAGCTGCTGCTGCTGCTGGTCCCACTGCTGCTGCTATCACTGCTGCTGCTGTAGCTGCCTCTGCTGGAGCCACTGCTGCTGCTGAAGCTGCTGCTGCTGGGTCCACTGCCACTGCTGCCACTGAAGCTGCTGCTGCTGGGTCCACTGCCACTGCTGCCACTGAAGCTGCTGCTGCGGGATCTGCCGCTGCTGCCACTCCTGGGTCTGCTGTTGCTGGGTCTGCCGCTGCTGCCGCTCTTGGGTCTGCCACAGCTGCCACGATTGGGTCTGCTACTGCTGGGGCCGCTGTTAACGGTGCTGGAGCCACTGATGTTGCTGCCAAACTCTGCTCCTGCTTGGGTCCCGCTGTTGGCTCAAGTTGGCGTGGCCGGTCCTGGGACCGCTTCTCTGTTCGCTGGAGCTGGGCTCAGGCGGTGGGGGAGGGGAGGGACCCACAGCTGCTCTTGGTCTTTCGCTGTTACACGTGTTCTTCTACCTCTTGTTCTGCTCCTCTGTTGCTCACTGCCGCTCTCCCTTCACGTTTCCTGAGTTGCGGAGAGTGCCCAGCATGAGTAGAAGCTCCTACACCTGGCTTTTCCTGTGGCTAGAGCCAAGTCTGCCGGCTTTGTGGTGCGTCACCACCACCGTGGTTTGCGGAGCTGCTGGAGCCACTTTTGCCGGCCTGTGCGGGTTCTGGATGCTATGATCTCTTCTACTTCTCCACTGCCGCTTCAATTTCCTATACACCTCACTTTTTAGTAAAAGTGTGTATTTTGCTGAGATTTTTTTGGTCTTTTTTCCCCCCATGCCGCTTTGGCGTGGTACCTATGCCGCCATCTTAACCGGAAGTCCCGTTTTAAATCTTGTATTGGTTGAATGTTTTTTGCTATGCCCAATGCCATCTTTGCAGTGTGAATATTTATTCTGTGCCATTCTGGGTTTTTTAAGGTTTTGGGGTTTTTTTGGTATTATGGCTCAGTTAAAAGATCTTGAATTATGGGGAGGTTTGAACATCATAGGGATGGATAAAAACTCTGGGGACTTTTAAAGTCAGACTGAATGCATTGTATTTTACATCATGTATGGATATCAGTTTATGGGGGCCAGGGACGGAATGTAGTGGTTTGATTAAAGTGTCCTCCATAAACTTAGGTGTTCTGAATGATAAGTTCCCAGCTGATAAATATTTGGGAATTAATGTTTCCTGGAGGAAGTGTATTGTTGGGGGCGGGCTTATGGGTATAATAGCCAGTTCTCTTTGCCAATGTTGGGCACACCCTCCTGTTGCTGTGGACCACCTTATGTGGGCCAGGGGGTGATGTCCACCCCCTGCTCATGCCATCGTTTTTCCCTGCCATCGTGAAGATTCCCCTCAAGCCTGTATGCCAAAATAAATCTCTTTTTACCAGAAGCTGCTTTTGGTTGGGTGATTTCCACCAGCAATGCAAACTGGACTGCAACAGGTTGCTATCATAATAACTGACAAGGTAGACTTTAGTCCAACGTTAGTCAACACAGATAAGGAAGGTCACATTATATTGATTAAGGGCACACTCCAACAGGAGGACATTACAATCCTAAACTTATATGCACCTAACATGGGGGCTCCCAAATTCGTCAAACAAGCACTATTAGAACTAAGGTCACAGATAACACCAAACACAGTGGTGGTGGGCACTTTAACACCCCACTCTCATCAACTGACAGGTCATCCTGGGAAAAAAAATAAACAGAAAGGCATCTGGACTAAATGAGGTCATAGAAGGAATGGACCTAACAGATATATACAGGATATTTCATCCAAATGCTGGAAAATATACATTCTTTTCAGCAGCACATGGAACATTCTCTAAAATTGACCATATATTAGGACACAAAG
This sequence comes from Jaculus jaculus, assembly GCF_020740685.1. Classification (NCBI taxonomy): domain Eukaryota; kingdom Metazoa; phylum Chordata; class Mammalia; order Rodentia; family Dipodidae; genus Jaculus; species Jaculus jaculus. Next base: position 76,727,800 of record NC_059106.1, read on the forward strand.
CAAATCTTAACAAATTCAGGAAAATTGAAATAATTCCTTGCATTCTATCTGACCACAATGGAATTAAACTACAAATCAGTAGCAAGAAAGGCTATAGAGCATACACAAAATCATGGAAACTAAACAATACACTACTAAATGATGCATGGGTCAATGAAGAAATCAAGAAGGTAATCAAAAAATTTGTAGAGTCAAATGATAATGAGATCACAACATATCAAAATCTCTGGGACACAATAAAGGCAGTTTTAAGAGGTAAATGTATAGCCTTAAGTGGCTATATTAAGAAATTAGAAAGGTTGCAACTAAACAACCTAATGCTTCACCTTAAAGCCTTGGAAAAAGAAGAACAAGGAAAACCAAAAATCAGTAGGCAGGAAGAAATAATAAAGATTAGGGCAGAAATTAATGAAATAGAAACAAAAAAACAATCCAAAGAATTAATGAAACAAAGAGTTGGTTCTTTGAAAGGATAAACAAGATTGATAAACCCTTAGCAAATCTGACCAAAAGAAAGAAAGAAGGGACACAAATTAATAAAATCAGAGAATGAACAAGGTAACATCACAACAGATTCCAGAGAAATTCAAAAAATCATAGGCACATACTATAAAAGCATATACTCCACAAACTAGGAAAATTTGAAAGAAATGGATGATTTCCATGATTTATATGACCTACCTAAATTAAATCAAAATGAGATTAATCACATAAATAAACCTATAACAAACATGGAGACCCAAACAGTTATCAATAATCTCCCAACTAAAAAAAGCCCAGGCCCGGATGGATTCACTGCTGAATTTTACCAGACCTTTAAGGAAGAGCTAACACCATTGCTTCTTAAGCTGTTCCAGGAAATAGGAAAAGAAGGAATTCTACCAAACTCCTTCTATGAGGCCAGCATCACCCTGATACCAAAACCAGGCAAAGAGAGAACAAAAAAAGAAAATTACAGACCAATCTCCCTCATGAATATAGATGTAAAAATTCTCAACAAAATATTGGCAAACAGAATGCAAGAGTATATCAAAAAGATCATTCACCCTGACCAAGTAGGCTTTATCCCAGAGATGCACAGATGGTTCAATATACAAAAATCTATAAATGTAATACATTATATAAACGGATTGAAGGACAAACATCACATGATCATCTCATTGGACGCAGAGAAAGCATTTGAAAAGTCCAACATCCCTTCATGATTAAAGTCCTACAGAGACTGGGAATAGAAGGGACATATCTCAATATAATGAAAGCTATTTATGATAAGCCTACAGCCAACATATTACTAAATGGGGAAAAACTAGAAGCTTGTCCACTAAAATCAGGAACAAGACAAGGGTGTCCACTGTCCCCACTTTTACTTAATATAGTTTTGGAAGTCTTAGCCATAGCAATAAGGAAGAGACACACATAAAAGGGATACAAATTGGAAAGGAAGAGATCAAGTTATCATTATTTGCAGATGACATGATTCTATACATAAAGGACCCTAAAGTCAGTAATAGCAAACTATTAGAGCTGATCAAAATCTACAGCCATGTAGCAGGAAACAAAATAAATACACAGAAATCCATAGCCTTCATATATGCTAACAACAAACACACAGAGGATGAAATCAGAGAATCACTCCCATTCACAATTGCATCAAAAAAAATAAAGTACCTTGGAATAAACCTAACCAAGGAAGTAAAGAATCTATACAATGAGAACTTTAAACCACTCAACTGAGAAACTGCAGAAGACACTAGAAAGTGGAAAACATCCCTTGTTCCTGGATTGGAAGAATCAATATTGTGAAAATGGTAATCTTACCAAAAGCAATCTACACATTCAATGCAATCCCTATCAAAATTCCGAAAGCATTCTTCATTGAAATAGAAAAAACAATCCAAAAATTCATATGGAATTACAAAAAACCTCGAATATCTAAAATAATACTGAGCAACAAAAATAAGGCTGGTGGTATCACCATACCTGATTTTAACCTATACTACAGAGCCATAGTAACAAAAACAGTGTGGTACTGGCACAAAAACACACATGTAGATCAGTGGAACAGAATAGAGGACCCAGATGTAAGCCCAAGTAGCTATAGCCACCTGATATTCAATAAAAATGCCAAAAATACTCATTGGAGAAAAGACAGCCTCTTCAGCAAATGGTGTTGGGAAAACTGGATATATACCTGCAGAAGGATGAAAATAGATTCTTCTCTCTCACCATGCACAAGAATTAAGTCCAAATGGATTAAAGACTTTAACATCAGACCTGAAACTCTGAAACTGCTACAGGATAAAGTAGGGGAAACCCTTCAACATATTGGTCTTGGCAAAGAGTTTTTGCACACAACCCCAATTGCTCAGGCAATAAAACCACAGATTAATCACTGGGACCTCATGAAATTAGAAAGATATTGCACCTCAAAGGACACAACGAAAAAAGCAACGAGGCGACGTACAGAATGGGAAAAAAATCTTTGCCAGCTATATATCTGATAGAGGATTAATATCTAGGATATACAAAGAACTCAAAAAGCTAAATAATAAGGAATCAAACAAGCCAATTAAAAAATAGGCTATTGTGCTAAATATAGCATTCTCAAAGGAAGAAATACTAATGGCATATAAGCTTCTAAAAAAATGTTCTACGTCACTAGTCATCAGGGAAATGCAGATTAAAACGATGTTGAGATTCCATCTCACTCCTGTCAGATTGGCCACCATCATGAAAACAAATGATCATAAATGTTGGTAGGAATGTGGAAAAATAGGAAACCTTCTACACTACTGGTGGGAATGCAATCTGGACCAGCCATTGTGGAAATCAGTGTGGAGGTTCCTAAAACAGCTAAAGATTGATCTACCATATGACCCAGCTATAGCACTCCTAGGCATATATCCTAAGGACTCATCTCATTTCCTTAGAAGTACGTGCTCAACCATGTTTATTGCTGCTCAATTTATAATAGCTGGGAAATGGAACCAGCCTAGATGTCCCTCAACTGATGAGTGGATAATGAAGATGTGGCACATTTATACAGTGGAGTTCTACTCAGCGGTAAAGAAAAATGAAGTTATGAAATTTGCAGAAAAATGGATGGATCTGGAAAGGATTATACTAAGTGAGGTAACCCAGGCCCAGAAAGCCAAGTGCCACATGTTCTCTCTCATATGTGGATCCTAGCTACAGATGATTGGGCTCTGCGTGAGAATGAAAATACTTAGTAGTAGAGGCCAGTAAGTTAAAAAGGAGACATAAATGGAAGAGAAAGGAAGGGAGGAGGGTACTTAATAGGGTGATATTGTATATATGTAAGTACAATGATTGAGATGGGGAGGTAATATGATGGAGAATGGAATTTCAAAGGGAAAAGTTGGTGGGGGAGGGAGGGAATTACCATGGGATTTTTTTTATAATCATGGAAGATGCTAATAAAAATTTTAAAAAAATAAAATAAAAATAAAAAACCTTGAAGGAATACAATCCAACAATATTTTGGCTTTTGTTCCTCTTATTCAAAAACTTCTGAGTATTAGGACTTAAGGTTAACCAAAAAGCCCACTAACCTCTCTATAAACAATTTTTGAGGACCCTTAAACCATGGACTTACTGAAATCTCCAGTTAAGGTGGTAAATAGTGTAGAATGGTGTAGGATTGGGCACCACTGGCTTCTCCAAAGACTTCCATAAAGCAGTACTTCAGAAAAGCAGTCAACAGAGGCTAAATACCTCACCTAGCACATTCCTGTCTCAGGTACTGGCTCAAATTTGGAATTTCTACTTGGCAGGAATTTTAATGTTTACAGGCTCTTATGTCTCTGACTATCCAAGCCTCCGAACCACACTTACATTGTGTCTTACCTATCTTTGTTTTATGTCATAGACTCACTGTGTATCTCAGGCTCTTTTGAACTTATAATTCTTGGGACTCAGGAGAAGGGTCAGCAGTTAAAAGACACTTTCTTGAACTTAAAAAACTGTTCTTCAGCCTCCTCAGCACTGGGATTACAGGCTGCAAACCTCCACGCCCAGCGGGTTTTACATTTTGTAAGAGTTCTGGAATCTCTGCTGGAGCTTGCTGTGTTTGTTTCAGTAACATCACCTGGAGAGTGCATGCATGTTCAGGTGGCACCTGATGTCCTTTTTTCCAGTGATAAATGTCATTTAATTTTTCTACTTTTTTAAATGTTTTATTTATTTTTTACTGACAACTTCCATGATTGTAAACAATATCCCATGGTAATTCCCTTCCTCCCCCACTGTCCCCTTTGAAACTCCACTCTCCATCATATCACCTCCCCCTCTCAGTCAGTCTCTCTTTTATTTTGATGTCATGATCTTTTCCTCCTATTATGATGATCTTGTGTAGATAGTGTCAGGCACTGTGAGGTCATGGATATACAGGCCATTTTTTGTCTTGGGGGAGCACATTGGAAGGACTCTTACCCTACCTTTGCTTCCTATATTCTTTTGCCACCTCTTCCACAATGGACCCTGAGCCATGGAATGTGTGAGAGAGATATTTCAGTGCTGTGCACTCCTCTGTCACTTCTCAGCACCATGATGCCTTCTCAGTCATCCCAAGGTCATTTCCATCTGAAAAGAGAAGCTTCTCTAACCAAAAGTGAGAGTAGCATTAACATATGGGTATGAACGTTATGAGAAGTGCTTACTGGGCAGTTTGGTGAGGATAGTGTACATTTAGCCAGACAACAGCAGACATTACACCCCTAGGGCTCATGACTACCCCTGTTGTAGATTTTCGGTATCAGGGATGTTTTCCCTCTCATGGAACATACTTTGGCTACTTCTTAAATAACAATTTGTTTATTTATTTGCAAGCAGGAGGTGAGGGTAGTACATGGACATATCAGGCCTTCTGGCCATGCCAAATGGATTCTAGATGCATGTGGCACATTGTGCATCTGGCTTTGTGTGGGTACTGGGGAATCAAACTGGGCCTGTAAGGATTTGCGAGCAAGCATCTTGAAAAGCTGAGCCATCTCTCCAGTTGCAAATTTGGCTAATAAATCTCATCCTAACAGTGGAATATATATATATATATATGAGAGAGAAAATGGGAAGGGGCACACCAGGGCCTCTGGCCTCTGTAAATGAACTGCAGGTATATGTGCCATCTGGCTTATGTGGGTACTGGGAATTGAGTCCATGTCCTTAGCTTCTGCAAGCCATCACCTTGACTGCTAAGCCATCTGCCCCAACATTGTCTTTTTAAGAGTTTAGAAAACTGAATGCTCAAAACTAGATATATAGTCTCCATATCTACCAGAGAGTTCAAAAATCTATTTACAGGCAGGAGGGATGGCTCAACTGTTAAGCGTTTGCCTGCAACACTGAAGGACCCAGGTTTGATTCCCCAGAACCCACGTTAACCAGATGCAAAATGTGGGGCATTTGTCTGGAGTTCATTTGCAGTGGCTGGAGGCCCTGCCATGAACATTCTTTCTCTCTCTCTCCCTCCCTCTCTCTCTCTCTCTCTCTCTCTCTCTCCCTCCCTCCCTCCCTCCTTCTCTCTCTCTCTCTCTCTTTTCTCTCTCTCTCTCTCTCTCCCCCTCCCTCCCTCCCTCCCTTTCTCTCTCTCTCTCTCTCTCTCTCTTTTTAAAATTCTATTTTCTATCAGAGTAGTCATCCCAAGATTTGTGTGGAAAATGCTGACAGAAGTAATTATGTTTGAAGGAGCCCCTGAACATGGCCATGTGTGGCCATTATCAATAATAATGGACATTTGGTGCACTGCCTCCTGTCCCTTCTCCTCAGAAAGCCTATGTTCTGAGGCCATCATTCTTCTACAAGCCATCCTGCTCACAGGGCACATTGGGAGGGTCCACCATTACAGTGATTCTTACTCTTTTGGGCTTTGGGATGAGGGCCACCTGTCTAGATGTATTCTTCCTTATGGTAGGACATGAGATGGTCCTCCAGCCAATGCAGCTGCCAATACTTTCTCATTCTTCATCTCTTTAATCTTGTCGTTGTTATTAAAAACTTTATAAGCAATTCTAACCAACTGAAAGATTGGCATCCCTAGGGCTCCTTCTCTCTTTTGCAATCTGTTTTGGTCATATGAGGTACTCTGAATAATGCTTAGTGGCTAGAGGTGCTTGCATGCAAAGACTACAAGCTTACCAAGTCACCCATGTAAGCCTGAAGTAAAAAGTGGCCCAAGCCTCTGGTATTCATTTGCAGCAACAAGAGGCCCTGAACAACCCCCCACAAACACACACACAGACAGTACAATTTAAAAACAAAACAAGTAATTAGCACAAGAACAAGAGGAAAGAACAAATTCATTCAGGAGAATGGAGAAGAGGACACTTTTTGAACACTTGGTTTGCACAGGATCATCTGTGCAAGTGTTCCTCTGAGTCCACTTGTCCATGCTTAACTCAACGGCTGCTGCACACATGTGAAAGTGGTCTGGCTACTGCCTGACCTTAGTGCCCTCCACACAATAGTAGATTTGCAGACATAAACAACACAAGCATTAGAGGTCAGTGTGTGGCAAAGTCAGAACCCCTGCAGGCAGCTCTTAAGAGGATCATGTGTGAAGACAGGAAGGTGAAGTCAAACGTACGAGGAACCTGGAATGTCTTCCAAGGAGAGCTGTGGTAAGTGAGCAGGATGTGGTGGAGACATCTGAATCCATAAACCAAATTATCTTTCTTCCATTGCTGTTATGTCAGAGCTATACAGACGGTAGGAATATCCTGAGACACAGTACCCCACAAAGAAGGAGGCCTTCATGACCCCACAGTAAATACCAACAGCCCCACAAAGGAGGGCTGTCATGGGAAGGGAGGTGGGGGTGCATGGGGTGAGGAGATCCAGAGTTCATATATATTTACAAAGAATAATTTATTTTTATTTATTTATTAGAGAGAGAGGATGGGCATGTCATCAGCTCTAGCCACTGCAAGTGAACTCCAGACACATGTGCCAACTTGTGCATCTAGCTTACATGAGTACTGAGGAATTGACACTGGGTCCTTAGGTTTTGCATGCAGGCATCTTAACCACTAAGCCATGTTTCCCACCACATAGAATTTAAACTTTTATAAAATAAAGTAAAAATTTTAACAAGTGTGTGGTGGATCAGGCACCTGAGTGCCATTGCATGCATACTCAGGTCAGAAGACAACTTTTGGGGTCTGTCCTCACCTTTGCACCTTGTTGGAGGCAGGGGGTCTATCTCTGGATGTCACTCTGCTGTGCTGATCTCATTGTGATATTGTTCTTTGCTGTATTTACTACAAGCTTCAGGAAAATTCTCCTGCTTCCACCTCCCACCTTGCTGTCAGTGTGTTGACATTACAGATATCCGTGATGGAACCTGACTTCCAGCCTCTTACACGGGTTCAGGAATGACTGAACTCTGGTACTGAGGCTTGGGCAGCTAGCACTTTACTCAGTGAGCCATTTCCTCAACCCCCAAAACTACACTTTTTATGGAAGCTAGAAATATGTGATAACTGTATATTCTCTTCTAAGAAGAAAAAAATAATTTATTTTCACGTTTTTATCATCGTAACTGTAGGATTGTATACATAAAAGACACTTATAGTTTCATATGATTTATATACAATTTCTTGCGTAAAATGGATTTAATTTTGATAAACTTTCTCAACTAACAACATTCAAGCCACACACACGTGTTAATATTGCATCTGTGACATTCCCAGTTCCAGGCCCTCCTGGAGAGCTCAGACAACAGCAGCAGTGGTGGATGTGATCTCCATCATCACTGAGGACAGCACACCTGAGAGAGGAACACCTAGAGACAGGCTTGAGCTTTTCTACCTTTCTTCAGAGCCCTCACCTCTACAAGTTTCTGACCCTTCTTATCCCAAATGACCAGAAAATCTTACTGAATCAGGTTTGCTTCCACAGGAATGATCCCATTCTGTGTGGAGGATGTTGAGAAGCTATTATCGGAGATTTCAGAATAAATTAGAAACTAAGGTCGATCTGGAGTCCTGGCAAGGATGACAAACTTTTGTTTAAGCTTTCAGAAATGTTTGATAGCTGAAAGTGATACTGAAAACACGAAAACACACACACACACACACACACACACACACACACACACACACCACAAATGGGACTTAATTTTATCTATTCTCATTTACCCAAGGTGATCATTTCTTTAGTCTTGTATTTGTCCCAAATCAGAAGTGTAAACTCTGAATTACCTATATGTATGTACCCAAAATTCCTTAGGATGAGAGCTCTTAAGTACCTTAATATTAATTTGGCTATTTGATACCATTGTTCATTATCTGAGAACAACATTCAACAGCACATTACTCCCCACAAACAATAGACAAGGAACTTCTAAATGAATAGCATGCAAGAGAACTTTATGATTCCTGGAGGTATCTGTGAGTTTGGGTTATTTTCCACTTTGTGATGTATTTTTTCCATATGCTTAATATTATGTGAATTCACCATGGGCAGCTGCAACCATATTGACACATGTCTGGTATGTTCCTACATTAGGTATGGAGGAGGCAAAAGCAGAAGAAATGTGGCCTCTCTGTTGAAAGGAACAGACAGGGACCCACAGTGATAACTACAAACCTGACAACCTTATGATGGAAACTAAGAAAGAGCGGAGTCCATTTTGTAGTTTGTATTACATCATGAAATTAGACTTGCCCCAGAATATCAACTAATGAACTTCTTTGCTTTCTTAAGTTACAATATTCATGATGATGAATTCAAGTGTAATAGATATGTTTTCCAGACTGAAAACTTGTGACTCACAGAATCTTCCAGAAGTTGTGGTAGAAGATGTTCTCAGTGGACCTCAAATTCACACATGTGCAGTAGCCTTCCTGATCAAATCATAGATGATGTGTGGATATCTGGTTAGTATCCTTCACATCATCTGGCATATTGCAACTGAACCCACCCTCAGAGTAGGATGTCAATACTTTGCTGCTCCAGATTATGGCAGCCTGGATACCAGATAAAAGAACTACTTTCATCCAATTCAAAATCCAAACAAGGACATGGGAAAAAAAAAAAAAAAGAACAGTGGATACCTAACAGTTGATTGTACATGTGCTACTGGAAAAGTAAATCAAAACACACACACATACAAGGGAAGCTCAGAACCTCTTACATCCCAATAAAGAAACATTATTGCATTTGTACTTTACACAAGACAAGATCACCTAGAGCATTTAAACTTAATGCTCTGTTTCATTATTTGTTCCTATTTACCCTGATTTTCTGTATATGAGCCTTTATGACAGGAAATGGGGAAAAACTACTGGAAAGGCTCTTAATCAAGTTATTTTACATTGATGAGACCATGGTTATTATTCTGAAAGCAATAGCTAAAGTGAAAATCTGGATTCAAAACCAAAATTGACCTAACAATATATACAAACTCTTTTCTTCTGGTTAGATAAATATATATTACTCAGTGTGGAAAAAGTAATATTTATCACTTTTTTATTTTTGGTTTTTTGAGGTAGGGTCTCACAGTAGCCCGGGCTGACCTGGAATTCACTATGTAGTCTCACAGAGGCCTCAAACTCATGTCAATCCTCCTACCTCTGCCTCCCGAGTGCTGGGATTAAAGGCATGTGCCACCACACCCTGCTACTTACCACTTTTTTATCCAATCAAAAACAGGAACTATAGCAATTAGTGTATTTCAGATTTTAAGAATACTTTCATATATCCTGATGACTCTTCTCACTACCTTATAGATTCTTGCACAACCATGTTTATTGCTGCTCTATTCACAATAGCTAGGAAATGAAACCAGCCTAGATGTCCAGATGAATGGATAATAAAGATGTGGCACATCTACACAATAGAGTTCTATTCAGTGGTAAAGAAAAATGAAGTTATGGGCTGGAGAGATGGCTTAGCGGTTAAGCGCTTGCCTGTGAAGCCTAAGGACCCTGGTTCGAGGCTCAGTTCCCCAGGTCCCACGTTAGCCAGATGCACAAGGGGGCGCACGCATCTGGAGTTCGTTTGCAGAGGCTGGAAGCCCTGGCGCGCGCATTCTCTCTCTCTCCCTCTATCTGTCTTTCTCTCTGTGTCTGTTGCTCTCAAATAAATAAATAAATAATTTAAAAAAAAAGAAAAATGAAGTTATGAAATTTGCAGGGAAATGAATGGATCTAGAAAGGATTTTACTAAGTAAGGTTACCCAGGCCCAGAAAACCAGACGATGCATGTTCTGTCTCATATGTGGATCCTATCTACAAATGTATAGAAGTGTGTGTGATCTAGAACCAAAAATCAGTAGCAGAATCCCATAAGCTAGAAAAAGGCTATAAGGAGGGGAGGAGAGGGAAGGTGTTAAGGGGATGGTATTGTATTTATCTAAATAGAAGAACATATTACAGGGAGGGGAAAGGCCTAAGTGAGGTTAGGGGAAGAGATTGTATGAAAGAAATGTGGGGGGGGGGTAATCAAAATTCAAGATATTCTGAATAAGACATATGAAAATCTCTTGAATAAAGTCACATCCAGAAGCCATAGGTTGTTACTAGAAAATTTTCAGTGCCAGAGATGGGATACCTGCCAGTGAGTTGTTGACCAGAGAGATTTCTGTTGCCTGCAGAACATTGTAGGCTATTGCCAAGGTCCTTCCTTATTTTCCCATGAAAAAGAAATAGTAATACCCTATTGATTAACACTTCACATGCCTGAGCAGCAGAGTTACTGAGAAAACAGGCTGATGCTGAACAGAATACCTCCCTGTAGTCTAGCCAACTGAAAGCTAGAAAAAGCTGCACTGTATGTAGCCCTATGGGAGACAGAAGTCAGTGGTGAAATCAATGGTGAAAACAGTGAACACTGGAAGCTCAAGTCTTGCCAGACAGGCTAAATGGCTGAATGAATGCAATAGTGCTATGTCTACTCTGGGCAAACCAACTGCTCTCTAATGCATTTAAAGGCCTGCTCTATGGGAGGGAATACTTGTCTAGTACTTAAAACCTAATGAAAAGCCTATGGCAGGAGAGGTCATAAAGGTATAAAGCCTGCTCTTGTCTGGATAAATGCAAATACTACTCTCACAAAATTGCCCTGAAAGCACTACACTTAATGTTCATACTCATATATTAATGCTACTCTCACTTCTGGTTACAGAAGTTTCCCTTTCCAGATGATGATGACCACTAGGATGACCCAAAAGACAACATATCGCTGAGAAGAAGGGACAGAGGAGTGGCCAGCTCTGAAACTTTAGTGAAATATCTCACAGCCTCCACGGTTCAAGGTCTAGTGCGGAAGAGGTGGCAGAAAAAATGTAAGAGCCAAAGGAAGGGTAGCACTCCTGACATATGACTGTCCAGACAGAATTTGGCCTCAATATCCAAGACCTTGCAGTGCTTAGCAATATTACACAAGACCCTCATAATAGGAGAAAAAGATGATGACACCAAATGAAAAGAGAGACTAATGGAGAAAGGGAGGGAATATGATGGAGAGCAGAATTATGAAGGGGAAAGCCAGGGAGGGGAGGGAAATACCATGGTTTGTTGTCTGTAAGTATAGAAGTTGTCAATAAAAAAAAATATTTTTTAAATAAAAAGCACCAGGGGACGAAAGAGATGGCTAAGCAGTTAACACACCTGCCTGTAAAGTCTAAGGATTCATGTTTGGCTGTCCAGGTCCCAGGGAAGCCAGACGTACAGTGACACAAGTGCACAAAGTGGCACATGCACACAAATGGGTACATGTCTGGAGTTCATTTGCAGTGGCTGAGGCACTGGAAGACCAATTTTCTCTCCCTCTCTCCCCTTCTCTCTCTCTCTCTCTCTCTCTCTCTCTCTCACACACACACACACACACACACACACACACACACACACTTAAAAAAAGGACTGAACAGAAAACCACCCAGTGGTCCAGCCAACTGAAAGCTAGAAAAAGCTGCACTGTAAGTAGCCCTATGGGAGACAGAAGTCATCAACAGTGAAAACAGTGGACACTGGAAGCCTCAAGTTTGGCCAGACAGGCTAAATGACTGAATGAATGCAATAGTGTCATGTCTCCTCTGGGGAAACCACTGCTCTCTGATTCGATTAAAGTCCTGCTCTATGGGAGGGAATACATGCCTGGTACTTAAAACCAAGCAGAGAGAGAGGCACAAGCCCAAAAAGGCAAAAGCCACATAGCACACGTCAGAAACTCTTGTTAGGCACATTTTGCAAATCTTTAGACTGAAATCTGAAACCACCACACCATAAGATCCACACAGTGATGCTGCTTCCAGCCAGGTAGCTAAAGATGCAAACTACAAACAAATAAACAACTGAATATATTGGGGGCCATCTAATCTATTCAAACCACCACACACACCTTTCAATAATATCACTTAATATCAATGGACTCCATACCCCAACCAAAAGAAATAGGTCTGTAGACTGGGTTAAAAAGCAGGATCCTTCAATTTGTTGCCTCCAGGAAACCTACCTTTCTACAAAGGATGGACACTATCTTAGGGTGAAAGGTTGGAAAACAGTGTTTCAAGCAAATAGACCTAGAAAACAAGCAAGGGTTGCTATCCTAATATCTGACAAGGTAGACTTCAGTCAAACATTGGTTAAGAAAGATAAGGAAGGTCACATTATATTGATTAAAAGCACCCGCCAACAGGAGGACATTATAATCCTAAATATATATGCAATGAACATGAGGGCCCCCAAATTCATCAAACAAACACTATTAGAACTAAGGTCACAGAAAACACCAAACACAGTGGTAGTGGGTGACTTAAACACCCCACTCTCATCAAATGACAGGACATCCTGGGAAAAAATAAGCAAAGAGGAATCTGAATTAAATGAGGTCATAGAAGGAATGGACCTAACAAATATATACACGACATTTCATCCAAATGCTGCATAATATACATACTTTGCAGCAGCATGTGGAACATTCCCTAAAATAGACCACTTATTAGGACACAAAGAAAATCTTAACAAACACAGGAAAATTGAAATAATTCCTTGCATTCTATCTGACCACAATGGAATCAAACTACAAATCAATACCAAGAAAGGCTATAGAGCATTCATAAAATCATGGAAATTAAATGACACATTACTAAATGATGAATGGGTCAATGAAGAAATCAAAAAGGAAATAAAAAATTCATAGAGTCAAACGATAATGAGAACACAACGTGCCAAAATCTCTGGGACACAATGAAGGCAGTTCTAAGAGGTAAATTTATATCTTTAAGTTCCTATATTAAGAAATTAGAAAGGTTGAAAGTAAATGACCTAATTCTTCACCTTAAAGCCTTGGAAAAAGAAGAACAAGGCAAACCCAAAATCAGCAGATGGGAAGACATAATAAAGATTAGGGCAGAAATTAATGAAATAGAAACTAAAAAAAAAAAAAAAAAAAAAAATCCAAAGAATCAACGAAACAAAGAGTTAGTTCTTTGAAAGCATAAACAAGATTGATAAACCCTTAGCAAATCTGACCAAAAGAAAGAGAGAAGAGACACAAATTAATAAAATTTGAGATGAAAAAGGTAACATCACAACAGATGCCAGAGAAATTCAAATATCATAGGGACATAGTATAAAATCATATGCTCCACAAAATATGAAAATCTGAAAGAAATGGATAATTTCCTTGATTTATATGACCTACCTAAATTAAATCAAAATGAGATTAATCACTTAAATAGACCTATAACAACCATGGCGATCCGAACAGTTACCAATAATCTCCCAACTAAAACAAGCCCAGGCCCAGATGGATTCACTGCTGAATTTTACCAGACCTCCAAGGAAGAGCTAACACCATTGGTTCTTAAGCTTTTCCAGGAAATAGAAAAAGAAGGAATTCTACCAAACTCCTTCTATGAGGCCAGCATCACCCTGATATCAAAACGAGGCAAAAATAGGACAAAAAAAGAAAATTACAGAACAATCTCCCTCATGAACATAGGTGCAAAATTTCTCAACAAAATATTGGCAAACAAAATACAAGAATATATCAAAAAGATCATTCACCCTGACCAAGTAGGCTTTATCCCAGAGATGCAGGGATGGTTCAATATACGCAAATCTATAAATGTAATACAATATATAAATGGGTTGAAGGACAAAAGTCACATGGTCATCTCATTAGATGCAGAGAAAGCATTTGATAAAATCCAACATCCCCTCATGATTAAAGTCCTACAGAGACTGGGAATAGAAGGAACATATCTCAATATAATAAAAAGCTATTTATGACAAGCCTACAGCCAACATATTACTAAATGTGGAAAACCTGGAAGATTTTCCACTAAAATCAGGAACAAGACAAGGGTGTCCACTGTCCCCACTTTTATTTAATATAGTTTTGGAAGTCTTAGCCATAGCAATAAGGCAAGAGATGCACATAAAAGGGATACAAATTGGAAAGGAAGAGATCAAGTTATCATTATTTTCAGATGACATGATTCTATACATAAAGGACCCTAAAGACTCTAATAGCAAACTGTTAGAGCTGATCAAAACCTACAGCCATGGAGCAGGATACAAAATAAATGCACAGAAATCAGTAGCCTTCATATATGCTAACAACAAACACACAGAGGATGAAATCAGAGAATCACTCCCATTCACAACTGCATCAAAAAGAAAAAAGTACCTTGGAATAAACCTAACCAAGGAAGTAAAGAATCTCTACAATGAGAACTTTAAAACACTCATGCGAGAAATTGCAGAAGACACTAGAAAGTGGAGAAATATGCCTTGTTCCTGGATTGGAAAAATCAATATTGTGAAAATGCAAACTTACCAAAAGCAATCTACACATTTAATGCAATCCCCATCAAAATTCCAAATGCATTCTTCATGGAAATTGAAAAAACAATCCAAAAACTCATTTGGAATCACAGAATCCTCAAATATCTAAAATAATCCCAAGCAACAAAAATAAGTCAGGAGGTATCACCATACCTGATTTTAACCTATACTACAGAGCCATAGAAACAAAAACAGCATGGTACTGGCACAAAAGCAGACATGTAGATCAATGGAACAGAATAGAGGACCCAGATATAAGTCCAGGTAGCTATAGGCACCTGACATTCGATAAAAATGCCAAAAATACTCATTGGAGAAAAGACAGCCTTTTCAGAAAATGGTGCTGGGAAAACTGGATATGTATCTGTAGAAGGATGAAAATAGATTCTCTCTCTCCATGCACAAGAATTAAATCCAAATGGACTAAAGACCTTAACATCAGACCTGAAACTCTGAAATAGATAGAGGAAAAAGTAGGGGAAACCCTTCAACATATTGGTCTTGGCAAAGACTTTCTGAATATAACCCCAATTGCTCAGGCAATAAAACCACAGATTAACCACTGGGACCTCATGAAATTACAAAGATTTTGTACTGCAAAGGACATTGTGAAAAAGCCAAGAGGCAACCTGCAGAATGGGAAAAAAATCTTTGCCAGCTATATATCTGATAGAGGATTAATATCTAGGATATACAAAGAACTCAAAAAGTTAAATAATAAGAAGTCAAGCAAGCCAATTAAAAAATGGATTATGGAGCTAAATAGAGAGTTCTCAAAAGAAATATGGATGGCGTATAAGCATCTAAAATATGTTCTACATCCCTAGTCATCAGGGAAATGCAGATTAAAACTACATTGAGACTCCATCTCACTCCTGTCAGATTGGCTACCATTATGAAAACAAATGATCATAAATGTTGGTGGGGATGTGGAAAAAGAGGAGCCCTTCTACACTGTTGGTTGGAATGCTATCTGGTCCAGCCACTGTGGAAATCGGTGTGGAGGTTCCTAAGACAGCTAAAAATTGATCTACCATATGACCCAGCTATAGCACTCTTAGGCATATATCCTAAGGAATCATCTCATTTCCTTAGAAGTACATGTTCAGCCATGTTTATTGCCACTCAATGCATAATAGCTGGGAAATGGAACCAGCCTAGATGTCCCTGAACTGATGAGTGGATAATGAAGATGTGGCACATTTATACAATGGAGTTCTACTCAGCAATAAAGAAAAATGAAATTATGAAATTTTCAGGAAAATGGATGGATCTGGAAAGGATTATACTAAGTGAGGTAACCCAGGCCCCCAAAACATTATAGGCCATTGCCAAGGCCATGGTGCCCACCAGGAATAGATGGTAAGACCCTATTGCTGAAGACTCCACATACTTGGGCTGCAAGGCCACTGAGAAATCCTGCTGGAACTGAGCTGATATCCTCTTCCATGTAGACCAGCTGACAGAAAGCTGGAAGAAGCCATTCTGCATGTAGTTCAATTGGAGAAAGAGATACCACCAGCAAAGATACTCAGCAGTGGACCCTGCAAGCACTATAATTGGCCAGAGAGCCCAAATGAGCCATCGGGTGCAATAGTGGCATGTCTGTCATGGTGGAAAACAACTGCCCTCCAATTGAACTGGAGGCCCACTCCATGGGGCGAAACTCATCCCTGATACTGAAAACATAAAACAGGGGTAGTTATGAGCCCTAGGGATGTAACATCTGCTGACGTCTGGAAAAATGGGTATACTATGTTTATCAAACTACCCAGTAAGCACTTCTCTTAATATTTATACCCTTATATTAATGCTACTCTCACTTTGGATAGAGAATCTTCTCTTTTCAGAAGGCAGTGACTTTGGGATGACTCAGAAGGTATCATAGTGCTGAAAAGAAGTGACTGGAGTAATGAGTAACATCTCGATCACATCTTCCAAGGCTCAGGGTCTAATGTGGAAGAGGTGGTGGAAAGAATGTAAGAGCCAAAGGAAGGGAAGGATTCCTTACAATGTGCTCCCTCCAGACATAAAATGGCCTGGGTATCCATGACCTCATGTTGCCTGACACTACCTACACAAGACCATCATAAGAGGAGGAAAAGACCATGATTTCAAAATGTAAGAGAGACTGATATGGGGAGGGGACATAATAGAGAATGGAATATCAAAGGGGAAAGTGGGGGGCAGGGAGGGTATTACCATGGGATACTTTTCATAATCATGGAAAATGTTAATAAAAATTGAGGCAAAAAAACATGGTGCATGCCTGGTGTTTGTTTGCATTCGCAAGAGGTCCTGGTTTATGAGAGGTTGAACCAGTAGTTTTGGGAGGAAACTGGAGAAATGAGACTTAGCATATGAAAAACCAAGTATAGAGTTTGGCCCTATGTTAACACACACATTTCAAGTTTGACTTAAGCGTTTTTCCACATGTAGTGAACTGCCCCAAAACCTGAAAAGTGAACACTGCGGGTATCGGTTTACTCATCTATAACCTTGGCTTATAGCAAAAGATGAGACTGAGCCAGTACAAAAGTTCAAGTGTTGAGGCACAAGCTATAACCACCTGGTTATGCACCTCTCTGTGTACTCCACATGCAATAGGTGGAGCAGGACATCTGTGTACCCCACATCCCACAGGTGGAGCAGGACATTCTGAAACACTGTTGTTTTACACTACTGCTCAATTCTAGAATCATAAAAAGTTTATTATCTAAGGACTAGGACTTGTTAGTATTTTTTTAAAACAGGAAGGTTTCTTAATCTAAATAGGGCTTATGTTGGGTTTTCAGTACAAAGACTGGCTCCACCGCAGGAATGCTGCTTGTGGAGATCTGCTTTTCCTCGTCTTCACATTGTAGCCTTGTAGACAGTGACGACATTTCACGCTCTAAAGTGGCTCCATCTATGATCCAGATATTCCGGTTTCAACTGGAGAAGAGGATGCAGAATCACTAAGAAGTCTGTAGGGGTGCAGGAAGGCCTCATTTGCAAGTAGCTGGACCTGAACCTAAACATTATCTCTTGGGTTGTAGTGGAGGCTCATCTCCTAGGACAATGTCCAGCACATAATGAGTTTAGTTAACAGGCATCAAGTAAAACAATGACTGTGTTGAAGGAGTCATACAGAGAACTAAGTACAAGTGAGCACTGTGATATCAGTTCTATAGAAGCTATGTGGTGTACCAATGTAAAGGGTTTATTTTTAAATACGCTTATTGGGAAGTTTACTATGTGAACATCTTGACAATTGGTCATATTTCCATTGGGTTATCCTCCTATTCTCCCTCTCCCCTATATCTATGCCACTGCAGGCCCTCTTCAGAGGGGTTATTAGTAATCAGCATTGGGTCATGAATACCCCATCAAGTCTATGGATGTAGGGAGAGGTCAATCCCTCAGGGTATAACTTACAAACCAGGGGATATTACATTTTTTCTAGCCCTCTTCAGCAATGTTCCCTGAATTGGAGGGAGTGATAGAAGCGTCAAGGGGAAGGATGCATTTTTCAGGAAATGTTGTGAGGAACTGTGAGGATGAAAAGTGCTCATTGAATGTGGCTTTTGGTATCAGCATAAAGAAGAAAGTTCTTTGCCTGCATGGAGGGGATCCTCACATTGGGAGTGCTCAAGATTATGGCCCCTGAACACAATTAGGAAGTTTCAACTTAATTACCTTAGATGGGTCTCCAAATTAAGATCTAGTGTTTTAGGCAGCATAGTTTCATATACTGCCACCAAATCCATCTGATACTATTTTCTCCAAGTTCATAGTGGTAAACAGACCCCTTGCAGACTCTTTGCTACATAGACAAATGCAGTCTTTTATCTGCAAGTTTCGGAAAGTCTGAGCAGGGGATCATGGCTGGATTGGCCACACTTGTACTTGGTGGCACTCATGGTGAGCTTGTCAAAAGATATAGTAGAAGGTCAACATGTGGTACTTCCACATCTGTACTTGTGACCCACGAGAAACAGAGCTTTTTTACTCTGAAAGAAAATGCCAAAAGAATGATGAGTTAAATAGCTTCTGCCTTCTAAGATTATTGTAAGTCACATAATTATATAACTTGGATAATTTCTATACCCTTGGCCTTCTTTCATCCACAACCCTCTTTATTAGAACAAAAAGATAATCTGTCATTGGACACATTCTACCCAGGTCATCTGGAATGCTTTTTCACTTCTGCCTGAGTTTGAATTTCCATATTCTTGTCTACCTTATCCAGGTTTTGCAAAATTTGTGTTGTTCCAGGAAGAATCCTCCATCTACTCTACACTGATGGAGCACTTACATTGTGCCACACACTGCAGGGGGCACATTGTAGATATGACGTCAGTATTTTCCTAGCAACCTCATGAGATTTGTGACAAGCAAACTCAGTCTTCCAATAACTTAGTAATGAATTCAAAATTTCCAAAGTAATAAGGTAAACCTAGAATTCAATCCACTCAAGTCTGTATCCTTTCTCTGATCCCCTTCCCCACCACCTTGATTGACCCTGGAATTCTCAGTGCTTCTAAGTGAAACGGGCATGCTCTTTAAAGATCTATGTCTTGTCTAATGAATTAATCTTTAGTCTTTGTCTCTGTGTGCTTAACGTGGACCCTGAGCAGCAATGTGCATAAAATCCAGACACCTGGATATCCTTGCTAAGAGGGAAATAGCCTTCATTCTGCCAAGAGGCCACGTTGTTAGCATTGGGACATGTACAAATACTATTTGTATCCTGCAGTGTGAGTTTTCCCCAAGCCAGGACAAGTGAATGGTCCACAAACAGGGTACCTAGACCAATGCAACACTTGGTGAAGGGTGAGAAAGAAAGTGGGATTTGAGTTTTTGGTTTTTTTTTAAGCCCCCATCACCTCCTCTCCACTCAAGCTGGAGTGTTTTAAGTTCTTTTTCTATGTCCTAACTCCCACCTTGTATTTCTGGAGCCCTACCATGGGCTCTAGAAGCATCCCAGCCAACAAGCCATGCCAGTGATACTGCATCTGGATTGTACTTGTCCAGAGTCCTTCCAGGCCATGACTGAGATTTTATAGTTTATTATTCATTACAAGAGATGGCATGTTGCCATCACCAGAGAGTAGGCATTAAGCAGCACTGGATAGTTATCTGCTTTCTTAATATCTCTAGAAATCTTTTGTTTAATTCTTAGTCAAAACCAGTAGCAGAAATCTACCAGCTGAATATGTGATAGAAAAAATGTAATATGCCATTTGTATTAGCAGTACACTGTTGCTGTGGTATCTAGGAGTTAAGGTACAAATGAATGCACCCAACAAGTAGGAGAATCTGCCTTTAGGCTCTGTCTAATGCCATTGCTGACTTGTGCCTTCACCAGGGCCACTCCACAATTGTTATAGCAAATACATTGTGCTTTAGTGAATTTGTTCGCATAGCCATAAGAAAGAACCATAAAGTCTTAGATGCTCTTAGCCCTTGGAATGTCTCTAAATTTTACTGGCTTTTTTGTTGTAGTTCTGAAAAATGAATATACTATTTTTACTTTTGTAGCTACAAGCTCCTACCATATTTTTTTGTAACATATAGTAATTATAGATTAGGCTTCACAGGCAAGTGCCTTAATGACTAAGCCATGTCACTACCCATACTTACAGTTTTTACAGTTTCAAAATTTTCTGGTGGGATTTTCACTGTGTTGAATCTTACCCTTGGTATCATTTCTTTGTTTTAGGTCCTCAGATGGAAGTTTCTCACTTAGTCCTGCACCCAGAACTCATGCAGCTGTCAGTGGCTCTGCCTTTGGGACATTGATAAGAACACAATGAAGGCCCCTTCCCTTCTACAAGGAGGTATTTACCAAGGATGGCTAGACTCTGAACCCTAAGAAGAGAGGGAAAATAATCAAAGAAAGAGGCTAAAGTAAAACACACACCTGATGCCCATTTGTCTATAGTAGGAAATGGTCCACTCTTAGTTCCAGGGTCTCCATTTCCTGTCCTCACTTGAACTCAGGGCACACCAACCCTCTGCGCTTCCCTCGTGCTTCTGTCCTCCTTACCATGGTCCCACAGCTCCTTCTGTATACACAGGCCAAGTTCCATGGAGAAGCCAGTTTCCCATGTAGTAACTCATGCGGGCTGCTGAGCAGTCAGGAGGGAAGAGGAACAGACTGGAAAAGGAAGCTGTCAGAGGCATCCTAGCATCTGAAGAGGAGGATGAAGGCGGGATGACGGAGAGCCTCAGTAGTAAGCACCAGGCTCGGGCACATAGAGGGGTCTTGTGCCTCACTGAGAGGTGCTCCAGCTGCGTGCCCGCTCCGTGGTCCTGCATTCCCTGTGGACCAGGCCAGGCTGCCAGGACCTGTCACAGCCCGGGCAGTTCTGAGCACCACAACCCACAGAATCACTGCCCAGGACGAGGTTGTCACTCACCTGCTGCACTTGGCGTCGGCTGGACTGCAGGTAAGCAGGGGACTATTCACGTTCCACAGGGGTATTACGAGGAGCAGGGACTGGGACAGGGGACAATTTGGGGAGGGGAGAAACACGACCCGAGGTCCTAGGCTGAAAGGCGCAAGGAAAGGTATATTTGGGGAAGGAGACACTTTGGTTGGGGCGTCGGGAAGGGGCTGCGATGGGAGGGAAAGCAGTACGACGGGGCGCACCAGGGGGAGGACTGGGCTGGAGAGGACGCTGAGAGGTGGACCTCTGAGCAGCCAAGTTAGGAATGGAGGCTAGAGGACGAGGACCAGGACGACGACGGGACGGGGGGAGGAGCAGCAGGAGGAGACGGGAATATCGGAGGAAGCTTTCGAGTCATTCTTCTAAAAGACACTCCGGACTTCCTACTTCACCAGAAGTCAGCGAGCGACTGAGCTTGTGCCAGAACTCTCCAGCATTTACCTCACAGTCACCACTCCCAACGTTCCATGACTCGGTGCCCATTATGAGCTTCCCCTGCCTTTGATGCAGTGAGGAGGTCCTCTGACCAGCAGTATGGTCCCAGTAACTAAGTCTGAAAGACTATGTGAAGCAGCAAGTAGAAGGAATGGGACTTTCATCTTAATCTCTGTTCTTGAATTATTGTGCAGTTTCATTGTGAGTAGCCAAAGATTGATCAAAGAATTAAAATAGAACCAAGAGTTTAGGACCTTTAAGAAACCAGTGCAGGATCTCCTTAACACCAGATGATATGCACAAGGAAGAGTGGGAGACAGGCATTGCAAATGAACATCAGATTCCCAAGTGCAATAATCAGAGACACGATTTCATGGCCACTTCCTCTGACAGCTCCTCCTAAGACCAGTTATGGAGGATCAATTACAAGTGACAAGTACATGGACTATAAATTCATGCCTGATTAGTGGGTGGATGTGCCTGTGGAAAGTTCTGAGGACTTCCTCTTTGTGGCACTTGACACCTCACCCATGCTCTGTGGTCCCCTCCTCTGCCTTCCTCATAGCTCTGTCCCACAGGAAGAAGCTCCCCTCAGGTAACCCTGAGGCCTTCTTTGCCACTCCCATTCCCACTGCTCTACACTGAGGGAAGACCATTTTGAGAGATGGAGGGTCCAGCCAGGCATTGTGGCCCACACCTTTAGCCCCAGCACCCGAGATCAGAGGCTGGAGGATCGCTATGTGTTTGTGGCCAGCCTAAGACTACATAGTGAATTGCAGGTCATCCTGGGCTAGAGTGAGACCCTACAGTACAAACAAATCTGTTCATTGGGTGTGGTGGCACACACCTTTAATCCCAGAACTTGGGGGGGGGGGGGGGCAGAGGTAGGAGGATCACTGTGAGTTTGAGGCCACCCTGAGACCACATAGTTAAATCAGGTCACCCTGGCCCAGAGTGAGACCCTACCTCTAAAAATAATCTGCTAAAGAAACCTGTGAGTGAGCATTCACATGGGAATCAAGAATATTTTATTTCCCAGTTTGAAGAGGGCCTTTTACATATTATCACATTCATTCTCACCAACTTCAAATCATTGTCCATTCACTCCCTGACCATCTAGATAACCTATTAGCCAAAGTGCACTAATCCATCAGACCTGTAAACCATGGCTCCTTCCAAACAAAAGGAAGAACCAAATGCCCAAATTATTTTTCAGCTGTCTGTCCCCTGAGAGGATTTGTCATCACAAGAAATTTACCAATGATACCTAAAATCCAAAAGAAAGTCCAAGGGACATACAGAAGTTAAAAAAGAAATTGACCAAGAGGAACAAAATTAGATACTTCTATGTCTCAATTTGAAACCTTAGCACAAAATTATAGCAAAGAGTGTTGGAGAGATGGCTTAGCAGTGAGGTGCTTGCCTGTGAAGCCTAAGGACCCCAGTTCCAGGCTCAATTCCCCAGGACCCATGTCAACCAGATGCACAAGGGGACGCATCCGTCTGGAGTTCCTTTGCAGTGGCTGGAGGCTCTGGAGCCCACATTCTCTCTCGGTCTCCCTGCCTCTTTCTCTCTGTCTGTCACTCTCTAATAACAAACAAAAAAAAAAAAAAACTGTAGAAAAGAACAGTGCAGTCCTAGCATAATGATTAACATGTTCTTTTAACAGGGAAACATTGACAGTCTAGAAGCAAGCATCAAAATTTTGCATCAGCTGTTTTCAAGGACATAAAGATAATTTAATGGGAGAAAGGTAGTGCTTTCAATATATGGTACCAGGACAACAGTAAAATTATATGCCAACTCAAATCATATTTATCATTCCTCAAGATTTTTAAAAGTCTAAATAATGGTCTTTGGGAACTATTTTCAATAATATATACTTTTCTATGAGTAGATTTTATGTCTATACTTATTAGGACAGAAAATATATCTTATTTAACATTTGGTTTGAAAGAAAGTCTTATGTTGTTAAAATTTTTTAAGTGAAAAAAAGAAAGAAAGAAATACAAAAGTAAATTTTAATGATCTTGGATCAGACTATCTTAGATTTGCTACAACAGCAAAATGATTAAAAAGAAGATTAAATACATGCTATAACTGTCAGAACATTTTTGATAGAAAAGAAACCATCATGAAAGTGAAAATTCACCAAGTTCAGTGACACATGCCTGTCACCAAGCACTTGGGAGGCAGAGTCATGAGGATTAGAGCTCAAGGCCAACTTTGGATACATGGAGAATTTGAGGCAAGTCATGGATACATGAGACCCTATTGGAAAAAAAAAAAAAGCAAGATAAAATACTTATTGTGAGTATTACATATGAACGAATGTTTTCCAATGGCAAGAAATAAACAAAGGGAAAGGGGCTCAGCTGTGCTTAGAAAGGTATGGTTGAGGGACTGAATTGTGGAGGAATCTGCTGACTCAACAGGCCTCAGCAAACTACCAGCCTTAAGCACAGGTAAGGGAGCCCTGAGGGTATGGTCATACCCTCAGATCCCCCTAACGTGGATCCAAAGGCCTTCACAGCCAGCTGCACTTGCAGACCCTGAAGGTTACTGATTGCGACCCCCAGTCCTGTTCAGAGATGCTCTAGAAAATGTCCAGCAGGTGTCAGTTGACTGAATATGGGGAACTCTGGGCTGCATGTTAAAACCCGAGGCTGCAAGTCAGGCTGCATTCTAAGTCATGTCTAGATAGAAACTATCTAGTCATGCACATATAACTGAGGACGTCCTTTACTCATAGGTCACTCTGTTCATCTCATCTGCTTAAGTCCACACTTTCTCCCTTTTCCAGTTCATTAGTTTAACATCTAAACTCCAAGCACCACAATTAAACAACACCCCTTCCAGTTTCCTCAAGCCAGAAATCTTCCTAACGTTATATCTTGGAGTTCCCTAAAGTGGAGGCTCTTGATTCACTGGCCTGGCCTGTGTTCCCTGACACTCTCACCTTCTTATCCTGCTCCCTTCCCTCTCACCCCCTCCTGAGGTCACCATACAACATGATGATCATTCCTCAAATTGCACCACTTTTCCAGCCACAACCTCTCCACCCCCATGAGCTCAGCTTAAAGGTACACTTGTCACTGGCCTTCCCAGACTGGCCTCTGCCTGACTCTGAAATGTATCTCTGCCTCTCCTGCTCACTCTATAGTGACCACATGAACCTTTCTCTAGATCTTCAATCAGAGCAACATCATTTCCCAAATTCCATCCTGTCCCTCTGACCTCGCCTAGCTTCCCTGACACTTTGAACATCGGCTCCTTTGAATCCACAGGTGTGGTAGCTTAAATGTAAATGTGTCTCATAAGCCTATGTATTTCAACATTTAATCCCCAGCTGGTATCTCTGTCCAGGAATATTAGGGAACCTTTAGAAAGTTAATCCGTGTTGGAGGAAGTAAGCCACTGGGGCAAGCCTTAAGGTTGTACAGTTCAGCTCCACTTGCTTTTCTTCTGGGTCCTGACTTCCAGGACAACATGACATTGGATTCTCCCTCCAGCCTCCCATGCCTTCCTCTCCATAACAAGCTCTGTCCTCAGCATCTGTAAACCCAATTCAACTGTGTTCTTCTCCACATTTCTTTTTGTCAGATTTCTTTCATCACAGCAACAGGAAAGGATCTGGAGGAACAGGGAACACTAAACAGATATTTCTTCATTTTAAGCCTCTTTTTTTGCTGTGGATAATTTTTTGTGGTAGGGTCTCAATCTAGTCTAGGATGACCTGGAATTCACTCTGTAGTCTCAGGGTGGCCTCAAACTCATGGTGATGCACCTACCTCAGCCTCCCTAGTGCTGGGATTAAAGGTGTGCAATCCCATACCCAATGCCATAACCTTTTTTTATTTACTCCGTATTAGCATGTTTATGTCCTGTATATTTTTCTACTAACATTCTCTGCTTCTAGGAGACTCCAGCTTCATTTTCAAATAACTACTTGATTTTGAGTTCAAGCTCTCACTGTGTTGTTGGTAGAAATAGGATCAATCTTAGGGTTGCTCTGAATTAGCTCTATAACAGAAAAATGTAACTAGATGGATTTCACAGAGAAATTTATTTTCTTTTAGTTCTGGAAGCTGGGATTCTGAATTTAGAATTCTCTACAAAAACAGAACCAAGGGCTATAGAGATGGCTTATTTGTTAAGGCCTGTAAAGCCAAAGGACCCAGGTTTCCAAGTACCTATGTAAGCCAAAGGAAACCCAGGTTTCCAAGGACCTACATAAGCCTGATGCAAAAGGCATCATTTGCAGCACTGAAGGCCCTGGCATGCCCATTCTCTCTCTCTCTCTCTCTCTCTCTCTCTCTCTCTCTCTCTCTCTAACAAACAAATAAATATAAAAATTTAAAATATTTTAAAAACATAACCAATATATTATATGTTTGAATGGAAGGAATTCTGAGATTGGCTTACATGATTAGCACTCTCAATGACCATCTGCAGGCTGGAGAGCAATGAGAACAGCAGGCCAAGAAGCTGCTCAGTCTAAGCTTGAAGACTCAGAATAAGATGCCTCAGTAGTGCCGCCCCATGGGCCATTGCTCCTGGGAGAAGCCCGTATAAATTGTACATGGTCCTCACAGCACCATGTGCTTTGGATAATTTTTTTATTAAGTGGAAACTTTGTATGGACACATCAAGTGTTGGTACCATTTCCTTTTCCCTTCCCCCATTCTACTTAGAGTGCTCTTCAGCGGGATTGCTAGTATTCACCATGGGGTAGGGGGTGATGAGTTTGGAGGCAGCAGTCAGTCATTTTGGGAGAGGACAATGCCTCTGGATATTCCCACCTACCCTGTAACCCTTACAATCTTTCTTGCCCTCTTTTCTGAAAAATTGCCTGTGGCTCAATGGCCTGGAGTCCCAAAGTTTTGGAAGGGATTCAATACAAGATGTTGGTTATAAATAGGAACAAAGTGAGATCCAGAATGAAGACGTACATTTCCCCAGCCTCCTACTGCCCACTAGTCGTCATAGTGCTGGAAGGTGGCTCGCAGGCTGCTGGGAGAGATACGTCAATAACAGTCCATAACACTGTTACCGGCAAGGGATTCAACTGGCAAGCCAGGAAAAATGTATCCACTCTTACAGTAGTGGCATGTCAGTTATGAAGATGGCCAACTGTTCTCTGATTGGATTTGAGGTCCAGTCCATGGAAGAAAATTCATACCTGGCCCTGAAACTCTGGTCAAAAGCCTATGGCTGTGAATGGGGGAAGCTATGACTATTGCTTGGTCAAATGGAGAGGTTGTACATATCAAAATGCTATCCATATATTTAGGCTTTTTCCTATAGATTGGGGATGTTTTTTGTTCTGGGTCGTGAAAGCTTCTATTTGAAGATGGTGGTCAATATTGAGGAGACTGAGAACTTGGCAAAGTACTGGGAATTGACATTAAAAATTCAACTATAGGGCTGGAGAGATGGCTTAGCAGTTAAGCGCTTGCCTGTGAAGCCTAAGGACCCCGGTTCGAGGCTCGGTTCCCCAGGTCCCACGTTAGCCAGATGCACAAGGGGTGCATGCGTCTGGAGTTCGTTTGCAGAGGTTGGAAGCTCTGGTGTGCCCATTCTTTCTCTCTTCCTCTATCTGTCTTTCTCTCTGTGTCTGTCGCTCTCAAATAAATAAATAAATAATTTTTTTAAAAAATTACTTAAAAAAAAGAATTCAACTATAATTCACATACTTACATCACATTCTACAAAGCTCAAAAAACATTGCAAAAGACCTGCCACAAAGACTGTAGGAACCAAAGTATGAGGAGGAGTTCTTTGGAAAGGTGTCTACCACACACAAAGTGACCACTGCATTCATGACGTCACAGAGGCTGGCACTACCTGCACAAGGTCTACACAATATTGGGACCATCAGCATGTCATCATAGCCAATGAAGCAATGGGAAAAATATATGAAAGAAGAGAGACTGGTTGCAATGACACAGCTGTGCAGAGAAATAGGGATGGCAAGTGGGCATGGAAGAAAGTAATTGAAGAGGAGTATGATCAAAATCCATTTTAATGGGTTAGAGAGATGGCTTAGCAGTTAAAGTGTTTGCCTCTGAGGCCAAGGACCCATGTTTGAATCTCCAGACACCACATTAGCCAGATGCACAAAGGTGAGGAAACTGCAAGATCATATAAGGCCACTAGGTGGCACAAGCCCCTGGAGTTCCATTTCAGTGGCTGAGGTCCTGGCACACCAATTATTTCTCACCCTATGCCTCTCTCTCCCACTAAAAATAAAATAAAATTCCATTATGCACATGGATGAGAATTGTCAACAAAAACATCTATTTAAATTAAGAAAAAAGAAGGAAAGTCACAAATACACTAAGCAAGTTAATGAGATGCAGATGAGAATCCATGTTCCTTAACATTAAGTTTTGTATTCTTTGATAGCACAACACTGAGGTCACCACAACTGCCCATGAGCCACATTGATCTCAGATCTCATGGATATGTCAGCTCTCTTAGCTGTATTGATTACATGTACTATTGTATTGATATTCAATATCATGCATATTCTGTTTATACATACTCTTTTGTTTGTCTCTCTTGTCATTTTACTGTCTCCATTTTACCATGTTTCATGTTGGTTACATGCGACACTGATGTATGTACTATGGACGAAGGTATCATCCCTGTTATTTGCTGCCCGATCTATAAAGAGACCGCAGATTCTGGCCCACAGTGATATGACTTGCATTACTTCTCTATAGAAAGAAAACAGCTGGTTTCTAATCTTTAAAAAAATGGAAAATTTTTTAAGCAATTCTGAGAGTCTAGAGTAGATTTTAGAAGATCAAAGCAATGTATTCTATGATACATCTTCCTGAATTTAGAGATGCTATA
The DNA here is from genome assembly GCF_020740685.1 of Jaculus jaculus. Classification (NCBI taxonomy): domain Eukaryota; kingdom Metazoa; phylum Chordata; class Mammalia; order Rodentia; family Dipodidae; genus Jaculus; species Jaculus jaculus. The sequence goes on from NC_059106.1 coordinate 76,756,341, forward strand.
AATTGCACTGAAGATACCGGTTTCACAACTTCTGACCTCCAAAACCACAGAGAAGACCTCACAAATGCCCCCAGGACTAGTGGCCATCTCCCCCATCGATAACCCACAGAATGTGTCAATGAGTGGCTGTCCTTGCTCCCTGGTAAAGGGTCTGAATAGCAACCACCTTAGCAAGCACATCCAGGAAATCAGGAAGTCTTCAGAAAAGCCCTAGAATTCTGAGATTTCTGGTGACAGACTTCTGCTTCATCCACAAGGAACAAGCCAGCACTGGCTACTGAAGACCTTGTCGGGAAGATCCCGGGATGGAGACCAAGAAACACTCAGTAATTTCACGCTTTTCCCCAGGGACACACTAACAAGGTTTTATGGTCCTGCCTACTCAACAGGCCTTCCTAGGAGAGCTAAGGAAGAGCAGCCCCTGTCCCCAGTGGGGATGAAACTCCCCAAATGTGATCAACAAGAACACTCCAAGAAGTAGGATCTTGGAGACACAGCAGAAATAACACAAAGGGAGAGGAGTTATCTTGTGAGGATTTCCTTTTCCAGCCTACTTTGGATAGATGGGGAAACATCAAGATGATTTAATGGAGAAAAAAAGAAAAAATGGCTCTGAGACAAATGGAAAAGAAGAAAATCCTACCTATACTAATATATAAATAATTGCCTCAACTTTTTAAAAAGGCTAAGTAAAACTTAGAAGATGACACAGAAGTAAATTTTCATGACCTTGGATTAGGCAGTATTGTCGTACATCTGCTCTAAAAGCAACAAGAGAAAAAAATAAGATAAACATACTTTATCAAAGGTAAAAACATTTGTGATAAAAAAGGATCCTATTGCTGGATGTGGTAGCACACACAACTTTAATCCCAGCACTCGGAGCTGAGGTAGGAGGATCACTGTGATTTGAAAGCCAGCCTGAGACTACATAATGAATTCCAGATCAACTTGGGCTAGAGTGAGACCCTACCTAGAAAAGAAAGAAAGAGAGAGGGGAGGAAGGGAAGAAAGAAGAAAGAAAGAAAGAAAGAAAGAAAGAAAGAAAGAAAGAAAGAAAGAAAGAAAGAAGAAGAAGAAGAAGAAGAAGAAGAAGAAAGAAAAAAGAAGGAAAGAAAGAAAGTGCAAATTCAGCAGAGTTTGTGACATACACCCCTCATCCCAGCACTAGGAAGCCAGAGTCAGGGTGATCACTATTGAAGCCCAGCTTTGGATACATTGAGAATTTGAGGACAGCCTGTGTTGCACAAGATCATATTGGAAAAAAAAAATATGAAGCAAAACAAAATACGGAGTATTATCTATGAAGAAATGAAGCCTCACCATCAAGAAGTAGAGGCTGAAGGGCCATAGAGAAGGACTCAGGCTATGTTAGTGAAGGTATGATTCAAGCTCTGAATTACAGAGTGATTTGCTGATAAACCAGGCTATACCTCTGGAGGTGAATGGAAGATTTATGCCCACTCCTAAAGCATAGGTAAGGGAGCAGTGAGGGTATAAAGAGTGAGGGTAAGAACATGCTGTCAAATCCTGGCATCTATAGAACAGAACTTCACAGTCAATGAAACTTGCACACACAGATACAGGTATATGCTTGTTTCAGGGAACATACAGGACCTTACTGAATGATTTTCACAGAGAGTTGTACAAGGATGCTCTAAGACTTCCTGAGGGATTCGAGCAGGTGGCTGCCTATAGAGAGCTCTGGTCTACATATTAAAACCTGTGGTTCCAGGGCTAGAGAGATGACCTAGAGGTAAGGTACGTGCCTGTGAAGCTAAGGACCCATGTTTAACTCTGCAGATCCCACATAAGCCAGACGCACAAAGGTGAGGCAAGTGCAAAGTTTCACATGACCATAAGATGGCACATGTGTCTAGAATTTGATTGCAGTGTCTGGAGGTCCTGAAGTGTAAATTGTCCTCTCTCCCACCTCCCGTAAAATAATAATAAAAAATATTTTTTAAAATAATCATGGGGGGCTGGAGAGATAGCTTAGCAGTTAAGCAGTTACCTGTAAAATCTAAGGACCTCGGTTCAAGGCTCAATTCCCCAGGACCCACATGATCCAGATGCACAAGTTGGTACATGCATCTGGAGTTCCTTTGCAATGGCTGGAGTCTCTGGTGTGCACATTCTCTCTCCCTCCCTTCCCCCCTTCTCAAACAAATAAATAAAAATAAACAACAACAAACAACCATGGATGCAATTTAAACTATATTCTAGCTATCTACAGACAAAAATAATCTAGTCATGCATATATATGGCAGGACGTCTATTGCTTATAGGCCTCTGTTCATCTCTTCTGAACAACTCCCCAATATTCCCTATATTCCCTTACCCAGTTCATTAGGTTGACATCGAAACTCCAAGCTGTATAACCCAACAGAGCCTCCTCCCCAGAACCTCCAACCCAGAGGACATGCCTTGGGGCTCTCTAAAGGAGAAGCCCTTGATTCCCTGGCCTCACTTAGACACCTGACATTCTCAACTTCTTAACCTGCTCCTTTCCCTCTCAGCCTTTCATGAGGTCACCCACACAACAGAGATGATCATTCCTCAACCTGCACCACTTCTCCTGCCAGGATCTCACCATCTCTATTGTGCTCAGCTTAAAGTAAGCACTTTAATGGGCCTTTCAAGACTGCCCCTGCCCCACTCTAAAATTTATCGCTACCTCTCATGAACGTTCTATAGTGACCACATGAACCTTTCTGTAGCTCCGTCATAATTATAGACAGTCATTTCCTAACTTTGGTCCTCTCTCCTTGACATCCCCTTGCTTCTCTGGCACTTAGAACACTAGCTTCTTAGAATCCACTAGAAAAATGGCTTAGCACTTAAGGCACTTGCCTGCAAATTCAAAGGGCCAGGGTTCTATTCCCCAGGACCCACATAAGCCAGATGCACAAGGTGGCACATGTATCTGGAATGTGTTTGCAGTGGTTGGAGGCCCTCATTCTATCTCTATCTGCTTCTCTCTGTCTCTCTCAAATAAATAACTAAAAATTGAAAAAATAATAATCCACAGGTGTGGGAGTTTGAATGTAAATGTCCCTTGTGGGCTCATGTGTTTGAACACTTAATCCACAGCTAGTAGTGCTGTCAAGGAACATGGTGAACCTTTAGAAGGTAGAGACCTGCGAGAGGAAGTGAGTCAATGGAGGCAGGCTCTAAGGTTGTATTGTTCAGCCCCTTTCTCTGCTTCCTGACTGCCCAGGCGGTATGACACTGGCTTCTCCCCCGAGCCTGCCATGCCTTCATGACATCTATAAGCACAATTCAACTGTCTCCTTCCATAATCTTCTTTTGGCAAGGTATTTTTTTTCTTTTTATTTCATATAATTTCTTAACTTTCCTAGACTTCATTAAGCTTAGAACAAGTTGCAGTAAAATTTTAATTAAGTCTTATGAAAACTCTTCAACATGATGATATTGTAGCCATTTTCGGGGACCTCAGTTGTCCTTAAACTTATAAAATGCCACCACTATTGCCAGATTTTTCAAACTTTCTGCAGAAACTCATTCATATAAGCAAACTAATTGACTGGCTTTGGTCAGGTATTTTTCTCAGCAAAAAGAAAGTAATTGATAGAACAGAGAACACTAAACAGATTCTCAGCCTGTATTCACTCCTTGTAAGCATGTTTCTAGCCACTAGTTTTATTGTTTTCCTACTAAGTATTCTGTTTACTCAGTGGACTCCAACTTTATTTTAAATAGATAGTTTGGTTTCAATTTCCAGCTCTCAACATGTTGCTGGTAGAAATATGATCACTCAGGGTTGCTCTGAACTAGCTCTATAACAGAATAATATGACTAGATGGATGGCACAAGAGATTTATTTTCTTAGTTCTAGAAGCTGAGATTCTATATTAGAGTTCTTTAGAAGAATAGAAGCAAGAGTCACACGATTAGAGTCCCCAGTGAGCATCTGCAGGCTGGAGAGCCCAGAACACCAGCAGTCAAGAAGCTGCTCAGTCTAAGCTTGAAGGCTCAGAACAAGAGGCCTCAGTGGTGCTGCCCCAGTCTGGGGCTGAAGCCTGCTCACTACCCGGAGAACATCCAGAATGTGTCCACGATCAAAGACTGAAGAAGCTGAACTGATGTCTGCAGGCTCTGGCAGCAGCACAAGTCACACCTGCTTGAGGAGAACTGAGCTTCTGGGGGTTGGTCTCTTCCTTCTTCACTTTATCCCATCAGGGCCTCCAACCCATTGGAAAGGGCTTCCCATATTTAGTGTGACTCTTACTCCACTTTCTTGATCAACCTGTCAATCATGTTGACAGTTTCCTCAATGTCTTTCAATCCAGTCAAGTTGTCAGGCAAGATTAACCATCACCCTTGAGATCACGGTGTAGCATGAGCAGGTCCCACTGACAACTCTCTTCATTCTTTTTTTTTTTTTTAATTTTGTGTTCATTTTCATTTATTTATTTGAGAGTGACAGACAGAGAGAAAGAGACAGAGAGAGGGAATGTGTGTACCAGGGCCACCAGCCACTGCAAACGAACTCCAGAGGCATGCAGCCCCTTCTGCACCGGGCTAACGTGGGTCCTGAGGAATCAAGCCTCAAACCTGGGTCCTTAAGCTTCACAGGCAAGCGCTTAATCGCCAAGCCATCTCTCCAGCCCTCTCTTCATTCTTGATAATGGCCATCTTCTTGCAGAGAGAGAGAAAGACACACACACACACAGAAAGAGAGAGAGAGACAGAGAGGAGAGTGACAAAGGGGAGAGGGAGAGAGAGAGAGAGAGAGAGAGAGAGAGAGAGAGAGAGAGAGGAAAATGGCAAAGGGGAGAAGGAGTCCTCTACTGTGGTAGTTTGAATAGATGGCCCCCAATATATTCAGTTCTTTATTTTTTGTAGTTTGCATTCTGCAGCCACCTGACTGGAGGCAATGTCATTGGATGGATCTTTAGGTGTGGTGGTGGGTTTCAGATTTCAACCTAAAGATATGCAAAGTGTGCCTAGCTGGAGTTCCTGAAGTGTGGCTTTTGGCTTTTGGCTTGTGCTTCTCTCTCTCTGCTTGGTCCTGTGAAGGCAGGCCAGTTTCTTCTGCTGTAATGTAACTTCCTCTGGATCTATAAGCTTCACTAAACATCCCTTCCTCCATAACTGTGCTTGGTCTGGAAGTTCATCTCAGTGAACCTGAAGCTGTCTGCTACATCTAGTGTTCACAAATTTATTACTTTGACCTTTCTTGAGGCAAGCTCTTACACTGTAGTTCAGGCAGACCTGGAATTCATGTCAATCCATCTGCCACAGTCTTTTGGGAATAGTGCATATGAATTTTTCACACTGTTCTAACTCCTCCATGTGTTCTGGCACAATATTTTCAAGTCCAAATGGCTGTGGAAATACTTAAGTTCAAGGTGTTGGTGATATAGATGAATGAAGTGAGATCTAAAGTGAAGAAATAAATTTCCATGCCTGCTGACTAGGTCTCATAGTGCTTCAAGTGCTGGCAGGCTGCTGGGAGAGATAAGGCATGAGCACTATTAACCATCAGTGGACCGTGTAAGCTGCACAGTGCAAATCCAGGAGGGATGTTCCCACTGGTGCAATAGTGCCACTTCTGATATGGGCATAACCAATTACACTCTTACTAGATTTGAGGTCCACTTCATGGGAGAGAATCCATACATGGCCCTGCAACCTTGGTCAAAAGCCCACAGCTGGGAAGGTTGTAGGCCCTACAGGGGAAGCTGCTACTGTTGCTTGGCTAAATGGATGTGTTGTCCATATCAAATCACCCTCTACGTATTGACACTCCTGCCTGTAGATTGGTGATGCTCTCACCCTGGTCAGAGATACTAATTTAGGAAGTGGGCACTGATTCTTGGGGAGTTTGAAAACTTGGAAAACTCCTGGTAATTGACAATGAATGTTCACTACTAAATGAAACATCTATTCACAACCAACAAGGCTCTGGGATTGTTGCACAGTAATCATTGTTGTGCCAAGACCCCTGATCAGGACCCAAGTCCCCCTGTCACCCAGGAGTCACCCAGAGAATTGCCACAGAAGCTGAGACACTCGAATGTAAAAGCAACAGGTTTCTTTATTGCAAGCCTAGGCCTGGGCTCCATCCACAAAGTCCAGCACAGTGGTTGTGAGGGAGAGAGCCCCTTTCTTTTGGGAGAAGGGGTTTATATAGGAATTTGAACAAAGAAGTAGGGGATAGATACATGATTGATTGATTTAAACAGTTCTGATTGACTTGGGGTTTCAACAGCCAAAGTTGGGGGCAGGAGCTAGAGTTGGGGTCAAGAGCTAGGGGCACTCCACGCAGATGAGGTAATCTCCATTGTGATAGGCTAAGCAAGCAGTGGTACATTACGACTTTTGAAATGATAGTTTTTTTTATCTAAGCAGGTGGTCGGAGGCCAGAGGCACCCCCACAGTGGAGTGTTTCTGCAATGTCCTTGAAGTAGAGATTCCTCAGAAACTTTAGGGGGAAAGGCAGCAATTGAGCAAGCAAGCAAAGTTTACAGAAGCAAATGCCAGCATATTAGCCGACTAGTTCTCTATGTAAGTCAGGCCTTGGACTTTGTACTTAAAATGGTTGCATTTGGTCTCTTATTTCCCCCTCTCTATGTACCATGAGGAGCCAATCTTGAATCCCAATTGAGTTAGTAAGTGGAGTCTAATGGTATATACTGTGATCTTAAAACTGTAAGCTATACTGTATTAATGTGTTTCCTAACAGAAGCAACTAATCTATTAGTAATGCAAGGTCTGTTGTGATTAGCAACAAAAATAAAAGTAATGCCCTGCTAAAGCAGAGAGCCGAGTTGTTAACCATGGGGAATGACTGAACCATGACTCCAACAATCCTGTCAGCTTTTTTTTTCTTTTGTTTTTCCAAATTCTCTCGCATCTTTGCCATTGAGTCTCTAATTATACCTGATTGGTTAATATAAAAACAACATTCTTTCCTAAGGCCACATGTATTTCCCCTTAGTAGGTGGGTTTCAATGTACCCTTCCGTTGGACACACATTGCCAGCCAGCACAGTAGAAGACTTCAGGTCTCCCATAGCCCCCTTTGATTCTTGCTTTCCCTAAGTGCCTGGGGCATACGTAGAAATAAGAAATTTCCGGATTTGCCACAGTCCCATGAGTTACCCACTAGTTGATGGAGGTCGAAAATAAAATTAGGAAAGCAGGTTCCCCGTGGGGCAAGATGTGATTTGGAGTAAGCAATTTTCCCCGTGGTAGTGTTGGTTATTATCCAGGTCAGATTATAAACTTGGTGGGGAGTAGCTGCCACAATATGTACAGTTAGGAGCACAGACAGGATCAGGAGTTGAAGCTTGAATGGGTTGCTGCACTTCCATTGTGGCTGAAAGTTCTCAGGTACACAGTGGATCTGCCAGTCAGGTATGGGTGTGATGAATCCATAACATATTGAGATAGGGGACTGAAGAGATGGCTTAGTGCTTAAAGCACTTTCTAGCAAAGTCAAAGGACCCAGGTTCAATTCCTCAGGATCCATGTAAAGCCAGATGCACAAGGTGACACATGCACCTGCAGTTCTTTTGTAGTGGCAAGGGACTCTGGTTCAACCATTACCTCTCTAATTCTGTCTATTTGCCTCTCTCTCTCTGAAATAAACAAATAAATAAATATTTTTTTAAAAAAGAAGTATTCACAGTTAAGGTCAAATCAACACTTTTGCAGATGAGAGATAATTTAAATAGCAGTAGGCAGTCAAACCTCCCCAAAACACAAAGTACAAAGAAAGAAGAAATAAATAAATGTACAGTGACAAATAAATGTACAGTGACACAGAAGCCATGACTGGCAAAGGTCACATAACATTCACACAGCCTGGCCACTTGCCTCAGCCTGGGGCTGAATTTTCAAGGTCTATCATGTGCTTAAGTGTATCAGTCCAACAAATGTCTGTCCATGAAGTGTAACAAAAGTTTCTCCACCTGCTGAAAGCTGTTCATGATCACCAGTTGGCATGGGGCCAATCAGGAGGTAGTTATGGAAGAGAAGGCAAATTCTGGATGTTTCAGTCTGAGCCAGGTGGGCCTACATCCAGCAAGAAGATGGTGGGCTTTGAGAAGGAAGAAGGGAGGGTCGTAAGAGGTTCTGACAACCACATTGACCACCAGGGATTCAATAACTCACTCCCAACAGAGATTGTCTCTGGAGTTACCTTGGAAGAATTGGCTCACGTGGGAAGATTCATACGATAGAAATTCTTCTGTGTTTGTGTCTAGACAGGGGAGCTGAATAGAATACTATGAGGCGGTGATGATGTCATGACTGAGAACATTGAAAGGGTGTCTTCAAACACTAAAGTGTATTTTCTCACTAGTTCCTCACAGCACTTATAAGAAGGACACCCAATAATCTCCAATTTACAGATGAAAATGATAGTGGTGGGCTGGAGAGATGGCTTAGCGGTTAAGCGCTTGCCTGTGAAGCCTAAGGACGCCAGTTCGAGGCTCGATTCCCCAGGTCCATGTTAGCCAGATGCACAAGGGGGCACACGCATCTGGAGTTTGTTTGCAGAGGCTGGAAGCCCTGGAATGCCCATTCTCTCTCTCTCCCTCTATCTGTCTTTCTCTCTGTGTCTGTTGTTCTCAAATAAATAAATAAAAACATTTAAAAAAAAAAAGAAAAGAAAATGATAGTGGTGAGTGTGAGGTTGTTATGGCAATGATGACAGATGCTCAGTATATTTCCTAGGCTAACCTGAAGGAGTTTGTGAGACTGGTTTTGGTCATTTTGCTATTCTCTGTCTTAATATGCCTTGAAGGTCATCATATCCAGCTCCACACTCATTCACAGACATGAAAACAAAAGCCCACAATGTCAAAGTTACTCCAAACCACTGGCCTACTATAGGAAACTAAATGTTCATGTTTTGCTTCATGGTTGTAGCTATGTTCCATTGCCCCAGGCTCCCTCTTCCATGTTGTTCTCAGAAAAGATAAAGATCTATCTTAATACAGGGATCTATCAGAGAAGGCTTAGGAGATCATTATATGTCATCTTTGTCTGAAATTTTCAAATTCTCAAATTGGTTTCTGAGGAGTTGAACCAGTGCTTTTGGGAGCAAGTGAGAGAAGTGAGACTTAGCATATGAAAAACCAACCATTGAGTTTGACCTTAAGTGGACCCATGCATTTCAGGTTTGGCTTATAGTTTATATATATATATATATATATATATATATATATATATATATATATTTTTTTTTTTTTTTACAGAGTTAAAGGGGGACAGGGAGAGGAAGAGGGAGAGGGAGAGAGACAGAGAGAGAAATGGGCACACCAGGTTTCCAGCTAGTGAAAACAAACTAGATGCATGTGCCACTTTGTGCATCTGGCTTACATGGGTACTAGGGGTTGAGGCTCTTAGGCTATGCAGGCAAATGCCATACCCACCAAGCCATTTGATCAGCGCTGTCATATAGGCTTTTACCACATGTAGTAAACAGGACCAACACCTGAAGTATGACGCTGTTGGTTTCTGTTTCATTATCTGTACCCTTGTTTTAGAGCAAATGGTGACACTGAACCAACACAAGTGTCTAGATGTTGAGACACAAGCTCTAACGAATGGATATGCACCTGTCTATGTACGCACATCCCATTGGAGGAGCAGGACATTCTGAAACACTGTTTGTCTGAGTAATGCTCAATTCTACAATTGTAACAAATTATATTAAGTGTGGAATAAAATTTTTTATAGTTGGTTTTTTAACAAAATGAACATTTATTAATCTAAATAGGGCTTATACTGGGTGTTCAGTACAAAGATTGCTGCACTGCTGGCTGCTACGTGTGGAGATCTTTACTCCTTGTCTCCACGTTGCAGCCTTGGAGACATGATGCTGTTTCACACTCTAAAGCGGATCAGCCTGGGATCAGAATGTTCTGGTTCCCCTGGAAAATGGATGCAGAATTAATCAGAACCTTTGGAGAAACAGGAAGGCCTGGCTTTCAGGAAGTTGGATCTAAATTTAAACCTCACATCTTGGTCTTAGTGGAGGTTTATCTCCTAGTAACCAGCATCAGGGCTTCAGTACACAGGAGTCAAATGAAATAATTACTCTGTTAAAGGAGTCATGAGTCATACAGGGAACTGAGTAAAATAGAGCACTTTGACATCAAGTCTATGGAAGCTATGCTATGTAATAGATGCAAAGTTATATTTCAAAATAAGCATTATGTGGAACATTAATACATGAACATATTGGCGATTGGTCATACATTCATTGGGTTATCCTCCTTTGCTCCCTCTACCCTATGTCTATTCCACCTCTGGCCCTCCTTGAAGGGGTTGTAAGTAATCATGGGGCACGAATGCACCAGTCAGTCCATGGAGAGGACATTGCCTCAGAATATAGCTTCCCATCTTCGGCCTCTTTCGTTGTTTGTACCCATCTTCAGCAATGTTACCTGAACTTGGAGGACATTTTATAAGTCTTAAAGTGAAGGATATATTTGAAGCTAATGTTATAAGGAACCCTGAGGCTTAGATGCCCCCATTGAATGTGGCTTTTTGTGTCTCCATAGACAAATAAGAACTCTGTCTAAACAGAGGGGTCCTCACACTGGGACTATATTCCCTAAGCACCATTATGAAGTTTCATCATAATTACCTTAGAGGGGTCCCCAACATCTGGATCTAGTGCTTTGAGCAGCATACTTTTCTGTACTGCCATCAAAGCCATCTGATGCTATTGTTTCCAGGTTCCTAGTGACAAACACTACTTGCAGATCCCTTGCAACTTAGACAAATGCAGTCTTTCATCTGCAAGGCCCAGAGAGTCTGTGCAAGGGATCATGGCTGGACCAGCCACACTTGTACTTCCTGCCTCCCGTGGTGAGCTTGTGTCAAGATGTACCAGAGGGTCAAGGATGCAGTACTTCCACATCTATACTTTAGACCCACAAAGAAGAGACTTCTATTACTCTAAAAATGTAAAACATGGTGAGTTAAATAGGTTCTGCTTTGTAACATTATTGTGAGTTACCAAACTATATAACTTGGATATTTTCTACTCCATCAACCTTCTTACCTTCACAAACCTTCTTATTATTAAAACAAACAAAAAAAAAGCCTGTTATTGAACACACACTACCCAGGAAATCCTGTGTACTTTTTCACTAACATCTGAATTTGAATTTCCATATTCATGTCTACCTTATCCAGTTTTTGTAAAAAAAAAAATGTGTTGTTCAAAGAAGAATCCCCATGTATTCTACACTGATGGAGCACTTACTGTGTGACACCCTGCACTGGGCACACTGTAGATGTGACCTCATTACTCCTCCTAGCAACCTTGTGAGATTTATGACAAGGAAACTCAGCCATCACATGGCTCAGTAATGAATCCAAAATTCCCAAAGGAATGAGATAAAACTAGAATTCAACCCATTCAACTCCGGTTCCTTGCTCTGATCCCTTCCAACCACCTAGATTACCTCTGGACTTGGTAATGCTTCTAAGTGATACAGCCATGCTCATTAAAGCTCTATGTCCTGTATAATGTCTTACCTTTACTCTGTGTTTCTGGGTTCTGAACCTGCCCCCTGAGCAGCAATGCACATGAGATTCAGACACCTGGATAGACATTGCTAAGAGGGAAATAACTTTCATTCTGTTGAGAAGCTACATTGTCAGCTTGAGGACATGGAGCAAAAGTGTTTGGTCCCCGCAAAGTGAGCTCTCTCCAGCTAGGACCAGTGTATATACAAGACAGATAGGCCAGGGACAAACTGGGTGCAGACTCAGAAAGGAAGATGTGTTGAAGTGTTTTTAAATTCTTTTTCTGTGCTCCAATTCCCATATTATATTTCTGGAATCCTAACATGAGTTCTAGAAGCATCCCAGCCAACTAAGCCAGTCTAGGGCCATAGCACATGGCTGCTATTTGCGCTGAGTCCTTCCTGACCATCAGTGAGATTTTAGAGCCTGATATTCATTAAAGGAGATGGGCTTCTGTCTTCCCAGAGAATATGTATTGAGAATCACTAGACAGGTGAGAAACACAATAGTCCTGGCATCCACCTTCTTGATATCTCTAGAAATCTTTTGTTTTCTTCTCTATCAATACCAAAAGAATAGATATGTCAAATAGAAAATCAGATAAAAATGTAATCTATCATTTGCATTAGCAGTAGACTGTTGCTATGGCATCTAAGAATTAAGGTACAAATGAATGTACACACCAAGTAAGAGAGTCCACCTCTACGCACTGTCCTATGCCATTGCTGATTTGTGCCTTCACCAGGGCCACTCCACAATTGTTATAGTAAATAGAATACGTTTTGAAAAATTAGTTCTCGTAGATGTTGAAAGAACTTTAGAGACTTAGATGCTCTTAGCCCTTGGAATGTCTCTTAATTTTACTGGATTTTTTTGTTGTTGTTCTGATAATGCATGTAATATTTTTACTTTTTGTAGCTACAAGTTACCATATTATTTTTGTAACATATAGTAAATATAGATTACTGTGTTTCATTATGCCACTTTCTTATGTATATATGATTTATCTTAAACATATTCACCTGTGTGGTGCCTCTCATGTGCCTTCTGTTCTGACTGTTTCTCTTCCTATATCCAGCTAGTCTACTATACGCTTTCAGTTGTTTCATGTGCGAGAGCAAGAGTGAGAGCAAGCAAGAGAGAGACACAGGAAGAAGGAGAGAGAGAGAGAACTGGCAAACCAGGGCCTCCAGCCACTGTAATTGCATTCCAGATGTGTGCACCATGTTATCCAAATGTGCAACCTTGCACATGGATCACCATGTGCATGTGGCTTATGTGGGATCTGAGGGGTCAAACATGGAACAGGCTTCACAGGCAAGTGCCTTAATGACTAAAGCATCTCTCTACTCATACTTTGAGTTTAATTTTTAAAAATTTCTGTTGGGACTTTGATTGTGTTGAATCTTACACTTGGTATCATTTCTTTGTTGTAGCCCCCAGAAGGAAATTTTTCACTTAGTCCTGCACCCAGAACTCATGCAGCTGTCAGTGTCTCTGCCTTTGGGACATTGATAAGAACACAATGAAGGCCCCTTCCCTTCTGCAAGGAGGTATTTACCAAGGATGGCAAGACTCTGAAGTTTTAAAAGGAGAGGGGAAAATAAAAATCAATGAACAAGCTGGGCGTGGTGGCGCATGCCTTTAATCCCAGCACTTGGGAGGCAGAGGTAGGAGGATCGCCATGAGCTTGAGGCCACCCTGAGACTAGAAAGTGAATTCCAGGTCAGCCAGGGCTAGAGTAAGACCCTACCTCAAAAAAACAAAAAAAAAAAAAATCAATGAACAAGTCTACAGTAAAACACACATTGGATGCACATTTGTCTATAGTGGAGATGGTCCACTCTGAGTTCCCGGGTCTCCCTTTCCTGTCCTCACTTGAACTCAGGGCACACCAACCCTCTGCATTTCCCTCAAGCTTTTATCCTCCTTACCGTGGTCCCACAGTTCCCTCCGTGTACTCAGCGCAGATTCCATGGAGAAGACCATTTCCTCAGTGAGAACTCATGCAGGCTGCTGAGCAGTTAGGAGGGGAGAGAAAGGGACTGGAAAAGGAAGCTGTCAGAGGCATCCTGGCATCTGAAGAGGAGGATGAAGGCGGGATGACGGGGATCCTCAGTGATAATCACCAGGCTCGGGCACATAGAGGGGTCTTGGACATCACTGAGAGGAGCTCCAGCTGCGTGCCCGCTCCGTGGTCCTGCATTCCCTGTGGACCAGGCCAGGCTGCCAGGACCTGTCCCAGCCCGGGCAGTTCTGAGCACCGCAACCCACAGAATCACTGCCCAGGACGAGGTTGTCACTCACCTGCTGTGTACGTGGCGTCGGCTGGCCTGCAGGTAAGCAGGGGACTATTCACGTTCCACAGGGGTATTACGAGGAGCAGGGACTGGGACAGGGGACAATTTGGGGAGGGGAGAAACACGACCCGAGGTCCTAGGCTGAAAGGCGCAAGGAAAGGTATATTTGGGGAAGGAGACACTTTGGTTGGGGCGGCGGGAAGGGGCTGCGATGGGAGGGAAAGCAGTACGACGGGGCGCACCAGGGGGAGGACTGGGCTGGAGAGGACGCTGAGAGGTGGACCTCTGAGCAGCCAAGTTAGGAATGGAGGCTAGAGGACGAGGACCAGGACGACGACGGGACGGGGGAGGAGCAGCAGGAGGAGACGGGAATATCGGAGGAAGCTTTCGAGTCATTCTTCTAAAAGACACTCCGGACTTCCTACTTCACCAGAAGTCAGCGAGCGACTGAGCCTGTGCCAGAACTCTCCAGCATTTACCTCACAGTCACCACTCCCAACGTTCCATGACTCGGTGCCCATTATGAGCTTCCCCTGCCTTTGATGCAGTGAGGAGGTCCTCTGACCAGCAGTATGGTCCCAGTAACTAAGTCTGAAAGACTATGTGAAGCAGTAAGGAGAAGGAATGGGACTGCCCCCTTCCTCTCTGTTCTTGAACTATTGTGCAGTTTTACCTCTGAATAGGCAAAGTTTGATCAAGAGTTAGCATAGAATCAAGTGAGGGTGTTCCTAAGTAGAACTGGTTAGAAAGAAAGTCATTGTCCAGATCTGTTGAAGTAGGTTTCTACCTCATGTATGTAACTGTTGAATAGAGTCAATCAGAGAATAGATGTTATGTCCAGTTGACCAACTGGAAGACACTGAAGATCAGAGAGGGAATAACAGGCAGTGGGTCACAAAGGAGGTGGGACTAGAACTTGAGGTGAGGAGGGGTGTGGTGGTTTGATTCAGGTGTCCCCCATAAACTTAGGTGTTCTGAATGCTAGCTCCCCAGCTGATGGATATTTGGGAATTAATGCCTCCTGGAAGGAGTGTATTGTTGGGGGTGGGCTTATGGGCTTTAAAGCCAGTTTCCCCTTGCCAGTGTTTGGCACATCCTCCTGTTACTGTGGTCCATCTTATGTTGGCCAGGGGGTGATGTTCACCCTCTGCTCATGCCATCGTTTTCCCCTGCCATCGTGGAGCTTCCCCTCAAGCCTGTAAGCCAAAATAAATCTCTTTTCCCAGAAGCTGCTCTTGGTTGGGTGATTTCTAACAGCAATGCGAACCAGACTGTAACAAGGGGTCTGTAGGAAGAAGCAAGAAAGGGCAAGAGCTCCAGTAGGCAGTGTTTCCCTTGCCTGTTCTGCATGAAATTGTGGCCATGTGCTGTTGGAAGAGAATTTTCTGTTCTGGATCTTACTTATTTCTTTTTGTTTTTAAATAAAACAAACTTGGAATATTAAATTTTAATTGAGTGTATGTTAACATACACTAATGAGTTCTGTTATTTCATTTTCATCATACATGTAATTACCTCGATCATATTTACCACCTCCATTATCCTGTCTTATCCACCACCTCTTCCTGATAAGCCTCTCCCTTTTTCCAACCACTTTTTAAACTTCCTTATCGTTCCATTTCTTTTCATTATTTCTTGGGATGCAAGAGCTTTATTTGGATTGTTTACATGAGCACGGTTGAGGGATTAGATACAGGAATATGAACAACTTACTAGTGGCTACACCACTGGGGAAAAAAAAGTCTTCTTCTGCCCGGCAACCTTCACAACAAAGAGCTCCTCCTGTGAGGCCCTCACTCATCCACATGGCTGAATGTGGTGGATGCCATCTTGTGAGGCGTTGTGTATGCAATCACACCGCTGTGAGCTCAAAGTGTGATGGCCATGTCCTGAGTGGAAGACAGCATTCCATCACACTCCTCCACTTCCTGTGCTCTTACCTTCTTCCTGTCCCTTCTTCTCAGAGGTTTCTGGAATCTTGGAGGTGATGATATAGATGTCCCATTTAGGGCTGAGCACTCGATAGTCTTTAAGCAACATGAATCTCTGCAATGAGTGCTGCCCACCATAAGAGGAAGCTCCTCTGAGCAAAGCTGAGAGCAATAGTGACCTATTTAGAAGGTAGTTTGACAGGTTCAACATGTCTCCTTAACAAAATGACAGTAGTAGCTTCCACATTATGGCCCATGGCCTCCACATGCACAGACTTTGGAGCAGGTCACACCACCAGATATGAATTCCCTTCTGTACAGTAGGCCTCACATCCAATTAAAAAGTATTTGCTTATATGCAGTACTATCTATCTCTTATCTACAATTAGAAACATAGGGGTAAACTGGGTTGGGGTGGTGCACACCTTGATCTCAGCACTTGGGAGGCAGAGGTAGGAGGAAAGCTGTGATTTCAAGGCCAGCATAGTTCTACATCGTGAGTTCCAGGTAACCCTGGGCTAGAATGAGAAACCCAACAACAAAAACAAAAAGAAACATAGGGGCAAGCTGGTAGGATTACTACTCCATCCTGAGAACCTTACAAATACATGTGTGCTGTCTCACATTGTGAGATGCTGATCTCCATGTAGATAACCAAGGGAGTTCCTACACCTGTCCTCTCTTTTGCCTCATGCACAACCCTCTTCACCTACCATTCTTTCTTTTAGATTTTTTGACTTATTATTTTAATATGAAAAGTGTATGTTTAAATGAAACAATGTTAAAGTAGAATCCTAAATTTGTAGTATTATGTAATGATGTTAAAGCTTCAAAATATCTTTACCAAATTAAATGGAGATGTAAAATGTTGTGCTTTGCTTCAAGAATTTATGTTTGAAGTTTCCTGTGGCATTTGCTGCTTTTTTTTTGTTTAAAACAATTTTAATGAAAAAATAAGTTAATAAGAAATTTAGAAAAATAAATCTAACATTATAAAAATATATATTATGTTTCTCAAACCTCCTTGATAAGTGATGGTGGCATACACAGCAGAGAAGGTAGTGTCCAGAAGATTGTGCCCAGGAAATAGATATTTAGCATGAGACTGGAGATCAGGAGTCACCCACCTTTCTACTCTATTCATTTAACCCTGTCACTATAGGTAGGACAAACTGGAATGATGGTGGAATCAGCAAGGGGATCAGTTGCCAATCCTGACCCCACCACCACAAAACAGGCTTCTTCTTACAGAGTTAATGAGACCCTCCCTCCCCCAGTCTTCTTGTCTAGGAACAGGCAAGAGCTCCTGTGACTTGGTCTGCTTTTCTAATTACCATGTAAGGAAAGGGCCAGAACAAAAGCCACCTGAGAAAAGAGCCTAAAAGACTCTGCTCCTACACTGCTTTCCCTTCTGAAGCCACTCTTCACCCAGGCCCCCTGTTCGTCCACAGAACTTTCTGAATCCTGACTCTGATTCAAGGACTGGGGCACAAAAATGGAGCTTAGAACATGGACAGAACTGCCAGAATGTCTCTGCTTCTTTTATCCCCACTCCTCAAACCCCAACATTCCCTTTTCCTGTCTCCATATTTCAGGAATCCTTGAGGAAGAATGGAGAAGCATCACACATACCCATCACAGAGACCTCTCTGCAAGCACACGTGATGCACAGAATTCGGTCATGTGCAGCTGTGTTGAGGCTTCTTGACAAGGGGGCCTCGTTCACCCATTCAAGCATCAGATGAATAACTAGATGAGGGTGGGTACATGGAGATCACTTAAGACAAAATTCATTGGTTAAACAGTCATGGTCTCATCTTCTCTTCTTTGATCTGAGTTTCTCTACCATGCAGAAGCCCTGGTTTTCCCCAAATTCATGCATACTCCCAAATGGTTCCAGCTTTATTCCACCATCAAAATCTTAACCTCACAGTGCCCACTACAGTCCTCAGAGAATAATTGGGGAAACAAGCAAGAGTGCTGTTTTCTTTATGAACCTGGTACAGGCACAAGGGTGAAGGAGATAGACACAGAGAACAATCATTCCTACCAGACGAGATATCCAGAGACACAGAGGCTCCCAAGACCTCATCACTGAAGCAGACATAAAATGAACCCAAAGTGGCTCAGGGAAATTTGTGGAAGAGGGGATGGAAAGAATGTTAGAGCCACACATTGGGTCATGAGACACAGAGACATTTCCTCCTACCCATAACTGATGGCTAACCCCACAATGCACGACCCATATACCCCAAAAAGAAGGGACCCTCTGGAGGGAAGGGGGACACAGAGGGGCTAACAATGGTACCAACACTGAGGACAAAATTAATACACACACACAGACACACACACAAACACATATATATGAAATAAAAATTTTTAACCTCTTATTCCCCTATATCTTTTAGTAGGTCTTTTTGTTGTTATTTGTAAGAAGAGCAAGAAAGAGAATAGGACACTCATGACAGGGCCTCTTACCACTGTCAATGAACTCCAGATGTATGCACCACTTGGGGGTGAAGGTATCACTAGGAGTTTCTCCTTGGCCCTTACAGTGATGTTGAAGCCACTACTGCTCTCTATCCATGTGAAAATGTCCTGCTGCCCAGAAGCTTTTGCTATCTGTCACCTGTTCCAAAACACTGTCCTATTTCTGTCCACTGGGTTGGCTCTTTTTTGCATTTAGAAATTTTGAATTTTATTTAATATATAATTTTACATATATTATTTACTTTTTATTTATTTATATATATTGAGAGAGCGGGAGGGAGGCTGGGAGGGAAGGAGAGAGAGACAGGCAGATAAACACAGAGAGACAATGGGCATGCCACAGCCTCCAGCCACAGCAAATGAGCTACAGATGCATGTACCACCTTGTGCATTTGGCTTATGTGCATACTTGGGAATCGAACCTGGGACTTTACGCTTCACAGGCAAATGCCTCATCTGCTTAGCCACCTCTCCAGCACGTAACATATTTTATAATGTAGAAGTTTCTATAATGTGATCTGTCATTCATGCATTTAATTTTGAGAACTCAAGTACTACCCTGGGCTTGGGAAACAAGACTGAGTAACACTCATGTTTTCCCTTTGAGGGCTCATAGTCTGGCCAAAGGTGATTCTGTGGCAAGCAGACTTTTGCAGAAGAAAATTCTTCACTGAGAAAGAGGCAACTACATCAAATCTACAGGTGGATGGCTGGAGGGTTGGCTTAGAAGTTAACACTCTTGCCTGCAAAGCCTAAAGACCTACAGTCAACTCCCTAAAACCCATGTAATCCAGGTTCTCATGGTAGCACATACATGTGGAGCTCAACTGAAGTTAAGAGACCCTGGAATACTCATTTTCTTTCTCTCTCTCACTCTCTCTCTCTCTCTCTCTCTCTCTCCAATCAATATATAGAAAAATAAAATATAAAAATAATCTCTAGGCTGAGCGTGAGTAAGTTGAGAGGAGGAGAAGGTGGCTGGGCAGGAGTTCTCAGTAGGCACCCCTCAGATTCATGTCAATTATTTCCCTGGAAAGAACTTTCATGGAAGATGGACAAGGAATGGTTGGGAACTCTTTCTGAGTCCTCTTATGATGGTGAAGATGGGAGGGGTATAACTCCATTTCCTGTCTGCTTATGACACTGACATGGACTAAGATTCAGTGTCCTCATCTGTAAGATGAGAACAGAATAAGGATTCATATAATATGAACTCTTAATGCAGAAGCAAAGAACAAACAAAATGTTATTTTCTTCATTAAAAACACAATTTAGCATGCTGTAGCACAGACAGTGTCCATCCTGCCAAATGGTGAACTGGGAGTCTGACTGTCCTCAGGCTGTCCTTGAGCCACCGAGCCCTGTAGGCAAGGCTGAGCAGGGCTGCACTGAGCTCCCAGCACAGCATTCTCTGTCCTCTCTGCACTCACTGACTGGGCCTTTTATCCCTATTTAATGATGCTCATATGTTTATTTAACAGAGTCTTCACTTCTATTTCAGAAAGCTAAAAACCGAGTTAGCCAGTCATGGTGGCATGTGCCTTTAATCCAAGTACTTGGTAGGCAGAGGCAGGATGATCATTGTGATCTCAGGGCCAGCCTGGAACTACAGAGTGAGGTCCAAGTCAGCCTGGGCTACAGTGACATGCTACCTCAAAATACCAAAAAAAAAAAAAAAAAACGCTAAGTTAAAGGTACTCTAAGAGCGGGGGAACTTCATAGCCCTAACATATTTAGCCAAAATGATCCAGTCAAGTATGGAGATGGAGATGGTATGTGACTTAAAATTCTTCAAGATTTGAAAGTTTGGAAATGGACTCAGCACAGGGCTTTTGCTCCTTGTTAGAAACAGGTAAGAGAAAGATTTGTGACTATTTAAGAGGACATTAAACAAAGCAAAACTGTCTCTATAAAACA
This sequence comes from Jaculus jaculus, assembly GCF_020740685.1. NCBI lineage: Eukaryota > Metazoa > Chordata > Mammalia > Rodentia > Dipodidae > Jaculus > Jaculus jaculus. The sequence goes on from NC_059106.1 coordinate 76,776,498, forward strand.
ATTCTTTAAAAAGTAAGTTTACTTGGGCTGACAGATGGCTCAGCGGTTAAGGCATATGCCAGCAAATATTAAGTACCCTGGTTCAACTCTCCAGGTCCTAGTAAGCCAGATGCACATGGTGGCACATGCATCTGCAGTTTGTTTACAGTGGCTAAAGGCTCTGGTGCGCCCATTCTCACTCTCTTGCTGCCTCCCTCTCTCTGTGTGTGTCTGTTTCTCTCTAATAAATAAATAAATAAATATTTTTTGAAAAAAAGAATAATTCCTTATTTTTTAAAAATTGAGAATTTTAATACATGAACATACTGTAATATTGCAAATCCTAATGACTCTGGTTCTCTTACCCAGGACCCCCATAAAGCCAAGGTACAAAGTGGTTCATGCATCTAGAATGTGTTTGCAGTGGCTGGAGGCCCATTCTCTCTCTGTCTCTCTCTGATTTCAAATAAATAAGTAAATGCATTTTTAAAGTTAGTTTATGATTGCCTCCATACTTTTAAGCACTTTGTTTTTAATGTTAACTCAATAAAGTTAGGTTAAATGTATGAGAAAACGACATGTAATAAATTAAGCATCCTCTTTACACTACAAAAGTCCTTTCCTTAACCAGGACCCTAAACAACACTTATATTCCTATAACATTTACCCAGCTGTCTTCTTAAGTTCTGTGCCTTTTACAGCATGTAAACTGTCTTAGAAAAAGAGGGTGGTGGAACAAGAAAGAGAAATGGAAAGAGGAAGACGGGAAAGGAGAGAGAGAGAGATGAAGGGTCTTTACATAAGCATCATTAGGGATATGCTATGGTCAGCTTCTTAAAGATGAGGAACCTTCAGTGTGAATGGATGTGTCCAGTGTTACTGAGGGGATAGGTGAAGCCAAAACCCAGGCATGCAGACCACCAAGGTCTTTGTTCTCCCGTCCATTAGGGCTCCACACTCAAGAATATAGATGCCTTCAAAATATGCCTCCTGGCGCTGGAAAGATGTCTTAGTGGTTAAGGATCTTGTCTGCAAAGTTGAAGGATCTAAGATCGATTTCCCAAGACCCACACAGGCCAGATGCACAAGGTGGCGACTGTGTCTATAGTTTGTTTGCAGCAGCTGGAGGTCATGGCTCATCCATTATTTTTCCCTATCTGACCCCCATCCCGCCCCTCAAACCAATAAACAAGAAACAAAAATGCTCGCCATCCTGAAAGAGAGCTGCACATCTAATGTCTGTGTGTCAGCCTTGGGTGGGGACCGACCATCTGTCTCCAACACCACAGCAGCACAGTCGGAGCACGGAGAAAGCCTCCTTCACCTTCCAGGGGCCCCGGCGCCTGCTCTGGCTCCATGGCTCCTTCCGGGGAGCTGTCGCCCGAAACCGGAAACGCGGCGCAGCTCGCGCGCGGCTTCCGGAAGAGGACCCGCCGCAGGCCCCGCCCCCGCCCCTGCGAAGTCGGCGCTCAAGGGCTCCGCCTGGCGGCGGGCGGGCGCGGCGCAGGCCTGGAGGAGGGACGCCGGGCTGGTCGCTGGGTGTCCTCCTGGTAGGGCCGAGCCCTGTTTGCAGCTGGGAGGGTTGAATTACTCTTCCACCTCCTCCGTGTTGTAGCTCCGGCAAACTACGTCGCTCTTCCGGCTTTAACGGTGGCAGATCGTATGTGTCGAGAAGCTAATCTGTTTCTTCTGCATTTTCCAGTTTGGTAGAACATAGGTTTTCCAAGTGTGCCCTCACGAGTCTCTCAATTTCATTGGAATCTGTTGTGACATCACCTTTTTCATCTGCAATCGTGTTCATTATGGTTCTCTCTCTCTTTTATTTTGACCAGGGGTTATTATTCTTATCGTTTTCATGAATCAACTCTTTGTCAACTTTTAAAATTGTTCTCTTCATTTCAAATTCTAATTCAACTAATTTCTACTCTGATCTTGAGTATTTCTTGTTGTACAGTTTGGATTTGAATTGTTTTTCTGAAACCTTCAGATGGGATGTTAAGTAATTTATCTGAGGTTTCTGTATTTTTATAATGTAGGCTTTTAGAACTATAATCTTACCTCTTGGGATTGCCGTGATTGTGTCCCATAGGTTTTGGTATGTTGCCTTTTTATTTTCATTCAGGTCTAGACATTTTTTGACTTCCTTCTTGATTTCTTCAATGACTCGTTCTTTATTCAGTGGTGTGGTGTTCAGTCTGGAGGAGTTTGTATATTTTCTGTTGTTACTTTTTTTGTTTGTAGCTTTATTACATTGTGGTGGAATAAAATACAAGGAATTATTTTGACTTCCTGAATTTGTGGAGACTTGCTTTGTTTAATACTAAGTGACCAATCTTAGAAAGGTCCCCATGAGTTACTGAGAAGAATGTGTATTCTCTAGTTTGTACAACATTATGTTCATTTGATTCATGGTGTTATTTAAATTCATCATCCCTCTATTTTGTCTAGATCATCTGTCTATTTACGATAGTTAGTTATTGAAGTCACTATTATTGTATTGGGATTTATGTCTGACTTTGTCTAGTAGACGTTGTTTTATAAAATTCTGTGCACTTGTGTTTGGTGTCTATATGTCTGTGATTGTACCGTATTCCTCCTGAGTCATTCCCATTACAAGTGGCCTTCTTTCCCTCTTTTGAACACTTTGGGTGAATGTCTAGTTTGTCAGATATTAACAGAGCCACGCCTGCCTGTTTCCACTTTGGAATATCTTTGTCCATATTTTCATGATGGTGACTGCCCTTGATGGTGTGGTGGGTTTCTTTTTTAAAATACATTATTTTATTTGTTAGAGAGAGAGAGAGAATGGGAGCTCTGTGCCCTCTTATTGGTACACACAAACTCCATACATGTGTCACATTGTGTTTGTGACTTTATGTGGTAACTGAGGAAACAAACCTGGACCAGCAGGCTTTGCAAGGAAGCACCTTTAAATGCTGAGCCATCTCCACGGCCCCAAGGTGAGTTTCTTTTCTTTTGCTTTTTTTTTTAATATTTTATTTTTTTATCTATTTGACAGAGAGAAAGAGGGAGGGAGCGAGGGAGGGAGCAAGAGAGAGAGAGAGAGAGAAAATGTCCACCCCAGGGCCTCCAGCCACTGCAAATGAACTCCGGACTCATGTGCCACCATGTGCATCTGGCTTACATGGGTTCTGGGGAATCCAACCTGGATCCTTTGGCTTTGCAGGCAAATACCTTAACCACTAAGCAGTCTCCTCCAGCACCCAAGGTAAATTTCTTGAAGATAGTAAATGAATGGATTCTGTTTCTTGATATAGCCTGTTCACCTGTGTCATTTTGGTTGGACAGTTGAGTCCACTCATACTCAGATTTCTTACTGAAAAGCGTGAATTAATCCTTATTATGGTGGTGATTTTGGGTAGTTCTGTTTTCTTGATCTTCATTTGTTTTAACTAGTTCTCTTTTTCGTTACTGTCTTTCCCTCCTGTAGCCTTTTGATTATATTTATTCTTGTCATCAGTGTGAAGGATCCCATCCAATATTCTCTGCAGGGCTGGTTCAGTGGTCATGTACTAAAATAGCCATCTTTTATCACAGAAATCATTTTCCCTTCAATTATGAAAGATAATTTTGCTTAATACTGTAGTTTGAGATGGCAGCCCTGTTCATTCAATATTTGAGATACTACATTCAAAGCAGCCCTCTTGACTTTTAGAATTTCCAATGAAAAGTCTAATGTAATTTTTTTTTTTTTTTTGGTCAACTCTGTTGCTGGATGAGAACAGCACTTTGTTGTTGTTGTTGTGTTTTTTTTTATTTTTATTAACATTTTCCATGATTATAAAATATATCCCATGGTAATTCCCTCCTTCCCCACCCCCACACTTTCCCATTTGAAATTTCATTCTCCATCATATTACCTCCCCATTACAATCATTGTAATTACATACATGCAATATCAACCTATTAAGTATCCTCCTCCCTTCCTTTCTCCACCCTTTATGTCTCCTTTTCAACTTACTGGCCTCTGCTACTAAGTATTTTCATTCTCACACAGAAGCCAGGTCATCTGTAGCTAGGATCCACATATGAGAGAGAACATGTGGCGCTTGGCTTTCTGGGCCTGGGTTACCTGACTTAGTATAATACTTTCCAGGTCCATCCATTTTTTCTGCAAATTTCATAACTTCATTTTTCTTTACCGCTGAGTAGAACTCCATTGTATAAATGTGCCACATCTTCATTATCCACTCATCTGTTGAGGGACATCTAGGCTGGTTCCATTTCCCAGCTATTATAAATTGAGCAGCAATAAACATGGTTGAGCATGTACTTCTAAGGAAATGAGATGAGTCCTTTGGATATATGCCTAGGAATGCTATAGCTGGGTCATATGGTAGATCATTCTCTAGCTGTTTTAGGAACCTCCACACTGTTTTCCACAATGGCTGGACCAGATTACATTCCCACCAGCAGTGCAGAAGGGTTCCTTTTTTTCCACATCCCCGCCAACATTTATGATCATTTGTTTTCAGGATGGTGGCCAATCTGACAGGAGTGAGATGGAATCTCAATGTAGTTTTAATCTGCATTTCCCTGATGACTAGTGACGTAGAACATTTTTTTAGATGCTTATATGCCATTCGTATTTCTTCCTTTGAGAACTCTCTATTTAGCTCCATAGCCCATTTTTTGATTGGCTTGTTTGATACCTTATTATTTAACTTTTTGAGTTCTTTGTCTATCCTAGATATTAATCCTCTATCAGATATATAGCTGGCGAAGATTTTTTCCCATTCTGTAGGTTGCCTCTTTGCTTTTTTCACTGTGTCCTTTGCGGTGCAAAATCTTTGTAATTTCATTAGGTCCCAGTGGTTAATCTGTGGTTTTATTGCCTGAGCAATTGTGGTTGTGTGCAGAAACTCTTTGCCAAGACCAATATGTTGAAGGGTTTCCCCTACTTTATCCCGTAGCAGTTTCAGAGTTTCAGGTCTGATGTTAAGGTCTTTAATCCATTTGGACTTAATTCTTGTGCATGGCGAGAGAGAAGAATCTATTTTCATCCTTCTGCAGATATTTATCCAGTTTTCAAAACACCATTTGCTGAAGAGGCTGTCTCTTCTCCAAGGAGTATTTTTGGCATTTTTATCGAATAACAGGTGGCTATAGCTACTTGGGCTTACATCTGGGTCCTCTATTCTGTTCCACTGATCTACATGTCTGTTTTTGTGCCAGTACCATGCTGTTTTTGTTACTATGGCTCTGTAGTATAGGTTAAAATCAGGTATGGTGATACCACCAACCTCTTTTTTGTTGCTCAGTATTATTTTAGATATTCGAGGTTTTTTGTGATACCAAATGAATTTTTGGATTGTTTTTTCTATTTCCATGAAGAAAGCCTTTGGAATTTTGATAGGGATTGCATTAAATGTGTAGATTGCTTTAGGTAAGATTGCCATTTTCACAATATTGATTCTTCTAATCCAGGAACAAGGGATGTTTCTCCACTTTCTAGTGTCTTCTGCAATTTCTCGCTTGAGTGTTTTAAAGTTCTCATTGTATAGATTCTTTACTTCCTTGGTTAGGTTTATTCCAAGGTATTTTATTTTTTTTGATGCAATTGTGAATGGGAGTGATTCTCTGATTTCATCCTCTGTGTGTTTGTTGGTAGCATATATGAAGGCTACTGATTTCTGTGTATTTATTTTGTATCTTGCTACATTGCTGTAGGTTTTGATCAGCTCTAACAGCTTGCTAGTAGAGTCTTTAGGGTCCTTTATGTATAGAATCATGTCATCTGCAAATAATGATAACTTGATTTCTTCCTTTCCAATTTGTATCCCTTTTATGTGTGTCTCTTGCCTTATTGCTATGGCTAAGACTTCCAAAACTATATTAAATAAAAGTGGGGACAGTGGACACCCTTGTCTTGTTCATGATTTTAGTGGAAAAGCTCCCAGTTTTTCCCCATTTAGTAATATGTTGGCTGTAGGCTTGTCATAAATAGCCTTTATTATATTGAGATATGTTCCTTCTATTCCCAGTCTCTGTAGGACTTTTATCATGAAGGGATGTTGGATTTTGTCAAATGCTTTCTCTGCATCTAATGAGATGATCATGTGATTTTTGTCCTTCAACCCGTTTATGTAATGTATTACATTTATAGATTTGCGTATGTTGAACCATCCCTGCATCTCTGGGATAAAGTCTACTTGGTCAGGGTGAATAATCTTTTTGATATACTCTTGTATTCTGTTTGCCAATATTTTGTTGAGAATTTTTGCATCTATGTTCATGAGGGAGATTGGTCTGTAATTTTCTTTTTTTGTTCTATCTTTGCCTCGTTTTGGTATCAGGGTGATGCTGGCCTCATAGAAGGAGTTTAGTAGAATTCCTTCTTTTTCTATTTCCTGGAAAAGCTTAAGAAGCAATGCTGTTAGCTCGTCCTTAAAAGTCTGGTAAAATTCAGCAGTGAATCCATCAGGGCCTGCGCTTTTTTTAGTTGGGAGATTATTGATAACTGTTTGGATCTCCATGTTTGTTATAGGTCTATTTAAGTGATTAATCTCATTTTGATTTAATTTAGGTAGGTCATATAGATCAAGGAAATCATCCATTTCTTTCAGATTTTCATACTTTGTGGAGTATATGCTTTTATAGTATGTCCCTATGATTTTTTGAAATTCTCTGGAATCTGTTGTGATGTTACCTTGTTCATCTCTGATTTTATTAATTTGTGTCTCTTCTCTCTTTCTTTTGGTCAGATTTGCTAAGGGTTTATCAATCTTGTTTATCCTTTCAAAGAACCAACTCTTTGTTTCATTAATTCTTTGGATTTTTCTTTTTGTTTCTATTTCATTAATTTCTGCCCTAATCTTTATTATTTCTTCCCGTCTACTGATTTTTGGTTTGCCTTGTTCTTCTTTTTCCAAGGCTTTAAGGCGAAGCATTAGGTCGTTTACTTGCGACCTTTCTAATTTCTTAATATAGGCACTCAAGGCTATAAATTTACCTCTTAGAACTGCCTTCATTGTGTCCCAGAGATTTTGGTATGTTGTGTTCTCATTATCATTTGACTCTATAAATTTTTTGATTTCCTTTTTGATTTCTTCATTGACCCATTCATCATTTAGTAGTGTATTGTTTAGTTTCCATGATTTTGTGTATGCTCTATAGCCTTTCTTGCTACTGATTTGTAGTTTAATTCCATTGTGGTCAGATAGAATGCAAGGAATTATTTCAATTTTCCTGAATTTGTTAAGATTTGCTTTGTGTCCTAATATATGGTCTATTTTAGAGAATGTTCCATGTGCTGCTGAAAAGAATGTATATTCTGCAGCCTTTGGATGAAATGTCCTGTATATATCTGTTAGGTGCATTCCTTCTATGACCTCATTTAGTCCAGATGCCTCTCTGTTTATTCTTTCCCTGGATGACCTGTCAATTGATGAGAGTGGGGTGTTAAAGTCACCCACCACCACTGTGTTTGGTGTTATCTGTGACCTTAGTTCTAATAGTGTTTGTTTGACGAATTTGGGAGCCCCCATGTTAGGTGCATATATGTTTAGGATTGTAATGTCCTCCTGTTGGAGTGTGCCCTTAATAAATATAAAGTGACCTTCCTTATCTTTCTTGACTAACATCGGACTAAAGTCTACCCTGTCTGATATTAGGATAGCAACCCCTGCTTGTTTTCTAGGCCCATTTGCTTGAAACACCGTCTTCCAACCTTTCACCCTAACATAATGTCTATCCTTTGTAGAAAGGTGAGTTTCTTGAAGACAACAAATTGTAGGATCCTGCTTTTTAACCCAGTCTGCAAAACTATGTCTTTTCGTTGGGGCATTGAGACCGTTGATATTAAGAGATATTATTGAAAGGTGTGTATTTATGTTTGCCATTTTTGTGTGTGTGTGTGTTTCTGGTTCTACCTGTGCTCTCTTCTGTTAACTGGTATTTGAGTATAGCTTGTTTTTTCTAGGTTCCTTATATGTGTGCTTTTCCTTCTGTTTAGCATGGAGGATTCTATCAAGTATTTTCTGTAGAGCTGGTTTTGTCTTCAAATACTCCTTTAACCAGCTTTTGTCATGGAATGTCTTTATTTCTCTATCTACTTGAATGGATAACTTTGCAGGATAAAGTAACCTTGGTTGACAGTTGTTATCTTTCAGAACTTGGAATATATCACTCCAAGCCCTTCTGGCTTTAAAAGTTTGTGTTGAATAATCTGCTGTAATCCTGATAGGCTTGCTTTTGTAGGTAACTTGATTTTTCTAACTGCTTTCCAATATTTTTTCTTTGGTGTGTGTGTTTGGAAGTTTGATTATAATATGGCAAGGAGAGGTTCTTTCTGGGTTTTGTCTGGCTGGGGTTCTAAAGGCTTCCTGTATCTGTATTGGCACCTCTTTCCCAATTTGGGGGAAATTTTCCTCTATGATTTTGTTGAAGATGTCTACTATGCCTCTGGAGTGTAGTTCTTCTCCTTCTACTATGCCCTGAATTCTTATATTGGATCTTTTCATAGTGTCCCGAATATCTTGAAATTCCCACTCATACTTTTCTATAAGTTTGTCTTTCTCTTTGTTGGACTGCATTAGGTCTGCCACCTGGTCTTCTAGCTTAGATATTCTGTCCTCTCCCTCATCCATCCTACTGGTGAGATTTTCTACAGAGTTTTTTATTTCATTAACTGTGTTCTTCATTGCTAGTAATTCTGACTGGTTTTTCTTTATTATTTCTATTTCCCTATTTATGTCTTGTATTGCCTTCTTTATTTCATTAAATTGGTGTCCTGCCTCTTCTTTGAGTCCTTTGATTTCCTCTTTGATTTCCTCTTTGATTTCTTCTTTGATTGTTTTCATGTGTTCTTTGACCTCTTTGAACATATTTATAATTATTCTTTTGAACTCTTTCTCAGGCATTTCCTCTAACTCTTTCTCACTGGAGGACATTTCTGATGCATTAATACTTTTAGGTGGATTTATTTCGTCTTGCTTTTTAGTGTTTCTTGTGTTATAATGTATGTATTTTTGCATCTTGGATTAAGTTAATGCTTGGATTTTCTAGCTAGCTGTGTATTCTCAGCTGTATCAATTGATTTGATGTAATATATTTTCAGGGTAGGACCTTAAGATATTAGGTGTGGCTCTTAAGACTCTCAGAGTATCTACAAAGATGTTCTTAGGGGTTGAGTTTCCCTGCTATAGGAGTATTCAAGCAGGCTGAGTGGAATAAAATACAGGTAGATTCTAAAATTTAACTAAACACTGTACACATTCAATCAAAAATAGCCCCGAGTATGTATGCAAGAGTAGTTATTATAATGACTAGATCCTCTATCAACAAAGAGGTTTAGATTTCTGGTCTGTTGAGGGATCCAAGTCAGCTTGTGACCAAGTGAGACCCTTCCCTTGTGCAATCCCAGTTACCTTGGGTGATTTTGGTCTCAGTCAAGTTGCTGCCTGGGTCTTCGGGCTGCTGTTCTGATTTCTGGAGCTAGGCACTTGCTTTTCCTACGGGGCAAACTGAGCCGCTGCTGCTGCCTCTGCTGCTGCTGTAGCCACCACTGCTGCTGAAGCTGCTGCTGCTGTGTCCACTGCCGCTGCTCCCCCTGAAGCTGCTGCTGTGGGATCTGCCGCTGCTGCCGCTCCTGGGTCTGCTGCTGCTGGGGCCGCTGGTATCAGTGCTGGAGCCGCTGATGTTGCTCCCGAACTCTGCTCCTGCTTGGGTCCCGTTGTCAGCCCAAGTTGGCGTGGCCGGGTCCCGGGCCGCTGCTGTATTCGCTGGATCTGGGTTCAGGCGGTGGTGGAGGGGAGGGAGCCGCGGCTCCTCTGGTTGTCTCGCTGTTCCACGTGTTCTTCTACCTCGCGGTCTGCTCCTCCGCTGCTCGCTGCTGCTCTCCCCTCACGTTTCCTGAGTTGCGGAGAACGCGGTGTGAGGGGAAAATCCTGCACCTGGCTTTTCCTGTGGCTCGAGCCGAGTCTGGCGGTTTTCTGCTGCGCCGCGGCTGCAGCGGTTGGCCAAGCTGCCGGAGCCACTTTTCCCGCCTGTGCAGGCTCTGGATGCTCTATAACTCTTCTACTTCTCCGCTGCCGCTTCAATTTCCTATACACCTCACTTTTTAGTAAAAGTGTGTATTTTGCTGAGTTTTTTTGGTCTTTGTCCCCCCTAGGCTGCTTTGGCGTGGTACCTACGCCGCCATCTTAACTGGAAGTCCCCTCTGTTGTTCGTCAAATGTAATTTTTATTGGTGCATCTTTGTAAGTGATAAGTTGTTTATGTCTTACACCTTTTAGTACTTGATCTTTGTTTTCTGTATTTAGTGTTTTGACTATAATGTGATCTGGAGTATTGTTTCTCTAGTACTGGATATTTGGTGTTCAGTGTGCCTCTGTATCTGGATGGGCCCCCTTTTTTTGGTAAGATTGAGAAAATTTTCTTCTGTAATTTTATTGAAGATATTCTCTATGACCATGGCCTGTATTTGTCACCTTCTAGTAGGCCCATGACTTAAATGCTTAGTTTTTAAGGTATCCTACATTTCCATCGCATTCTGTTTGTGTGTTTTCTTGAGCTTGTCATTGACTTTGGCCTCCTGATATATTTCCTCTATCTTGTCTCAAGCCTAGCAGTCTGTCCTCCATATGATCTATTCTGTTGGTGAGGCCCTGTAGAGATCCTTTAAATAAGTACCTTTTGTAAGCAGAGAAGAGATAAAGGATAGACAGAGAGATAGAATAGGCATGCAAGGCCCTCAGCTGTTGCAAACGACCACCCGCCCAATGCATGTGCCACTTTGTGCAACTGGCTTTACGTGGGCACTGGGGAATCAAAACCCAGGGTGGTAGGCTTTGCAGGAAAGTGCCTCAACTGTTGAGCCATCTCTCCAGCTCCTTGGGAGTCTTTTATAAACTTTTTCTTTCATTTATTTATGACACAGAATGACAGACTGACAGACACTGTGTTGTGTCTTGCTGCCAAAAAAAAAAAAAAAGACTCTAGACACATGCCACACTGTATATCTGGCTTTATGAAGGCACTGGTGAATCTCACTTGGGATGACAGCCTTTGCAAACAAACAGATTTAACAGCCAGGCCATCACCCTAGTCCTCTTACAAGTTTTTTACTTGAGTTATTTCGTATCTCATTTTCATTGGGATTTTTTCCATCTTTATCTTACTGAGTTACATTTCTTGGTTTGACCTTCTCATTGCATATAATTGATTCTCATTCTCTCTTTCTCTGTCTCCTTTCTCTTTCTGCCTGTAAAAAAATGAATAAAAAATAGTACAGATGCTTTTAAAACCCAGAGAGAGGTAGGCCAACAATATTTTGGCTTGGGATCCTCTTACTCAAAAACTTCTGAGTGTTAGGACTTAAGGTTATCCAAAAGAGCCCACTAGCCTCCCAATAAACAATTTTTGAGACACCCCCAAACCATGGGCTTACTGAAATCTCCAGTTAAGGTGGTAAGTGTGGTATAATGGTGTAGGATTGGGCACCACTGGGTGGAGGTTCTCCAAAGACTTCCATAAAGCAATACTTCAGAAAAGCAGTCAACAGAGGCTAAATACCTCACCTAGCACATTCCTGTCGTGGGTACTGGCTCAAATTTGGAATTTCTACTTGGCAGGAATTTTAATGTGTACAGGCTCTGCTGTCTATGACTATCCCAGCCTCCCAACCACACTTACATCTTGTCTTACCTATCTTTGTTCTATGACATAGACTCACTGTGTATCTCAGGCTCTTTTGAACTTATAATTCTAGGGACTCAGGAGAAGGGTCAGCAGTTAGAGACACTTGCTTGAATTTAAAAACTGTGCTTCAGCTTCCTGAGCACTGGGATTAGAGGCTGCAAACCTACATGCCCAACTGGTTTTACATTTTGTAAGAGTTCTGGAATCTCTGCTGGAACTTTCTGTGCTTGTTTCAGTAACATCACCTGGAGAGTGCAAGTCTGCTCAGGTGGTACCTGATGTTCTTTTGTCCAGTTAAAAATGCAATTTAATTTGGCTAGTTTTTAAATAAGAATTTGTTTATTTATTTATTTGCAAGCAAAGGGGTGACATTTTGGACACACCAGGACCTCTTGCCACTATAAATGGTTTCTAAATGCATGTGGCACTTTGTGCATCTGGCTTTATGTGTGTACTGGGGGATCAAACTTGGCCTTTCAGGATTTGCAAGCAAGAATCTTGAAAGGCTCAGTCATCTCTCCACTCCCACATTTGTCTAATAACCCTCATCTCAATGGCAGAATGGGATATCCAGACACAGCAGATAGTCATGCTTTCAGTATGTCTTTCCCATTTGGCGGTGTAAGGGCTGGAGAAATATCTTTGCAAAGGGTTTTCCTAAAACTCTAATTATTAACATTGTCTTTTATTTATTTATTTATTTATTTATTTATTTATTTATTTATTTATTTATGAGAGAGGGAATGAGGACGGGCATGCCAGGGCCTCTAGTCTGTGCAAACAAAGTCCAGCTGCATATGCCACCTTGTGCATCTGGCTTACATGGGTGCTGGGAATCAAATCCACTTCCTTGGATTTTTCAAGCAAGCACCTTAACTGCTAATCCACCTCTCCAGCCCCAGCATTATCATTTTAAGGATTTTGAAAACTTAATGCTCAAAACTGACTAGGCCTGAGTTTCACCAAGATGGGCTTGGTTTGGATTACAAGTTGGAGGTCTAATGTTAATTCTTCCTCCTCTAAGCAGGGACAGGTGATGATATGGCCAACAATCTCCTTCTACTCTTTTCAATTCATTTTCCAGTTATGCTAAAACAGCCATGGTGGTCTCTCACCTGGCTTCCTTAGCTCTTGTGATGGTGGGCTGGTATGTGGACTAGTGGTAAAATGCGTGTGTCTCTGAGGAGAGAATCACTGGAGTGTCTTACTCGGGTGCCACCCTGCTCTCCATCTCCTGCATTGTCATCAACACTATCATGCCTCCTGACACATGAACAGGGCATCTATCTTTGTTTAGTTAGGACCTCAATTGTTTTCAATACTGTTTTACAGTTTTCACTATGTATGAGTTTTAGTGTTTGTTTCCTTTCCTCCCAAGATTTTATTGTTTTTGGTGGTATAATAAAAGGATTTTTTTTTGTTAATATCATTTTCAAACTATTCATTGCCAGTATTTTTTTCAGAGAGACAAAAAGAGAAAACAGAGAGACAGAGAATTGGTACACCAGGGCCTTAGTCACTGCAGTCAAACTCCAGATGCTTGTGCGAAATAGTGGGCATGTGCACACAGAAACCTGCTATTATTAGCATTATTGTTATTTATTGGCTGGGCTATCAGTTAAGAGAAAATGTAATAATATTTAGTACCAAGTAATGCAACTGCCTTCCATAAGCTTGTGCCCTAGTTTCTTCTGGTAGGTACATGACCACTATAAAAAGCGACTTTTTTTTTTCTTGCCATTTGGAGAACAGCAGGGAAAAGTATAAGGAGGAAGAAAATGTAAGTGTATTTTTATTCTTGTTTCCTTGTGTTTCTAGGAGATGGATCACTCTATAATCAGTTATAGGCTCTGTATTTAGTAAGGTGATTTCAGAGGGAAAGCAGTCATGCACAGTGGAGTCAAGCTGCTCAGTGGGGATGTGTCTGTTGTGCAGGAATTTCAAGCAAGCTTGGCGTGGCCTTGTGTGATGATGGAGGTGACCAGAAGGCCATCAGGAAGTCCGAGTCCTCCCGCTCAACCCCGCTCTAAGTACTCATCATGCCCAGGGATGTTTCCAACCACAAGTCTAAGCCTGTGCTTTCAGGGATCAGTTCTATAGCTCCTTCCTGATACATTTCTCTCGCTGTGTAGAGTACCAAATACAAGTTGATCTCTATGGCTCCTCAACAAAGGTGGCTTCCTGGGCAAAGGGAGACTTGTACCCCAGCTCTCGCAGGTGTCATTATCTCTACTTAGTGGGGCTCACTCGCCTGCCTGGTAACGAGATCAAAGCTGAGTGAGGGACTGAATCCAGCCTGTCAGTTTAACTCCCTTAGGCCTGGGAGCCAGAAGTAGTCCCGCCAGATTTTTGTTTTAGTCAAAGCAATATGAAGACTAATGCAAGAAATAGGTTGGGCAAGGTCTGTCAGGATGGGAGGAAGAGCGAACACGTAGGCAAGAGTGAAAGTGAGAGAGAGTGCGTGTGAGGGAGAGAGATGCTGAGTTGCATATTGGCAGGCTGAAGAGGGACAGATGGCAAAAGAGGCTTCTGCAGACAGTAGCAATGAGCCTGGGGACAAATGGGAGGTAGGATGACAATGGAGCTGAGCATCTCTTTCTCATTTCTGACTGGTCTGATTGGATTGGTCTCACATATGCCATCTGTTACTTTGTGTGGATATCTATCTATCTATCTATCTATCTACCTATCTATCTATCTATCTTCCTACCTACCTACCTACCTACCTACCTACCTATCAATCATCTGTCTGTCTTCTGTCTAATTAAACTAATATGGAAGCAGAGTTTCTGTACTTTGATTTGTCTACCGCCCCATCTTACCCCATAGGTCTGATGACTGCTGCTCTCCATCAGTTTATGGCTTAAACTGGAGATTGACAAAGGTCTTTTCTTGAGCCTCAAATAATTCAGAGTGAGTTATACTTCAAAGCATCCCATACTTCTCTCGTACAAATGGCCTATGGTCCAGCATCTTATTCCCAGCCAAGGATCATTGCAGTTTTGTTTACTGTTATCCCCAGCACCTTGTAACATGTTGCATACAAACTGACTTTCTATCAAAGATATTGTGGCTGAAGGAATTAAAACCCCCTAGTCAAGCAAGAGAAGGAACTTGCCAGTGGGTGACAAGTTCAGGATTAGAGTAACAAAATTTAGGAATTGGTACCACTTTACACTAGAGAGAGATGAAATATTAAAAATTCAATGTTATGATTTAGCCATAGATGTATGGAAAAATTATATGCTTTTATTAATGGTAACATGAATTATGCCAATTAAATACTATTGTAACCTTACAAAGTACCAAGATTAGAAAAACAATGCTATTATTTCTGGCAAGTATATAGTGAGACAGACCAGTACAGTCACTTCTGAAAAGAAGGCAAGTGTGTCTGTCTTCCTAGAGCAACACCTTCCACATAGTAATAATAACATAGTATTATGACTACCCTCTTTGACTATCTATTAACAATTTATATGCCAAATACATTTTAAACATTGTTACTTATATGAACTTATTTAACAAAATATAAGCCAATGGAAAGCATGTAAAATATATAGCATAAATCTTTACAATGTTATCTACTTGGATCATGAAACTTCACTTTTAGGAGTCTGTTATAAGGAGAAAATTACAAATGTATATAAATTTTAGTATAAGATGCTCATTAAATACTTATTAGAAATTACTATGAATATGATTTATTAACCTTTAAAATACTATGCAACCAATATTGTGCACTATGTTGGAAGTGCTTTTAAATGTTGCTGGAGAGTTAAAGAGATAGCTTAGCCGTTAAGGCATTTGTCTGTAAAGCCTAAGGACTCATGTTTAACTCTCCAGGTCCCATGAAAACCAGATGTACAATGTTGCACATGTGCTCAAGAGGATACATGCATGTAGAATTTTATTAAGTGGCTAGAGGCCCTGGCATGCCAATTCTGTGTGCGCCCCTCCCTCCCTCCCTTCCTCCCCCTCTCTCTCTCTCTCTCTCTCTCTCTCTCTCATAATAAAAGGCTACTCAGTTGAGCTTGCCTGAAAAAAAAAAAAAAGTAAATCTGTTGGGCTTGCCTAAATAACAAATGTCACTGGAAAGTATATAATGTTAGATAGATAAATAAGATTATAAATTTTATATAAAAGTTAAGCTAAGTTTTACAAAACATGCTGTTAGGATTTGAATCTAAAATGTCCCTGACGACTTAATGTGTTTACATATTGGATTGGATGTCACCTGATGGGGTTTGTCGGAGGTGATTGGATCATGAAGGTTCTCAATAGATTAATTCATTGATGGATTGAAATTTCACAGACAATTTGAAGATGGTGAAAGCTGTGAAAGATGAGGCCTGATTGGACAAAGTGATTTTCTTGGAGTATAACTTTAAAGACTGTAACTTGCCTCACTGTGGTGTTTTGAATATAGAATGTCTCTGATAGCCCCATGTGTTCGGGATTAAGTCTCATGTTAATCTCCATATGGTAGAGTCTTTAAGAGGTGGAGTCATGATAGAGGGAGTGTGTTCCTGGGGACAGACATTGGGAATTTTTCATCCAGCACTGCTTGCTGGTGCTGGGAGGCTCACCGTCTCTACTTCCTCCCTGCTACTCTGGGGAGACGTGATACCCAGCTGTCTCCTTTTGTCATGCTTTCTCCATCATGAGCAAACCTGTGCTCAAAACTGGGAGCCTGAAATAATCCCTTCCCTTTCATAATCTGCATCTGTCTAAGTGTATTGTCCCAGCAATGAAAAGGCAACTGTAACACGCTCTTCCTGACTAATATGAGATGAGAAATTTTTCTCTAGCCTCATCTCATTCCAAAGCAATGAGACCAAGTGACCATGGACTAAAGTTTCTGAACCCATAAACTAAAATAAATCTGTACTCCCCTACATAGATTTTCTCAGGCTTTTAGCACAGCAGCAGAACACAAACACATCTACATACATTATTTTAAATCACACACACACACACATATACACTAACAAACACACAATTGGACATTACTGGATGGTAAAATAAGTTTTTTATATATGTGTATATGTATGTGTATGCATGAATGTGTACATCATAGCATGCTTGTAGTGGTTAAAGGACACCTCGGGGTGTTTGTTCTCTCCTTTTTTAAAAATTTTATTGCAAGTAAAGAGAGATAGGAGACAGACTGAGAGAATAATCACACCAGGGCCTTCAGGCACTGCAAATGAACTGCAGATGAATGTACCCCTTTGTACATGTGGCTTTATGTGGGTAATAGGAAATCAAACTCCAGTTGTCAGGTTTTGCAGGCAAACAGCTTAATGGCTGAGCCAACTCGTCAACCCTTGGCCTTCTTTGTGGGACAGGAACTCTCTCAGGTTTTCCTACTGTGTGTGCACCAGTCTAGCTAACTTACAAGCTTCTGGATTTTGCTGGTCCCACATCACATTGCTATAGAAATATTTGGATGAGAGACGTATAAATCACTTTGTGTCTGGCTTTATGTGAGTGCTGAGTAAAACATAGAACATTAAAACTTTTGAGTAGTAACTAAATATGGACATTCCACTACACTAGCTCCGCTGGTAGCCAGCACTTCACAAAGTAAACTTAGCTCAGTAGTGTGACTGGCACAGATCTTCTGAGAGCACTACCCTGAAGGGAATGGTTGTGGCAACGTGGAGGGGATAAAGAAGGCACTGACTAGGGATGGGGAACCAGCTAACAATGTGAGGGTATGGTCACTCACATGGAGTTTCCCAGGGGTTCAGGACTGAAGGGAGCTAGTTCCTTCTGGAGGGACTGGACATGGTTTCTGTTGCTGAGATGGACAGAAAGAACTCTGCCTCATCCACTGTGCCCATGCCCACAGTGGCTAGCTGTCACCCCACCCCCTGGAGAGGGTACTGAGAAATCAAAGAGTAACATTGCCTCTGCAGGCATGATCCATGCTTGCTTGCTCCTGGAAGCACCTCAGTGAAGGGGAATTTTTCTGGTTCCAGCGCAGTCGACCCTGCCATACATGCTCTATCCATAGGGAAAATTACAATTGAAAGGGTAAGTGAATCAATTACCCAGCCCCTGGCATGCACATTAAGGGGTATCTGAGTGTCCACTCCTGGGTGGGCAAGCCCACAGCAGAAGAACAGAACAATACGATGTTGGCTATCAGCACCTGTGTGCCTTTGCATGTTTGTTGGCCCTACACCCCTTGTTCTCATCCACACATTCCTCATCTAATCACACACTACTGACAAGTGTGATTATGCATGGGATAACCACTTGGTAATGTATGTGTCTATGTACCTCACACCCCACTAAATGAAGTAGGGTGTTCTGAAACACTGTTGGTCAGGAATGCTGCCCAATTGTAGATTCATAAGAAAGATTAGTGTTATCTTTGGAATAAGATTTGTTATAGTTTGTTTTTTAAAACAAAAAGAACATTTATTTATGTAAATAAGGCACGTATTGGGTATTCAGTACAAAGAGTGGCTTCCCCACTGAGATGCTACTTGTGTAGATCTTCTCCTTGTCTCCGCAGTGGAGCCTTGTAAACAGTGAAGGATTTCACCCTAAAGCGGCTCAGCCTGGATCAAGATGGTCTGGGTTCGCCTAGAAAGCAGATGCAGAATTATTAAGAAGCCTGTGTGGATGCACGAAAGCCTGGTTTCTAGTAGTGGGACCTGAACTTAAATCTTAATCTTGGGTCTTACTAGAGGCCCATCTCCTAGGACATTACCCAGCACACCAGGTGATCAGTATCCAGGTGTCAATAAAACATTGGCTCTGTTGAAGGGGATCACACAGAGAACTTCATACAAGCGAGCATTGTGACATAAGTTTTATAGAAGCTATCCAGGGTCATCGATGTAAAAACGTTTTTTTAAGTAAGCGTCACTGGGAACTTTAATATGAGCATATTAACAGTCATATTTCCATTGGGTCATCCTCCTATCCTCCCTTGCCCCTATTTCCATTCCACTGACGGCCTTCTCAGTGGAGTTAAGAGCAATCGCCATGGGTTCATGAATACACCTGTCAGTCCGTGGAGGTAGGGAGATGACATTGACTCAGAGTACACCTTCCCAAGCTGGGGCTCTTACATTCTTTCTAACCCCTCTTCATCACTTTTGCGTCACTTTGGAGGGTGTGATAGAAGTCTAAAGATGAAGGATCTATTTTTTAGCTAATGTTATGAGGAACGATGAGGCTGAGAAGTGCTCACGGAGTGTGGCATTTGTGTCCACATAGACAGGTGAGTTCACAGCCTGTACAAAGGAGGTCCTCACATTGGGACCGCTTAAGACTATGGCCCCTAAACTATACACTATTATGAAATTTCAACTTAATTACCTTAGAGGAGTCCCCAGCATGGGGATCTAGTGTTTAGGGCAGCATAGCTTTGTATACTGACACAAAATTCATTTGAATCCATCGTCTCTGAGTTTATAGTGACAAAAAGTATGGAGTACTTGCAGACCCCTTGCAACTTAGACAAATGCAGTTTTTTTTATCTGCAAGGCCCCAAGGATCTGTGCAGGAGATCATGGCTGGACCAGCTACACTTGTACTTCTTGGGGCTTGTGGTGAGCTTGTCACAAGATGTACTAGAAGGTCAAGGATGCATTACTTCCATGTCTATACTTTGGACCCACAAAAAAAAAAGCTCTTAAAATCTGAAAGAAAATATAAAAGATGGTAAGTTAAGTAGCTTGTGCTTTGTAACATTATTGTAAATTACTTAATACTGTAACTTGAATGATTTTTTCCCTCAACTTCTTTCCTTCACATCCCTCCTTGTTATTTGAACAAAAGGATAATCTATCCTTGGACACACTCTACCCAGGCCATCCTGAGTGCTTTTTCCCTTATGCCTGAGTTTTAAATTTCATATTCATGTTCACCTTATCCAGTTTTAGCAACAATCCTGTTGATTTAAAACTCCCCCATGAACTCTACATTTACAGAGTATGTGCTTATGTCCCACAGGGGAGTGGACACTCTCTAAGTATGACCTCATCATTCCTCCTATGAACCTCATGAGAGTTTTGACAAGGAAATTTGCTCATCAAATGACTTAGTAACTGACCCATAGTTTCCAAAGTAATAAGGTAAAACTAGAATTCAACCCACTCAAGTCTGGCTCCTTGTCCTCACGCTTCCCTTGCCACAGAGAGTGCCTCTAGACTTAATGCTTCAAAGCGACTCTGGCATGTTTGTGAAAACTCTAAGTCCTGTCTGATATTTTATCCTTCAGTCTGTGTCTCTGTGCTTACCTTGATCCCTAAGTAGCAATGTACATGAGATTCATTCACCTAGTTAGACATTGCTAAGGGGAGCTAACCTGCGTTCTGTTGAAAAGCCACATTGTCAGCTTAGAGACACTTCACAGTGCTGTTTGGGCCCTGCTAACTGAGCTTTCTCCAGCCAGACCAAGTGGTTTGTCCACAAACAGGGCAGCTAGGCCATTGCCACACTGGGAAGGCAGCTCAGAGAGAAAGATGTGTTGGAGGTATTGTAAATCTTTTTCCGTGCCTGAACTCCCACCTTATATTCCTGGAGCCCTAACATGTGCTCTAGAAGCATCCCAGCCACCTAAGGCAGCTCAGGTACACTGCACCAGGTTTGTACTTGCCTTGAGTCCTTCCAGGCCATCGCTGAACTTTTATATCTAATATTCATTAGAGGAGATGGCATTTGGTCATGCCCGGAGAGTATTGAGCAACATTGGACAGGTGAGAAACACAATGCCGCATCTACTTTCTCAACTTCTGTAGAATTATTGTCTTTCCTTCTCAGTCAATACCAGAAACAGAGATCTACCAACAGAAAATCAGATTAAAAAAAAAATGTAATATACCATTTTACTGGGGCAGGTCTGTTTCCAGACTGAGGTGTGCAGCATGAGTGATGCCTGGGTTCTCTGTTGTTTTGCTTTGGTTTTGGTGCTTGCTTGTGGTGCCTGTGGTGGCTTGTTCTGCTTGGATGGATCAGTGGAAGGGGACCAGCTTCTTCCGACATATGGAACTTCCCCTGGATCTGTAAGCCTAAAATAAATCCCATTCCTCCATTAAACTTTGTCTGGTTTGTAGATTCATCCCAGCAGCATGGAGCTGGCTAAGACAGTGTGGCATCTAGGAATTAAGGTACAAATGAATGCATATGCCGAGTGAGAGAGGCTCTGTCCTATGCCATTGCTGACTTGTGCCTTCACCAGGGCCATTCCACAATTGTTATAGCAAGTAGATTGTGTTTCAAAGAATCACACCTCCCAGCTGGTAAGGAAGAACTTTTCTTTATAGACTTGGATGCTCTTAACCCTTGGAATGTCTGTGTAAATTATACTGGCTTTTTTTGGATTTCCTTTTTTCTCCTTTTTTTTTTTTTTTTTTTTCGCTTTTTTGCTAAGGTAGGGTCTCACTCTGGCCAGGCTGATGTGGAATTCAATATTCACTTTCAGGGTGACCTCAAACTCATGGCAATCCTACCTCTGCCTCCCAAGTGCTGGAATTAAACATGTGTGCCACCATGCGTGGGTACTCCAGCCACTACAAACAAACTCCAGATTCATGGTCCCACTTATGCATCTGGCTAACATGGGTCCTGGGCAATAGAACCTGGGTCCTTTGGCTTTGCAGGCAAGCACCTTAACCGCTAAGCCATCCCTCCAGCCCAGTTTTACTTTTGTAGAAGCATGCTCCTTGAATATTTTTTCAAACATATAGTAATTATACATTATAATGTTTCTTTATGCCATTTTCATATATGTATATGATGTATTTTGAACATAATCACCCTAATGCCCTCTCCCCATTCTGCTCCCGCTGGTTCCCTTTCTCTGGCCAACTAGTAACCTTATACTTTCAGTTTTTAAGGTTTCCCAATATTTATGTTGGGATTTTGATATTATTGACTATTACAGTCAAAAGCTTTTTATATTGTATGCAATTGCCCATTTACACCTGCCTCCTGTGGTCCTGGCAGCTGACAGTGGCTCTGCATTTGAAACATTGATAAGAACACATTGAAGTCCCTTTCCTCCAGAAGGAGGTATTTCCCAAGTGCAGAGCCTCTGTGTTGCCTTAGAGTCCTAGGATGAGGAAAAATATCTGAGAGAAAAAACAAATAAACTTTGAATCCTCATCTGTCTACAGAGGGAGGTGTACCACTGTGATTTCCAGGCTCTCCGTTTCCTGGCCTCACTTGAACCAGAGCAGATGAACTGGACTCTCCCCCTAGATTTCCCTCCTTTCTCTATCCTCCTTACTCTGCTCCCACAATTTCGTCTCTGTTCACAGTTCAACTTCCACAGAGAAGCCAGTTTCCTATGTAGTAACGCAGGCAGGCTGCTGATGAGGCAGAGGGAAGAGGAACAGACTGGAAAAAGGAAGCTGTCAGAGGCATCCTGGCATGGGAAGGGAATGATGAAGGCAAGATGATGGGGAGCCTCAGTAGTAAGAACCAGGCTCGGGCACACAGGTGGGTCTTGTGCCTCACTGAGAGGAGCTCCTGCTGTGTGCCCGCTCCGTGGTCCTGCATTCCCTGGCAGTTCTGAGCAGCACCAGCACAGAGGCTTCTCCCAGGATGAGATTGGTGATTCACCTGCTGTAGGTGGGGCTGGCTGGACTGCAGGTGGGTGTAGACAATAGGAAAGTATGAGTAGGTGTTAAGAGGAGTAGGGGCATTGGTGAAGGAGTGCCGGACACTGGAGCCAAGGGAGACAGTCTTTGTGGAAAGAGCAGAAATACAGGAAGAGCAGGGCATGGTGATATTGTGGATGCAGTAATGATGAGGGGCTTTGAGATGAGGGAAAGCAGTAGAACAGAGAACAGAAAAGGATAGATTGGGCTGTAAACCATGCTGAGGGCTGGAAGCCAGAACAGGCACGTTTGGAAGGTATTGGAGTGGACAAGGTGCCCGAGGACCAGAACAATGACAAAAGGGGGAAAGATCAGGAGGAGGACACAGCTGCAGGTGAGATGGGAAGATCGGAGGAAGCTTTTTAGTCATCTTTCTAACAGACTTTATGGACTTGTTACTTCACCAGAAGTCAGTGAGCAACTGAACTTCTGCCAGAGCTGCTCCAGCCTTTGCCTCACACATCACCATCACATTCTTGACTCAGTGCCCACTATGAGCTTGACCCCTGCCCTTTTGTGGCAGTGAGTAGGTCCCACTGACCAGTGGTATGGTCCTAGTAACTAAGTCTGAGCAATGATGTTAAGCAGGAAAGGAGAAGGAAAGGGCTGCCACATTCGTCTCTGTACTCAAATTATTGTGCAGTTTTACCTTTGAATACGCAAAGTTTTCTCAAAGGTTAGGATGGAACCAAGAGGTAAAGGGAGTCCTGAGTAAAACTGTTTAAAAAGAAAATCATTTTCCAGGTCTGTTAAAGTACATTTTCTATTTCATACATAGAACTGTTGAGAATGGATTTGATGTTTGTTTGACCAATGGGAGGACACTGAAGATCAGGGGGAGAACAGCAGGCAGTGGGTCACAAAGCAGGTGGGACCAGAACTTGAGCGAGGAGGGGTCTGTAGGAAGAAGCAAGAAAGGGCAAAAAGATCAGTGGACAGTGTGGTCCCAGCCTGCTTCTGCATGAGATTGTGACCACGTGCTCTTGGAAGAGAAGTTTTTGTTCTGAGTCTTGTCATTTGGTTGTATCTCTTGTTATTTGTAAATAATACAAACTTGAAATATTAAAATTTTAAATGAGTATATGTTAATTAATATATGCTAATGAATTTTCTTATTTTATTTTCATAATACATGTAATATTCCTTGATCGTATTCACCAACACCCTCCATTACCCTATCTTAACCACCTGTCACTCTTGATGAGCCTCTCCCTTTTTCTAACCACTTTTTCAACGTTCTTGTCTTTCTCTTTCTTTTTATTATCTCTTGGAATGCAAGAGCTTCCTTTGGGTTACTTACATGAGCAGAGCTAAGGGTTAGATACAAGAATATGAACAACTTACGAGTGACTAACTCACTGGGAAAAAATATCTCCTTGCATGCTATCAACCTTTACAATAAAGAGATCCTTAGGAAAGGGTAGGGCCTGTGAGGCCCTCACTCATCCATGCAGAATTTGGCTGGATGCAATCTTGTAAGGTTTTGTGTATGTAATACACCACTGTGACCTCAAAGGTGCAATAGCCATGTCCCACATGGAAGACAGCATTCCATAGCACTCCTCCACTTCCTGTGCTCTTACCTTCTTCCTATACCTCCTTCTCTGAGGTTTCTGGAATCTTGAAGATGATGATATAGATGTCCCATTTAGGGCTGAGCACTCAACAGTCTTGAAAGAACATAAATCTCAGCAGTGAGCACTATCCAGTGTAAGAAGAAGCTTCTCTGAGCAAAGCTGAGAGCAATAGTGACCTATTTAAAGGTAGTTTGACAGGTTCAACAGGTCCACTTAGCAAAATGACAGTAGTAGCTTCCACATTATGGCCTATGGCCTCCCCATGCACAGTCTCTTGACCAGGTTACAGCACCAGATATGAATTCCCTTCTGTGGAGTAGGCCTCACATCCAATCAGAAAGTAGTTGGTTATCTGCAGTATTATCTGTCTCTTAACTGCAATTAGAAGCATAGAGGTAAACTGGGTGTGGTGGTACATACCTTTTATCTCAGTACTTGGGAGGCAAAGGTAGGAAGATAGTTGTGATTTCAAGGCCAGCATGGTTCTACATAGTGAGTTCCAGGTAGGCCTGTGCTAGAATGAGAAACCCAACAATAACAACAAAAAGAAACATAGGGCAAGCTGGTAGGATTACTACCCCATCCTGAGAACCTTACAAATACATGTGTGCTGTCTCACATCCTGAGATGCTGATCTCCAGGTAGATAATCAAGGGAGTTGATGTTGGGCCTTGAGAGGCTGGACCGTGAGGCCTAGTGGAACTTCCTGAGCCTAGCTAAAGTTTGGTGACCTGTCTCTGGCCAGCTAGGACTCAGCAAGACACCTAATGGCTTTTTGCCTGCCACTTCCGTGCAGGAATTGGAATTATCACTTCAATAGTCACAGTTTACTATTGGCCCTTACCTCTTCCCCCATCCTAAAATCCCCACCTTTGTCCCCAACATTATATAGGCAACTGCTTATAACAATAAAGCGAGTTCCTGTGAGTTCCTGCTACCACAAGACTCCTGACTCAGTGTGGTTTTTCTCTCATAACTAGGAGAGGTTTCTGAGTTGTCCGATGCTCATCTTCCTCCTCAACCCCTTGGGAGGAACCAGCAGGCCTGGTCCTTCTTCCTCAGCACTACCTACCTACCAGGAGCCCCACTTCTGGCGCCCAACTTGGGGCTCCAAGAACCCGGCCGTCTAGTGGCCCATGAGAGGTAATCGGTGTACATGTGTGGGTAAGCATACCCTCATAAGTTATGAGGCAGTCTTTATATTTAATGAGCTAAATTTTGCTTCTATAACCTGCACTTGTTTATCAACATCTCTTAGTTCCCTTTCTCTTTCCTTTCACATTCTGTTCACCAGCAGCTTTTGTGTTTCTGAACGGGGCCTAGCAAGCTACATCTGTGGCTTTTGTATTTCTAAAGGCTTGTACTTCTCTCTCTCTCTCTCTCTCTCTTTCTCTCTCTCTCTCTGCTTGGGCCTGTGAAGGCAGGCCAGCTTTTCTGCCATTATGGAACTTCCCCTGGATCTGTAAGCTTCAATAAATATCCCTTCCTCAATAACTGTACCTGGTCTGGAAGTTTATCTCAGCGAACGTGAAACTATTTGATAAGTCGGCTGAGATGAACCTGACCATGTGGATGTTGATCTTTTGGAACCTTTGTTTTGGAGGAATAGTCATGGACGTGATGCTTGCAACGGAAGGTGTCTTCTGGAGTGGTAAGCCAAATTTTATGGACTATTCTGATGAGAGTCTGAGAATGCTAAATACAGACAGCATTAAACATCAAGGCTTGACTTATGAGCTTTCTAAGGGAAAGGAAAGACTACAGGGGACTTTGTTGGAACTGGGCTACTGGCAAAAGGGCTGGCTGTTTCCTGCTGCCCAGACCCAGAGAGTTTAATCAAGGTTTAGTTTTTATTTATTTATTTATTTATTTATTTATTTGAGAGTGACAGACACAGAGAGAAAGACAGATAGAGGGAGAGAGAGAGAATGGGTGCGCCAGGGCCTCCAGCCTTTGCAAACGAACTCCAGACGCGTGCACCCCATTGTGCATCTGGCTAACGTGGGACCTGGGGAACCGAGCCTCGAACCGGGGTCCTTAGGCTTCACAGGCAAGCGCTTAGCCGCTAAGCCATCTCTCCAGCCCAAGGTTTAATTTTTAATGGACTGATATGCTTAGCTAGAGATATTGGACAGAGAGATTTAAGATTTTGGGGGTATTTTGTTTTGGTTTTTTGAGGTAGGGTTTCACTCTAGCCCAGGCTGACCTAGAATTCTCTATGGAGTCTCAGGGTGGCCTAAAACTCATGGTAATCCTCCTACCTCCGCCTCCTGAGTGCTGGGATTAAAGACATGCACCACCATGCCTGGCTGAGATTTAAGATTTTAAGCTAAAAAAAAAAAAAAAGTCAAACAAGTTAAAATTACAGGCACTGAGACTAATTTTAGGTTATGGTGTTTCAGTTTACATTGTTTTTGTCTCTCCTTGCTATTCCTTAGACCAGTTAAAAATGTTTACTCTGTGCTTTTATATGTTAGAAGTATTTAACTTTGATTTTACAGGTCTTAATATCTTAAATTGGTCAAGACTGGGGGACCTTTAAAATTAAACTGAGAATAATTTATATATAATGTGTGATGGTTATAAATCTATTGGGAGACTTCCGGTCAAGATGGTGACCACCTAGCTGCACTACAGACAACAAGGAAAAAAAAAAAGGCAAGTATTCAAGGGAAATTAGGAACTTTTTGCAAGACGGAGGGCACAGATTGGGGTAAAAGAGGGAAGCACACACCCCGGGACCCACGCCCAGCCACCCTGCCCACACAACCCACCGCGACCCACCACATCGGGCGTGGCCTGGTGCCCCCACACCTTGGCGCACCCCACAACCCCCGCGCGCCCCACACTCCCTATCCACACGCGGCAGGCATGCCCCGAGCACCCTGCAGCGTCCTGCGCCCCGGGCGCCCAGGCGTGCCCCGCGCACCCGCGCCCCCTGCACACCCCGAGACCCCCGCGCCCCACCCCCGCGCTCCTCGAGCCTCCCCGTGTGCCCTGCCCCCCCCGCGCATCCAGAGCGCCCCGCGGTGTCCTGCAGCATCCCGCACCCCATCTTACATCAGCGTGCTCCGTGCCCCCCGCGTGACCCGCGACCCCCTCCCCCACACGACCCGCCCCTGCCCCCAACCCCCACGAGTCCAGAGCACCGCATGGCGTCCCGCAGTGTCCCGAGCCACCCGCGCCCACCCAAGCGCCCCGCGTTCCTAGCCACCCCCCCCGTGCACCCCGCGCCCCCACCCCCACGTGCCCCAGGGCATCCAGCGCGCCCCGAACCCCGTGCGCCCCACGGCGCCCCCTGCCCCCCCGTGCCACGCCCCGGCGCCTCCCGCCCCCGCCCCCACCACCCTGCGCGCCCCTCGTCCCCCCGCCGCACACAGCCCACGCGCCCCTGCGTGCCCAGGCGTGCCCCACGCCCCCCACGCGACCCCCGCGACCCCCCCGTGCGCCCCACCCCCCCGCGTGTCTAGAGCACCCCACAGCATCCCGTGGCATCCAGCAAACTGGTGTGCCCCGCGCCCCCTCCCCCTGCACACCCCATGCCCCCCACACACCCTGCGCCCCCCAACACAACCCGCACCCCTAGCCCCCCGTGCACCACGGTGTCCCACGCGTCCCGTGTCTCCCACATGCTCCCCCACACCCCCCCGTGCACCCCGTGCCCCCCGCACTCCGCACACACCCCCTGCGTGCGCCCCCCTGCGCCCACATGCGCCCCTCGCCCCCCCGACTGACCAGAGCACCCCACGCCCCCCACCCCTCCAGGGCACCCCACCCCATGCTCCCTGAGCCCTGCAGCCTCCCGCACGCCCCACCCAGATTACCCGGTGCCCCGGCGCACCCTGCACCCCCCCACTGCATGCCCCACTTGCTCCATACACCCCATTACACCCCGCGGCCCCCGTCCGCCCACCCGCCCATGCACCCTCCGCACGTCCCACGTGGCTGTGCTCTGATCGGCACCGACCAGTCACGTCTGCCAGCCTGCTGCACTGAAGCTGAGACCTCCTACCTCACCCTTGTTCTCTGATCCTGCGAGTAGACCAGCCACGTGGTGCTTGGTTTGCAGGCCTGTGGGGGCCACCCCTGCTGTGAATAGGTGGCTGCCAGATCCCCTGCTGCTGTGCTCACATCACTTGCCGCCGGTCAGCCTCTGCTGTGTCCTGATCCCGTACCCACATTATCTGCCTCTGCACTACAATTGCACGTGCAGCGGGCCCACTCCCACAGCAAGAGCCACACAAGTCCACACTGAGTCACTAGCACCAGCACAGGTGCCACCCCCTACCTGTACATCACCACCCATCCCCCACCCCCCTGAGGTGGGAGAGCACAGACTGTTTACAGACCCCAGTGTACCCAGCCATAGTCTGGGCACCTTCAGGGCTTGCTACCTCAGTCCCCTTTCAAGCTCAAAGGCAGGCAGCTTAGGTGCATTACTGGGTGAGAATTCAGGCAACTTTGGTGCCCGTCAGGCTATAGATAGGCGGCTTTGGCAAGAGTGAGCAAAAACCCAGGCTGCTTGCAACTGCCCCAGGCTGCCATGGATTCGCACTAAACTAGATCCCAGGCTGCTCCACCCACCTACCTGCCCATACACTGACATGGGTAGACCACAGCGCAAAAGAAATAACATGAAAAATAAAATGGAAGAAAATCCAGACAGATCACCCAGTCCAACAAGGATCACAACTAACCAAAACATAGAAGAGTGTTTAGGATCAGAACATCAAGTGGAAGCAATGAACAATGCAACCCTGACCAAACTACTGTTAGAACTGACAGGAAAGCTACAAAGGGTAGATAATCGTATGGATGCTACCATCACTAAGCTAGAGCAATATGATAAGACACTGGAAGGAATTCAAAGAGAGCTAAGAGAGTTGAGGGAGAGTGAAAAAAAAAGAGGACCTTAAAAATCAGCTGGCGGGGGCTGGAGAGATGGCTTAGCAGTTAAGAGCTCGCCTGTGAAGCCTAAGGACCCTGGTCCAAGGCTCGGTTCCCCAGGTCCCACGTTAGCCAGATGCACAAGGGGGCGCACACATCTGGAGTTCATTTGCAGAGGCTGGAAGCCCTGGCGCGCCCATTCTCTCTCTCTCTCCCTCTATCTGTTTTTCCCTCTGTCTCTGTCACTGTCAAATAAATAAATAAAATATTTTTTAAAAAATCAGCTGGCCACACTAAATGAAAACATAAAGGAGACATAAAGGGTAGAGAAAGGAAGAGGGGAGGATACTTGATAGGTTGATATTGTATATATGTAATTACAATGATTGTAATGGGGAGGTAATATGATGGAGAATGGAATTTCAAATGGGAAAGTGTTGGGGTGGGGAGGGAGGGAATTACCATGGGATATATTTTATAATCATGGAAAGTGTTAATAAAAATTAAAAAAAAATAACAACAACAAAAAAAGAATATTCCAAGCAAATGGGAATAAGAAACAAGCAGGTGTAGCTATATTAATATCAGATAAAGTTGACTTCAAACCAAAAACAGTCAAAAAAGACAAAGAAGGCTACTTCCTACTTATAAAGGGAACAATCCATCAAGAGGATATTACAATCATAAATCTGTATGCACCAAACACAGGGGCACCACAGTTCATAAAACAAAACCTACTTGACAATAAAACACAAATAACCACCAACACCATCATAGCTGGGGACTTTAACACACCATTATCAGTAATAGACAGAACATCCAAACAGAAGCTCAACAGGGAAGTAAGAGAGCTCAACAAAACCATAGAGCACTTAGACCTAACAAACATCTACAGA
This sequence comes from Jaculus jaculus, assembly GCF_020740685.1. Taxonomy (NCBI): domain Eukaryota; kingdom Metazoa; phylum Chordata; class Mammalia; order Rodentia; family Dipodidae; genus Jaculus; species Jaculus jaculus. The sequence continues at coordinate 76,806,125 of NC_059106.1, forward strand.
ATTTTCCATCCCAAATCCACAGACTACACATTCTTCTCAGCAGCCCATGGAACATTCTCTAAAATAGACCATATACTGGGTCACAAAGATAGCCTCCACATATTTAGGAAAATCGACATAATTCCCTGCATGATATCAGATCATAATGCTATATTCCTAGAAATCAACAACAAAGAAAAAACAACAAGAACCCCAACGGCAACTGGAAACTGAATAGCACACTCTTAAACAATAAATGGATAGTGGATGAAATAAAAAATGAAATTGCAAAATTCCTGGAATTGAATGACAATGAGAACACATCATACTAAAACTTATGGGACACAATGAAGGCAGTCCTCAGGGGAAAATTCATAGCACTCAATGCCTTCATAAAAAAGACAGAAAGATCCCAAATCAATAGCCTAACCATCCACCTAAAGGCATTGGAAGAACAAGAAAAATCCAACCCAAAGAGCTCCAGAAGGAAAGAAATAATTAAAATCACAGCAGAAATTAATGAATTGGAAACCAAGGAAACAATTAAGGCAATTGACAAAACAAAGAGCTGGGTCTTTGAAAAAATAAACAAGATTGACAAACCTCTGGCCAATTTGATCAAGCAAAAAAAGGAGAGACTCCAAATTAACAAAATTCAAAATCAAAAAGGAGAGATCACAACAGACATAAGTGAAATTGGGAGAATCATCAGGACTTATTTCAAAAACCTCTACTCCACAAAACTGGAAAATGTGGAGGAGATGGATAAATTCCTGGATGCATATCATCTACCAAAGCTAAACTCAGAGCAGATCAACCACCTCAATGAACCCATCATACTCATGGAGATTGAAAAAGTAATAAAAAACCTCCCAAAAAAGAAGAGTCCAGGACCAGATGGATTCCCAGCCGAATTTTATCAAACCTTCATGGAAGAACTCAAACCAATCTTCCTAAAACTGTGCCACACAATTGAAGAACAGGGAAAGCTACCCAACTCCTTCTATGAAGCTAGTATCACCCTAATCCCAAAACCAGGCAGAGATGCCACAAGAAAAGAAAACTATCAGCCTATTTCCCTAATGAACATAGACGCAAAGATCCTCAACAAAATACTCGCAAACCGAATCCAACAACACATCAAAAGCATTATCCACCTTGACCAAGTGGGATTTATCCCAGGAACACAAGGATGGTTCAACATACGAAAATCTGTCAATGTAATACACCACATAAACAAGCATAAACATAAAAATCACATGACCATTTCGATAGATGCAGAAAAGGCCTTTGACAAGATACAACATCACTTCATGATCAAAACATTGGAGAGAATCGGCATAGCCGGTTCACATCTTACCATAATAAAGGCAATATACAAAGCTCCAAAGGCCCAAATAATACTTAATGGAGAGAGACTGGAGGAATTCCCATTGAGATCAGGAACAAGACAGGGATGTCCTCTCTCACCTCTGCTTTTCAATATAGTTCTGGAAGTCCTAGCCCAAGCAATAAGGCAGGAGAAGGAAATAAAAGGGATACAATTTGGAAAGGAAGAAGTTAAGTTAGCTCTATTCGCTGATGACATGATTGTATATGTAAGAGACCTGAGAGACTCCATCCCAAAACTCCTGAAGATGATTAACTCCTATAGCAAAGTAACAGGATACAAAATCAATGCACAAAAATTGGTAGCATTTCTGCATGCAAATGACAAAGACACAGAAAAAGAAATAAAGGACATAGGCCCATTTTCAATAGCAACAAAAAAAAATAAAATACCTTGGAATAATGTTAACCAAGGAAGCAAAAGATCTATACAACGAAAATATAAAAACTCTCAAAAAAGAAATTGAGGAGGACTTGAAAAGATGGAAAGACATCCAATGCTCCTGGATAGGCAGAATTAACATTGTGAAGATGACAATCCTACCAAAGGCAATATATAGATTTAACGCAATTCCAATTAAAATCCCTACAGTGTTCTTCACAGAGATAGAAAAAATGATCTCAAATTTCATATGGAAAGGCAGAAGGCCTCGCATATCCAAACATATCCTCAGCAAAAGAAATACCTCTGGTGGCATCACCATAGCTGATCTAAAGCTATATTACCAAGCCATAGTAATAAAAACAGCATGGTACTGGCATAAAAACAGGAGTATAGGCCAATGGAATAGACTTTAGGACCCAGATTTTGGGCCAAACAACTATACCTACTTGATATTTGACAAAGGCCTAAACAATATAGACTGGTAAAAAGATAGCATCTTCAACAAATGGTGCTAGACAAATTGGATAACCACATGCAGGAAACTAAAACTTGATACACATATTTCACCATGCACAACACTCAAATCCAAATGGATCAAAGACCTAAACATAAGACCAGAAACTCGAAAACTACTGGAAGAAAATTTAGGAAGTACTTTCCATGATATAGGAATGGAAAAAGACTTCCTGAATAAAACCCCAGTGGCTCAAGTTCTTAAACAGTCACTCAACCATTGGGATCATATGAAGCTGAAGAGTTTCTTTACAGACAAGCATATAATAAGCAAAGCCAATAGAATACCCACAGAATGGGAGAAAATATTTGCAGGTTATCCAACTGATAGAGGCCTTATCTCTAGAATTTACAAAGAACTCAAAAGTCTAAACAACAAGAAGACAAATACGCCACTCACAAAATGGGGCACAGAGTTAAACAGGCAATTCACAGAGGAAGAGATACAAATGGCAAACACACACCTAAGAAAATGTTCATCATCCCTAATCATCAGAGAAATGCAAATTAAAACAACTATGAGATTCCACCTTATCCCAATAAGGATAGCCAACATCAAAAGGTCAAATGAAAATAAATGCTGGAGAGGATGTGGAGAAGCAGGGACACTCATTCACTGTTGGTGGGAATGCAGGATGGTACAACCACTTTGGAAAGCAATATGGAGACTCCTGAAAAAGCTGGCTATAGAAATACCAACAGACCCAGTTATACCATTACTGGGCATCTACCCTAAAAGCTTCAAACCAAAATCCAGAGAGATTTGCTCAACTATGTTTGTAGCAGCTCAATTCGTAATAGCTAAAAGCTGGAATCAACCCAGATGTCCATCATTAGAAGAATGGATAACAAAGATGTGGTATATCTACACAATGGAATTCTATACAGCAGTAAGAAAAAACAACATAAAGAAATTTGAGGAAAAATGGTTGAACCTGGAACAGATCATTCTCAGCAAACTTACCCAATCACAGAAAAAAAATCGACACATAGTCTCACTCATCTGCAACACCTAACCTGAATCTGCCCAAGATGCCTTACATACCCAGCAAGCACCTCATGGACTATACAATAAGATGGATGGGAGGGTGGGGAGGGAATCAAAGGGTGGAAAACAGTAATCCGGACCCAAACAGCAATGGAACCATAAAATTCTACTTCCTAAAAGACAGACCAAATGGCTGAACCTTCACTAGATCCTTACAGGAAACATCTGAACCACAAGACACTGGAGAGGGTAGGATCAAAACTGACCTAAATCTCCTACATCTTCCCTCCCTCCCTCTCCCCCTCTCCCCTATATCTCTCTCCTCTCTAACTCTTGTATATTAGTTATCTTTTTCCTCAATTTCTTAGTGGACACTGACCCGTAACCCCCACTTCCAGCTTGGGCCTACCATCCACAATGAGCTTTTGATCACAGAAACCCACAAGGTTTCCCAAAACAATGACAGACTTCTGTCAGAGTACTTGATGACCCACCAAAGGCCAGTGGTAAGACCCTATTGCTGAAGACTCCATACACAGCTGACGCGTAAAATGGAATGACATGGCTGGAAGCCAGGAGAGAGTCAGTCCCCAGACAGTCAGTGTGTCTAGTGCCAGAAGGCACTACATAGGCGACTGGGGGAAATGACCAAGATCTGTCCAAGCAACACATTGTTTAACATAATTAGCAACAAATAACCGGATGTGATGCCCACACAAGTGCAATAATGGTACACAGCCATGGTGAGGAATCAATTGCTCTTGATTTGGCTAACTGATCCACTCAGCGGTACTAGACCCATAGCTGGAGCTGGGAAACAAGTCAGAACCATACCCAAACACAAGCCCACTCTACAACATCAAGCTACCATCAATCATGGGGTATAAGAGGGTCTAAACCTATCATACTGTCTATCAAAAAAGTAAGTGTTATCTCAATTTTCCAGGTGCTAACTTACTCTCCGTTGGAGAATCTGCTTCTCTTTTCCAGATAGATGCAGATCCTAAGAAGAGAGCTACCCCAACATACCTCAAAAGGGGCCCAACTGAAACTAAGGACAACTGGCGAAATAAGCAAGGGTGATGTTTTCCTGTGAACCAGATACCAGCACAAAGGGGAAGGAGATCAACGCAGAGAAAAATCAACTCCTACCAAATCAGAGAGCCAGAGCCTCAGAGGCCCCCAACACCTCAGCACTGAAGCAGACCAAAAATGAACCCAACATGGCTCAGGGAAATCTTGCGGAAGAGGGGGCGGAAAGAATGTCAGAGTCACATGTTGGGTCATGATTTGCAGAGACATTTATCATACCAATAACTGGGGGCAAACTCCACAATGCACGACCCATTTTCATTAACAAGGAGGGCCTAATGGGAGGGGGTAGATCACAGATGAGCCTAAATAATGGTACCAAACTGCCTGTATTTACGGAAAAGAAAACTAATAAATTAAATTTTAAAAAAAAGAAACAAACAAACAAAAAAAAATCACAATGATTGAGATGGGGAGGTAATATGATGGAGAATGGAATCTCAAAGGGGAAAGTGTGGGGGGGGAGGGAATTACCATGTGATATATTTTTGTAATCATGGAAAATGCTAATAAAAAATTTTTAAAAAGCAAAAAAAAAAAAATCTATTGGGAGTCAGGGACAAAATGTGGTAAATTAAATAGGTGGCCCACCTCTTGGCAGCTTGTGCCCAGCCCTCCCTTACTGGGAGTTGGCAGGCAGTCCACCTCCTGGGTGATTGCCACGTGGCTCCCTTGGACTGACCCAGGTGGGGACAGGGGAGAAGTCCACCCTCTCGTGTTGACTAAGCTCACTGATATTTTTCTTTCAGTCGATACCTTTTCCTGTGCCTGCTGGGCATCAACACATGCTGGGGAAAAATATAAACATGCAGTTAGCCATATGCTTCAATTCTTTGCCACCCTTGGATGACCTGACCAAATTAAAACAGATAATGGCCCCTGCTTCATAAGCAAAGCTTGTGTAGATTTTCTCCAGACCTGGAAAATCTCACATTCCACAGACATCCCATACAACCCCCAGGGCCAGGCTGTTATTAAAAGATATAATCAAACTCTCAAGTCTCAGTTACAAAAACAAAAGGGGGAATCCTTGCCCCACATGACCAACTAAAAAAGGTGTTATTTACCCTAAATATTTTAAATTTTTCTAACAATTTATAATGTGTGATGGTTATAAATCTACTGGGCTCCAGGGGCAAAATGTGGTAATTTAAATAAATGGCCCACAATATATTCAATTGTTTGTTTGCTTGTAGTCTACATTCTACAGCCACCTGACCAGTGCCATTGTGTGGATCTTAAGGTGTGATGGTGGGTTTCAGATTTCAATCTAAAGATATGAAAAGTGTGCCTAACAGGAGTTCCTGAAGTGTGCTGTGGCTTTTGGCTTTAGGCTTGTACTTTTAATGTCTAATTATCCTTCATACTCACAGCTTTAAAGTAGCTCCTGAGAAAGTTCAAGCTGTGCCTCCCTTTAAGATCTTGGGCTTGATCCTTACCCTAGATACAGTTTCACCTGTTAGACACTCTATATACAAGGGTTGAAAATTAGAACTCTTTTAGTGTCATGTAGATTTTCAAGGGATTTATGTTACTTCTAAAAAATATAATGACAGTCAACAGTGTTGGGAAAATGCATTTAAGAGATATTTGACATAATGATAATATTTCCTTGGATCGGATTCAGTTGCATTCAGAGATTTTGTCTTTGCAAAATAATCATCTTACTTTTGATGAAGCTAAAGCAGCTAATGACTTAATATCTGCTTTTAAGTCCGCCTTGCCTGGATGGAATTCTCTCACTTCTTGGATATGAAGCTTTACTGACACAGATGTTTGTCTTTTGCTCATTCTGTGTCTGTTGCCCATACTCGTTAAATGCCTTTTGAGATCCATTATGGATTTCTGTGCATAAGTACATTGGATACAGCTATGGACTGACCCCGTCTTCCTGAGACATTATCTTAAAGCCCCTGCAGAGGCTGGTAGTCAAAGACGGGTAAGATGCTCTCAAGTTAGGTCAACCTAAGACAGGGCATGAATGATGGGATTTATGTACCGATGAAGGGTAAGGCCTAAATATCATAGAGGACAACACAATCTTTCTGCACCAAGGCCCAGAAGGGCCTGGTTCATAAAAAAATAAAAATAAAAAAGAGAGAAAGAATTGTCTGGAGCCATTTGGCTGGCCTTGTATCCATAACTCTGGATCATTTGACAGCAAGACTTTAGCACCTACATATAAGCAAGATTATACACATTCAGTGTTACTGATAAGTGCTGGCCATTCCTTAAGATTTATCTTTGCATTGCTGAGATCAAAGGATTTGTTTATTTCCCAACCTTGGGATAATCTTTTGTACTGAGAAGTGATTGAAATGCAAAACCTCTGTAACAAAAAGGAGTTTTATGATAAGAACTTATATAAAACTCATAAAATTTTTGTCCATGGGAAAATGTTGTAAAAAGAAAAAGACCCATTTGGGTACCAGCTAGAGACCTAAAATATCTGGGCCTCCCTGGCTGCTTGCAGTACAGTTGCCCATATGACCATAAAAAATTGCTCAGCCACCTTCCCCATCCCCATCCAGCTTTTCCCAATGTTTCCTCTGGAACTTGCATTTGGGCCCCAACTTCCCCTAATAATTCCAGTATAGATGTGGGGTACATTCATCCTTCCTTATGTACTTTTAACACAACTGAGCCCAGTGCTCAACACTGCCCACCTTCTGGAATGGTTTGTGTTTGTGGAGGTGGGATGATCTATGACTTTCTGCCCACCAATTGGATGGGCCTTTGTGCCCCAGCGGCCTTAATCCCAGATGTAGATATCACTCCTGGAAGCTAGATGCCCTGGCTAAGGTAGTCCTACAAAACAGGAGGGGACTAGACCTACTAACAGCTGAAAAGGGAAGCATATGCTTGTTTTTACAGGAAAAATGCTGGTTTTACGCCAGTAAATGGAGAATTGTCCAGGACAAGATTAAGAGGCTCCAGGAAGACTTGGAGAGGAGGCAATGGGACCCCCAGGACGGCCCACTGTGGACGGGCTTACATGGCTTCTTACCCTACCTCCTCCCTTATCTTAGGCCCCTCCTTCCTTTCCTCCTTATCCTCACTGTTGGGCCTTGTGTAATTAACAAAATTACACAATTCATTCAACAGCAGCTAGAGACAATAAAACTCCATCAGGTTGAGATACATTACCACAGGCTGGCAACTCAGGAATTAAGTTCCTCAGATGACCCACTGCTACCTCCTCCGCCCTCCATGTGACCAATGACGGGTAAGATCTCAGACTGACTGAGACAACCTAAGACAGGCCATGGAGTGGGTTCTAAGCAAGCTAAACACATGGTACCCAGCGATGGGCAAGATCCCCAGAGGGAGACAACCTAAGACAGGGGCCATGGTGACTAATGCTCTTCCAAAAACAAAAGGGGGAGATGTTGGGAGTCGAGAGGCCTGGGAGTGAGGTGGCCTGTCTCTGGCCAGCTAGGACTCAGAAAGACACCTAATGGCTTCTTGCCTGCCACTTCCTCACAGGAATTAGAATTATTACTTCAATAGTTACAGTTTACTATTGGCCCTTACCTCTTCTCCCATCCTAAAATCCCCACCTTTGTCCCCAACATTATATAGGCAACTGCTTATAACAATAAAGCGAGTTCCTGTGAGTTCCTGCTTCCACAAGACTCCTGACTCAGTGTGGTTTTTCTCTTGTGACTAGGAGAAGTTTCTGAGTTGTCTGATGCTCATCTTCCTCCTCAACCCCTTGGGAGGAACCAGTCGGCCTGGTCCTTCCTCCTCAGCACTACCTGCCTGCCAGGGAGGAGCCCTGCAGTTCTTACACCCTCCTTTGTTTTGCCTCATGCACAACCCTCTTCACCTACAATACTCTTTTTTACTTAATATTTTAATTTGAAAATTGTATTTTAAAACCCAACAATTTTAAAATATAAATTATGACTCTCAAACCCATTCCATCCTTGACAAGTGATGGTAGCATACACACCAGAGAAGGTAGAGTCCAGAAGATTGTGTCCATGAAATAGGTATTTAGGATGAGACTGGAGATCAGGAAGTCACCCAGCTTTCTACTCTGTCCAGTTAACCCCTTAGACTTTCAGTCAAACTCAAGCTATTGAGCTCCTTTAGGGCAACAAACCAGGATGCGTTTGGAACAAGCTTAAATGGAGCCAAGTGTGAATTGGGCATGTAATTCAATGGCAAATCTTTGACTTTGAGAAGCTTCATATTCATGGACAATTGAAAAATAGTGAAAACCTGCCACTATAGATAGGGACAAACTGGATGGATGGTGGAATCAGCAAGTGTACCATTTGTTAATCTTGATCCCATCACCACAAAACAGGCTTCTTCTTACAGAGTTAATGAGACCCTCCCTCCCCCAGCCTTCTTGTCTAAGAACAGGCAAGAGCTCTTCTGTGTTGTTCAGACTTCCTAATTACCCTGCAAAGAAAAGACCAGGACAAAAGCCACCTGAGAAAATCATTGGCCTAAATCACTCTGCTCCTACACTGCTCTCCCATCTGAAGCCACTCTTCATCCAGGTGGGGAGGGGCCTGCTCATCAACAAAAATCCCTGGGTCCTGCCTCTGGTTCAAGGACTGGGGCACAGAAATGAGCTCATCTCCCTCCCACCCCCTCAATCCCAGAATTCTCTGTTCCTATCTCCACATTACAGGAATCCCTGAGGAAGAATGGAGAAGCATCTTACAGAGACCTCTCTGCAAGCACAAGCAATGCACCTGAATGAGGTCATGTGCAGCTCTGTTGAGGGTGCTCAACAAGGGGTCCTAGTTCACTGGATCAAGCCTCAGATGATTAACTAGATGAGAGTGAGTGCATGGAGATCACTTAAAACAAAATTCATTGGCTCCCCAATCATGGTCTGGTCTTCTCTGATCTTGGTTTCTCTCCCATGCAGTAGCCCAGTTTGTGCCAAAATCCATGCATATTCCCCAGTGGTTCCAGCTTTATTCTTGGTCCAGCAGCCCCAGAGAGCTCTTGCTCTGGTGCCTTGAATACCTGCTCCTCACTCTCCCCAGATAGACCAACGCCTTGTGTTCAGTCCACTGGATGTGTCTGGAGAAGGCAGAAATCCTCTAGACCCTTAGCTGAGCGATGTTATTCAAGTGTCTCAGACCCAGAGTAACTAATGATGCCAGCAAGAGGCATAGGCAGGCAGGAACAAGATCATACCTTCCTCATATTTGGAATCCTGCTCCTCTTGGACTTCAGAGTGTCCAGCACCTAGTGTCAGCCACTCTGTGTTCTGGCTCTCTCTCTACCATTCTTGATGCCCCCCCCACTCTCTCTCTTCCCCCTTCCACCATTCCCCCTTTCCTTCTTTCTCTATCAAATAAATAAATAAAAACAATTTTTAAAAATATAGTAGAGGCATTTTTAAAACCTGGAGGGAGGAAAGTCCAACAATATTTGGGCTTTCAATCCTCTTATTCAAAAGCTTCTGAGTGTTAGGACTTAAGGTTATCCAAAAAGCCCACTAACCTCTCAATAAACAATTTTTGAGACCCCTCCCCCAAACCATGGATTCAATTGAAATCTCCCTTTTTTTTTTTTTTTTTTTTTTGGTTTTTCGAGGTAGGGTGTAACTCTGGCTCAGGCTGACCTGGAATTCACTATGTAGTCTCAGGGTGGCCTCGAACTCACGGCGATCCTCCTACCTCTGCCTCCTGAGTGCTGGGATTAAAGGTATGCGCCACCACACCCGGCTTGAAATCTCCTCTTAAGGTGATAAATAGGATAAAAATGGTGTAGGACTGGGCACCACTGGGTGGTGTTTTCTATAGATTTCCATAAAGCAGTACTTCAAAAAAGCAGTCAACAGAGGTTTAAATACCTCACCTAGCACATTCCTGTCATGGGGACTGGCTCAAGTTTGGAATTTTTCTACTTGGCAGGAATTTTAATATGTACAGGCTCTGCTGTCTCTGGCTATCTCAGCCTCCCAACCACACTTACATCTTGTCTTACCTATCTTTGTTTTATGACATAGACTCACTGTGTAACTCAGGCTGCTTTTGAAATTATAATTCTTGGGGTTCAAGAGAAGGGTCAGCAGTTAATGACACTTGCTTGAACTTAAAAAACTGTGCTTCAGGGCTGGAGAGATGGCTTAGCAGTTAAGCACTTGCCTGTTAGGCCTAAGGACCCAGGTTCAAGTCTCAATTCCCCAGGACCCACGTTAGCCAGATGCACAAGGGGCGCACACGTCCAGAGTTCCTTTGCAGTGGCTAGAGGCCCTGGCGTGCCCATTCTCTATATATTTATCTGCCTCTTTCTCTCTCTGTCTGTCGCTCTCAAATAAATAAGTAAACTGTGCTTCAGCCTCCTGAGTGCTGGGATTACAGGCTACAAACCTCCACGCCCAACTGGTTTTACATTTTGTAATGTTATGCCCAGTTCTTGGCACCCCCAGTGACCACCAAGGAGACCAAACACGTATGCAAAGGCAAGGAGCTTTATTTCGGGCTTAAGCTCAGACTCTTGACTTCACCAATGCAGTGGATCCATACAAGAGCCCTGAGCAGCAGGAGGGGGGGCAGGTTTTTTATAGGGATTTGAACAAAGAAGTAGGGGAATGGTTACATGATTGGTAGATTTAAGTAGTAACTGCACTGTATTTTTCTGATAGGCTTAAAATGCTGGAGGGCAGAGCTGGTGGGCATGGGCCTAGGGGAAGTTCAAGCAAATTAGGTAACCTTTATTGTGATTGGCTATGTATGTTTGAGGAACTTAAGCAACTTGTCTTATGACTATAGAAATGTATGGCATAAGCAAGTTGTGATCTTTTTTCAGTAACTGTTAAATTCTTATTTAAACGTTGCTGGGAAATAGAAAATTAGGCCTACTGGTGACTCTGAAGCCTGTCATGGCATTCCTCTGGTTCCTGAGTCCTTCATTCCCCCCTCTGATTGTACCTTAAGAGGACCCAATCTTGGGTCTTTATTAGGGAAGAGGTTATAAAAGATGGTACTGGATTCTTAGCACCATGAGTTGTACTGCATTAATTTATTCCCTGACAAAAGAGATTAGTTTATTGATTATGCAGGGTCTAAGAGTTAGTAACAACAATAATAGAATCAGGGGTCCAGCTAGGGCTGAAAGCAAGGTCGTTAGCCATGGGGACCAATCAAACATGGATTTATACCAATTTTGATTCTGCTGTCTAGCTTTAGCCCTTTTTTCTAGTTTCTTGCAGACCATGGCCAAGCTATCTCTCACAATACCTGAATTTTTTATATAAAAGCAACATTGCTCTCCCAAAGCTTGGCATAGTCCTCCTTGTTGTAGGAAGAGTAGGTTTAATCCCCTTTTATTTCTCCCTCTCATGAGAAGGCACTGCTTTAGGGGACTGGGACGGAGACATCAGATCATTTGCTACTTCCTGCTGAATGGGACACGACGTGGGGATTTGTTGCAGTAGTCTCTCCCAGAGAGGGGAATTATTTCAGTGAACCACAGAGTGTAGGAAGATAGTCTTGGAAGAGAACACTGGGGAGAAAGAATAAATGTAAGGAATTAATAAGATGTGAGCACACAGCAAACTGGTCCTTTTTGAGGTCGAGGGAATTCAGGTTGACAGGATTGTATTGTCTCAGGACTATCTGAGGATGAGCTAGCTGAGATTTTTTTCCAGAACTGTTCATTAAATGGTACAGTAGTATTCAACATGGGTTGTAAAACAGATGAAACATTAGCAGAGTGACCAGAAACATATACACAACATTTAACCTTGATAATAGAGAGCTATTGGGTGCCATTAAAGGCTGTATAAATATATTTTTTAATCTTTGGTTATACATTTCTCTCTGAGTATTTAAGACCATGCAGACAGCCAAATTTTAATTAAGGATTGATTTTGGAGGTCATTAATGGCTCTCCACAGGGCACATTGGGAGGGTCCAACACTACAGTGATTCTTACTCTTTTGGGCTTTGGGATGAGGGTCACCTGTCTAGGTTGTATTCCTCCTTATGGTAGGACATGAGATGGTCATCCAGTCAATGCAGCTGCCAATACTTTCTCGTTCTTCATCTCTTTAACCTTGTCCTTGTTATTGAAAACTTTATGAGCAATTTCAACCAACTGAAAGATTGGCATCCCTAGTGCTCCTTCTCTCTTTTGCAATCTGTTTTGTTTTTCTGTGGTACTCTGAATAATGCTTAGTGGTTAAAGGTGCTTGCATGAAAAAACTACAGGCTCAGTTAATTCCCAAGTCACCCATGTAAGCCTGAAGTAAAAAGTTGCCCAAGCTTCTGGTATTCATTTGCAGCAACAAGAGGCCCTGAACCCCCCCCCCCCCCACACACACACACAATTTAGAAACAAAACAGGGCTGGAGAGATGGCTTAGAGGTTAAGTGTTTGCCTGTGAAGCCTAAGGACCCCGGTTCGAGGTTCAGTTCCCCAGAACCCACGTAGCCAGAAGCACAAGAGGGCGCACGTGTCTGGAGTTCGTTTGCAGTGGCTGGAGGCCCTGGCACACCCATTCTCTCTCTCTCTCTCTCTCTCTCTCTCTCTTTCCCTCTTTCTCTCTCTGTTTGTCACTCTCAAATAAATTAAAAAAAGTAACAAAAAATTTTTAAATCAATAAATAAATAAAAACAAGTACTTAGCACAAGAACAAGAGGAAAGAACAAATTCATTGAAGAGAATGGAGAAGAGGACAGTTTTTGAACACTTGGTTTGCACAGGATCATCTGTGCAAGTGTTCCTCTGAGTCCATTTGTCCATGCTTAACTCAATGGCTGCTGCACACATGTGAAAGTGGTCTGGCTACTGCCTGACCTTAGTGTCCTCCACACAATAGTATATTTGCAGACATAAACAGCACAATAATTAGAGGGTCAGTGTGTGGCAAGGTCAGAACCCCTGCAGGCATCTCTTGAGAGGACCGTGTGTGAAGACAGGAAGGTGAAGTCAAACATATGAGGAATTTGGAATGTCTTCCATGGAGAGCTGTGGGCAGTGAGTGGGATGTGGTGGAGACATTTGAATCCATGAACCAAATTATCTTTTTTCCATTGCTGCATATGTCAGAGCTATACAGAAGGTAGGAATATCCTGAGACACAGTACCCCACAAAGAAGGAGGCCTTCATGACCCCACAGTAAATACCAACAGCCCATAAAGGAGGGCTCTCATGGGATGGGAGGTGGGGGTGCATGGGGTAAGGAGATTCAGGGTTTAAATATTTTTTACAAAGAATATTTTAATTTTTTTTTTTTTACTTATTAAAGAGAGAGAATGGGCATGTCTTGAGCTCTAGCCACAGCAAATGAACTCCAGACACCTGAGCCAACTTGTGCATCTGGCTTACATGGGTACTGAGGAATTGAACCTGGGTCCTTAGGTTTTGCATGCAAGCATCTTAACTACTAATCCAGGTCTCCAACCCCCTAGAATTTAAATTCTCATAAAGTAAAAGTAAAGTTTGTAAAAATGTGTGTTGGTAGGGATCAGACACTTGAGTGCCATTCCATGCATATGTAGGTCAGAAGACAACTTGGGTCTTTCCTCACCTTTGCACCTGGTTGGAGGCAGGAGGTCTCTGTCTGGATATCACTTTTCAGTGCTGATCTCATTGTGATATTGTTCTCTGCTGTATTTACTGCAAGCTTCATGGAAATTCTCATCTACCTCCCACCTTGCTGTTAGTGTGTTGAGATTACAGATGTCCATGATGGAACCTGGCTTCCAGCCTCTTGCACAGGTTCAGGAAGGACTGACTCTGGTAATGAGGCTTAGGAAGCTAGCACTTTATTCAGTGAGCCATTTCCTCAACCACCAAAACTATACTTTTTATGGAAGCTAGAACTATATATTCACTTCTAAGCATAAAAAAATAATTTATTTTCATATTTTCATCATTGTTACAGTAGGATTGTATCTATAAAAGACATTTATAGTTTCATATGATAGATATAGAATTTCTAGCACAAAATGGATTTAATAATAATTTATTAATAATTTAATAATAATAAACTAATTTCAACTAACAACATTCATGCCACACACACGTGTTAATATTGCATCTGTGAAATTCTCAGTTCCAGGCCCTCCTGGAGAGCTCAGACAACAGCGGTGGTGGCTATGATGCTCCTCACCACTGAGAATAGCACACCTGGGAGAGGAACACCTAGATACAGGCTTGAGCTTTTCCGCCTTTCTTCCAAGCCCTCACCTCCACAAGTGTCTGACCCTTCCTTGTCCCAAATGACCAGAAAATCTCACTGAATCAGTATTGCCTCCACAGGAAAGATCCCACTGTCTGTGGAGGATGTTGAGAAGCTACATGGGAGATTTCAGAAGATAAATTAGAAACTACGGTCTATCTGGATCCTGGGAAGGATGAAAAACTTTTGTTCAAGCTTTCAGAATTGTTTATAGCTGAAGGTTATAATGCGAACACTAAACACACACACACACACACACACAAATTTGACTCAGTTTTATCTATTCTCATTTACCCAATGTGATCATTTCTTTAGCCTTGTATTTGTCCCAAATCAGAAGTGTAACCTCTGAATTACCTGTAAGTATGTACCCAAAATTCCTTAGGATGAGAGTTCTTAAGTACCTACTGGTGGGATGTTAATACTGTGCTACTCCTGATGATGGCAGTCTGGATACCAGGTAAAAGAACTACTTTCAGCCAATTCAAATTCAAACAAGAACATGGAAAAACAAAACAAAGAACAGTTGATACCTAACAGTTCATTGGACATGTACTACTGGGAAAGTAATTACAACACACACACACACACACACACACACACACACACGAACAAGGGAAGCTCAGAATCTCCTACATCCCAATTAAGAAACAGTGTTGCATTTGTACTTTAAACAAGGCAAGAGCACCTGTCAGGTTTTTTTAAACATAATGCTCCATTTCACTATTTGTTCCTATTTATCCTGATTTTCTGTATATGAGTGTACATGACAGAAATGGGGAAAACTGGAAATGCCCTTAATCAAGTATTTTAGGTTGATGAGACCATGGTTTTCATGCCTAAAACAGTAGCTAAAATGAAAATCAGGATCCAAAACCAAAACTGACCTAACAATATATACAAATTATGCTTTCTTCTGGTTAGATAAATAAGTATAAATATTCCTCACTGTGGAATAAGTAACATTTATCACTTTATTTATTTAATTTATTTTGGTTTTTCAAGGTAGGGTCTCACTCTAGCTCGCGCTGACCTAGAATTCACTATGTTGTCTCAGGGTGGCCTCAAACTCATGGCAATCCTCCTACCTCTGCCTCCCAAGTGCTGGGATTAATGGCGTTTTCCACCATGCCTGACTACTTACCACTTTTCTATCCAAACGAAAAGAACTATAGCAATTAATGTGTTTCACATTTTAACAATTACTTTCATATATCCTAATGACTCTTCTCACTACCTTAGAGATATTTGCACAACCATGCTTACAGCTGCTCTATTCACAATAGCTAGGAAATGGAACCAGCCTAGATGTCCATCCACAGATGAATGGATAATAAAGATGTGGCACATCTACACAATGGAGTTCTATTCAACGGTAAAGAAAAATGAAATTATGAAATTTTCATGGAAATGAATGGATCTAGAAAGGATTATACTAAGTGAGGTTACCCAGGCCTAGAAAGCCAGATGTCTCATATTCTCTCTCATATGTGGATCCCAGCTACAAATGTATAGACTTGTGTGTGATCTGGAACCAAAAATCAGTAACAGAGACCCATAAGCTAGAAAAAGGCTATAAGGGAGGGAGGAGAGGGAAGGTCTTAAGAGGATGGTATTGCATATATGTAAGTAGAACAGATTACAGGGAGGGGAAAGGCCTAAGTGAGGTTAGGGGAAGAGATTGTATAAAATAAAAGTAGGGGGAGGGTCAATCAAAATTCAAGATATTCTGAATAAGACATATGAAAATCTACTTTCTTGAAGCCATAGGTTGTTAGTAGAAAATTTTCAATGCCAGGGATGGGATACCTTCCAGTGAGTTGTTGGCCAAGGAGGTTCCTGTTGCCTGCAAAACATTGTAGGCTATTGCCAAGGCCCTTGGTTTCCCATGAAAAATGGATGGTAAGACCCTATTGCTGAAGACTTCACATGCCTGAGCAGCAGAGTCACTAAGAAAACAAGCTGGTGCTGAGCAGAAAACCTCCCTGTAGCCCAGCCAACTGAAATCTGGAAAAAGCTGCACTGTATGCAGCCTTATAGGAGACAGAAGTCATCAGCAGTGAAAACAGTGGACACTGGAAACCTCAAGTTTGACCAGACAGGCCAAATGACTGAACAAGTGCAATAGTGGCATATCTTCTCTGGGGAAAACCAACTGCTCTCTAATTTTACTGAAGGTATGCTCTATGGGAGGGAATACATGCCTGGTACTTAAAACCTAATCAAAAACCTATGGCAGGGGAGATCATGAGCCTTAGGGGTATAAACCCTGCCCTTGTCTGGATAAATGCAAATATTACTCTCACAAAATTGCGCTGTAAGCAGTACACTTAATACTCATACTCATATATTAATGCTAGTCTCACTTCTGGATAGAGAAGCTTCTCTTTCCAGATGGCGATGACCACTGGGATGACCCATAAGGCAACATAGCACTGAGAAGGTGGGACGGAGGAGTGTCCAGCACTGAAACATCTCACACCCTCCAAGGCTCAAGGTACACTGCAGCAGAGTTGGTATAAAGAATGTAAGAGCCGGACTTCTGGTTAAGATGGCG
Source organism: Jaculus jaculus (assembly GCF_020740685.1). Lineage (NCBI taxonomy): Eukaryota > Metazoa > Chordata > Mammalia > Rodentia > Dipodidae > Jaculus > Jaculus jaculus. The sequence goes on from NC_059106.1 coordinate 76,823,193, forward strand.
GCGTAGGTACCATGCCAAAGCAGCCTAGGGGGGAAAAAGACCAAAAAAACTCAGCAAAATACACACTTTTACTAAAAAGTGAGGTGTATAGGAAATTGAAGCGGCAGCGGAGAAGTAGAAGAGTTCCAGAGCATCCAGAGCCTGCACAGGCGGGAAAAGCGGCTCCAGCAGCTCCGCCAACCGCCGCGGCCGCAGCGCACCAGAAAGCCGCCAGGCTTAGCTCCAGCCGCAGGAAAAGCCAGGTGTGGGAGCTTTCCCTCACACCAGCGCTCTCCGCAACTCGGGAAACGTGAGGGGAGAGCGGCAGCGAGCAAAGGAGGAGCAGACCGCGAGGTAGAAGAACGCTTGGAGCAGCGAGAGAACCAGAGCAGCTGCGGCTCCCTCCCCTCCCCCACCTCCTGAGCCCAGCTCCAGCAAACAGAGCAGCGTCCTGGGACCCGGGCATGCCAACTTGGGCTGACAGCGGGACCCAAGCAGGAGCAGAGTTCGGCAGCAACATCAGCAGCTCCAGCACCGGTAACAGTGGCCCCAGCAGCAGCAGACCCAGGAGTGGCAGCAGCGGCAGACTCGGCAGCAGCAGCTTCAGGGGGAGCAGCGGCAGTGGACACAGCAGCAGCAGCTTCAGCAGCAGTGGTGGCTCAAACAGTGGCAGCTACAGCAGCAGCAGAGGCAGCAGCAGCGGTGGGTCCAGCAGCAACACCTTCAGCAGCAGTGGCTACAGACCCAGCAGGGGCAGCTTGAGCAGCAGCAGTTAGAGCAGCATGGGTGCTGATCTGCAGGGCCACACTTGCCAGGCTCAGATTGCCCCGCAGGAAAAGCAAGTGCCCAGCTCCAGAAATCAGAACAGCAGCCCGACGACCCAGGCAGCAACTTGACTGAGACCAAAATCACCCAAGGTAACTGGGATTGCACCAGAGAAGGGTCTCACTTGGTCGCAAGCTGACTTGGATCCATCAACAGACCAGAAATCTTAACTTCTTTGTTGATAGAGGATCTGGTCATTATAATAATTACTCTTGCATACATACTCGGGGCTGTTTTTGATTGAATGTGTACAGTGTTTAGTTAAATTTTAGAATCTACCTGTATTTTATTCCACTCTGCCTGCTTGAATACTCCTATAGCAGGGAAACTCAACCCCTAAAAACATCTTTGTAGATACTCTGAGAGTCTTAAGAGCCACGCCTAACACCTTAAGGTCCTACCCTGAAAATATATTACATCAAATCAATTGATACAGCAAAGAATACATAGCTAGCTAGAAAATCCAAGCATTAACTTAATCCAACATGCAAAAATATATACATTATAACACAAGAAACACTAAAAAGCAAGACGATATAAATCCAACTAAAAGTATTAATGCATCAGAAATGTCCTCCAGAAAGAAAGAGTTAGAGGAAATGCCTGAGAAAGAGTTCAAAAGAATGATTATAAATATGTTCAAAGAGGTCAAAGAACACATCAAAACAATCAAAGAAGAAATCAAAGAGGAAATCAAAGGAATCAAAGAAGATGCAGGACACCAATTTCATGAAATAAAGAAGGCAATACAAGACATAAATAAGGAAATAGAAATATTAAAGAAAAACCAGTCAGAATTACTAGCAATGAAGAACACAGTTAATGAAATAAAAAAACTCTGTAGAAAATCTCACCAGTAGGATGGATGAGGGAGAGGACAGAATATCTAAGCTAGAAGACCAGGTGGCAGACCTAATGCAGTCCAACAAAGAGAAAGACAAACTTATAGAAAAGTATGAGTGGGAATTTCAAGATATTCGGGACACTATGAAAAGATCCACTATAAGAATTCAGGGCATAGTAGAAGGAGAAGAACTCCACTCCAGAGGCATAGTAGGCATCTTCAACAAAATCATAGAAGAAAATTTCCCCCAAATTGGGAAAGAGGTGCCAATGCAGACACAGGAAGCCTTTAGAACCCCAGCCAGACAAAACCCAGAAAGAACCTCTCCTCGCCATATTATAATCAAACTTCCAAACACACACACCAAAGAAAAAATATTGAAAGCAGTTAGAGAGAAAAATCAAGTTACCTATAAAAGCAAGCCCATCAGGATTACAGAAGATTATTCAACACAAACTTTTAAAGCCAGAAGGGCTTGGAATGATATATTCCAAGTTCTGAAAGATAACAACTGTCAACCAAGGTTACTTTATCCTGCAAAGTTATCCATTCAAATAGATGGAGAAATAAAGACATTCCATGACAAAAGCAGGTTAAAGGAGTATTTGAAGACAAAACCAGCTCTACAGAAAATACTTGATAGAATCCTCCATGCTGAAGAAAAGGAAAAACACACATATAAGTAACCTAGAAAAAACAAGCAATACTCAAATACTAGTTAACAGAAGAAAGCACAGGTAGAACCAGAAACACACACACACACACACACACACACACACACACACACACAAATGGCAAACAAAAATACACAACTTTCAATAATATCTCTTAATATCAACAGCCTCAATGCCCCAACGAAAAGACATAGATTTGCAGACTGGGTTAAAAAGCAGGATCCTACAATTTGTTGTCTCCAAGAAACTCACCTTTCTACAAAGGGTAGACATTATCTTAGGGTGAAAGGTTGGAAGACGGTGTTTCAAGCAAATGGGCCTAGAAAACAAGCAGGGGTTGCTATCCTAATATAAGACAGGGTAGACTTTAGTCCGACGTTAGTCAAGAAAGATAAGGAAGGTCACTTTATATTGATTAAGGGCACACTCCAACAGGAGGACATTACAATCCTAAACATATACGCACCTAACATGGGGGCTCCCAAATTCGTCAACCAAGCACTATTAGAACTAAGGTCACAGGTAACACCAAACACAGTGGTGGTGGGTGACTTTAACACCCCACTCTCATCAATTGACAGATCATCCCAGGAAAGAATAAACAGAGAGGCATCTGGACTAAATGAGGTCATAGAAGGAATGGACTTAACAGATATATACAGGACATTTCATCCAAAGGCTGCAGAATATACATTCTTCAGAATGAACATTCTCTAAAATAGACCATATGTTAGGACACAAAGCAAATCTTAACAAATTCAGGAAAATTGAAATAATGCCTTGCATTCTATCTGACCACAATGGAATTAAACTACAAATCAGTAGCAAGAAAGGCTATAGAGCATACACGAAATCATGGAAACTAAACAATACACTACTAAATGATGAATGGGTCAATGAAGAAATCAAAAAGGAAATCAAAAAATTATAGAGTCAAATGATAATGAGAACACAACGTACCAAAATCACTGGGACACAATGAAGGCAGTTCTAAGAAGTAAATTTATAGCCATAAGTGCCTATATTAAGAAATTAGAAAGGTCGCAAGTAAATGACCTAATGCTTTTCCTTAAAGCCTTAGAAAAAGAAGAACAAGGCAAACCAAAAATCAGTAGATGGGAAGAAATAATAAAGATTAGGGCAGAAATTAATGAAATAGAAACAAAAAGAACAATCCAAAGAATTAATGAAACAAAGAGTTGGTTCTTTGAAAGGATAAACAAGATTGATAAACCCTTAGCAAATCTGACCAAAAGAAAGAGAGAAGAGACACAAATTAATAAAATCAGAGATGAACAAGGTAACATCACAACAGATTCCAGAGAAATTCAAAAAATCATAGGGACATACTATAAAAGCATATACTCCACAAAGTATGAAAATCTGAAAGAAATGGATGATTTCCTTGATCTATATGACCTACCTAAATTAAATCAAAATGAGATTAATCACTTAAATAGACCTATAACAAACATGGAGATCTGAACAGTTACCAATAATCTCCCAACTAAAAAAAGCCCAGACCCGGATGGATTCACTGCTGAATTTTACCAGACTTTTAAGGAAGAGCTAACACCATTGCTTCTTAAGCTTTTCCAGGAAATAGAAAAAGAAGGAATTCTACCAAACTCCATCTATGAGGCCAGCATCACCCTGATACAAAAACCAGGCAAAGATAGAACAAAAAAAAGAAAATTAAAGACCAATCTCCCTCATGAAAAAAAAAAAAAATATATATATATATATATGGACTGAAGGACAAAAATCACATGATCATCTCATTAGACGCAGAGAAAGCATTTGACAAAATCCAACATCCCTTCATGATAAAAGTCCTACAGAGACTGGGAATAGAAGGAACATATCTCAATATAATAAAGGCTATTTATGATAAGCCTACAGCCAACATATTACTAAATGGGGGAAAACTGGAAGCTTTTCCACTAAAATCAGGAACAAGACAAGGGTTTCCACTGTCCCAACTTTTATTTAAGATAGTTTTGGAAGTCTTAGCCATAGCAATAAGGCAAGAGATACACATAAAAGGGATACAAATTGGAAAGGAAGAAATCAAGTTATCATTATTTGCAGATGACATGATTCTATACATAAAGGACCCTAAAGACTCTACTAGCAAGCTGTTAGAGCTGATCAAAACCTACAGCAATGTAGCAGGATACAAAATAAATACACAGAAATCAGTAGCCTTCATATATGCTAACAACAAACACACAAAGGATGAAATCAGAAAATCACTCCCATTCACAATTGCATAAAAAAAAAATAAAGTACATTGGAATAAATCTAACCAAGGAAGTAAAAAATCTCTACAATGAGAACTTTAAAACACTCAAGTGAGAAATTTCAGAAGACACTAGAAAGTGGAGAAACGTCCCTTGTTCCTGGATTGGAAGAATCAATATTGTGAAAATGGCAATCTTACCTAAAGCAATCTACACATTTAATGCAATCCCTATCAAAATTCTAAAGGCTTTCTTCATGGAAATAGAAAAAACAATCCAAAAATTCATTTGGAATCACAAAAAACCTCGAATATCTAAAATAATACTGAGCAACAAAAGAGGCTGGTGGTATCACCATACCTGATTTTAACCTATACTACAGAGCCATAGTAACAAAAACAGCATGGTGCTGGCACAAAAACAGACATGTAGATCAGTGGAACAGAATAGAGGACACAGATGTAATCCCAAGTAGCTATAGCCACCTGATATTCGATAAAAATGCCAAAAATACTCATTGGAAAAGAGACAGCCTCTTCAGCAAATGGTGTTTTGAAAACTGGATATATATCTGCAGAAGGATGAAAATAGATTCTTCTCTCTCGCCATGCACAAGAATTAAGTCCAAATGCATTAAAGACCTTAACATCAGACCGGAAACTCTGAAACTGCTAGAGGAAAAAGTAGGGGAAACCCGTCAACAAATTGGTCTTGGCAAAGACTTTCTGAATACAACCCCAATTGCTCAGGCAATAAAACCACAGATTAACCACTGGGACCTAATGAAATTACAAAGCTTTTGCACCACAAAGGACACAGTGAAAAAAGCAAAGAGGCAACCTACAGAATGGGAAAAAATCTTCGCCAGCTATATATCTGATAGAGGATTAATATCTAGGATATACAAAGAACTCAAAAAGTTAAATAATAAGGAACCAAACAAGCCAATCAAAAAATGGGCTATGGGGCTGGAGAGATGGCTTAGTGGTTAAGCGCTTGCCTGTGAAGCCTAAGGACCCCGGTTCGAGGCTCGGTTCCCCAGGTCCCACGTTAGCCAGATGCACAAGGGGGCGCATGTGTCTGGAGTTCGTATGCAGAGGCTGGAGGCCCTGGCGCGCCCATTCTCTCTCTCTCCCTCTATCTGTCTTTCTCTCTGTGTCTGTCGCTCTCAAATAAATAAATTTAAAAAAATGGGCTATGGAACTAAATAGAGAGTTCTCAAAGGAAGAAATACGAATGGCATATAAGCATCTAAAAAAATGTTCTACATCACTAGTCATCAGGGAAATGCAGATTAAAACTACATTGAGATTCCATCTCACTCCTGTCAGATTGGCCACCATCATGAAAACAAATGATCATAAATGTTGGCAGGGATGTGGAAAAAAAGGAACCCTTCTGCACTGCTGGTGGGAATGCAATTTGGTCCAGCCATTGTGGAAAACAGTGTGGAGGTTCCTAAAACAACTAGAGATTGATCTACCATATGACCCAGCTATAGCACTCCTAGGCATATATCCAAAGGACTCATCTCATTTCCTTAGAAGTACATGCTCAACCATGTTTATTGCTGCTCAATTTATAATAGCTGGGAAATGGAACCAGCCTAGATGTCCCTCAACAGATGAGTGGATAATGAAGGCGTGGCACATTTATACAATGGAGTTCTACTCAGCGGTAAAGAAAAATGAAGTTATGAAATTTGCAGAAAAATGGATGGATCTGGAAAGGATTATACTAAGTGAGGTAACCCAGGCCCAGAAAGCCAAGCGCCACATGTTCTCTCTCATATGTGGATCCTAGCTACAGATGACTGGGCTTCTGCGTGAGAATGAAAATACTTAGTAGCAGAGGCCAGTAAGTTAAAAAGGAGACATAAAGGGTAGAGAAAGGAAGGGGGGAGGATACTTAATAGGTTGATATTGTATATCTGTAGTTACAATGATTGTAATGGGGAGGTAATATGATTGAGAATGGAATTTCAAATGGGATAGTGTGGGGGTGGGGAGGGAGGGAATTACCATGGGATATATTTTATAATCATGGAAAATGTTAATAAAAATTAAAAAAAAAACAATAAAAAAAATAAAATATATGTTATGACTCTCAAACCCATTCCAATCCTTGATAAGTGATGGTAGTGTACACACCAAAGAAAGTAGTATCCAGATGATTGTGTCTAGGAAACAGGTATTTAGAATGAGGCTGGAGATCAGGAGTCACCCACCTTTCTACTCTATTCATTTAACCCTGTCACTATAAGTAGGGCAAACTGGATGGATGGTGGAATCAGCAAATGGATTACTTGCTAATCCTGACCTATCACCATAAAGCAGGCTTCTTCTTACAGAGTTAATGAGACCCTCCCACTCCCTGCCTTCTTGGCTAGGAAGAGGCAAGAGCTCCTCTGCCATGTTCTGCCTTTCTAATTACCATGTAAGGAAAGGGCCAGAACAAAAACCACCTTAGGAAACCAGGGACCTAAAAGACTCTGCTCCTACACTGCTCTCCCATCTCAAGTGACTTCTCCAAGGTGGGGAGAGGCCTGACTGTCAACACAACTTTCTGAGTCTTGACTCTAGTTCAAGGACTAGGGCACAAAAATAGAGCTAGAACATGGACAGGACCACTAGAATGTCTCTGCTTCTTTTACCTTCCCCCTCTCCAACCCCAGAATGTCCTATTCCTGTCTCCATATTGCAGGAATCCCTGAGGGAGAATGGCAAAGCATCGTACATACTCATCACAGAGACCTCTTCGCAAGCACAAGTGATGTACAGAATGATGTCACCTGCAGCTGTGTTAGGGCTGCTTAACAAGGGGTCCTAGTTCACCCCTTCAAAGTTTCATATGAATAACTAGATGACGGTGGGTGCATGGAGATCACTTAAGACAAAACTCATCACCTCCCCAATCATGGAAAATTTTTCAATGAGAAATGCAACTGACATCAAATCTACAGGCTGAGGGCAGGAGAGCTGGTTTAGAAGTAAAGGCTCTTGCTTGCCAAGCCTAAGGATCTACAGTCCATTCTTGAGAACCCACATAAGCCAGCTGCTTCTAGTGGCACATACATTTGGAGTTCATTTGAAGTGACTAGAGGCATTGGAACATCCATTCTCTCTGTCCAATTAATATATAGAAAAATAAAATATAAAAATTTCTAGGCTGAGCATGAGTAGACTGAGTAGACTAGGAGAAGGTCGCTGGGCAGGAGTTCTCCACAGGCACCCCTCAGAGTCATGTCAATTATTTCCCTGGAAATAACTTCCATGGAAAATGGACAAGGAATGGCTGGGAACTATGCCTGAGTCGAATTATGATGGTGAAGATGGGAGGGGTATAACTCCATTTCCTGTCTGCTTATGACACTGACATGGACTAAGGTTCAGTGTCCTCATCTGTAACATAAGAACAGAATAAGGATTCATAAAATAATTATTAATACTGAAACAAGTATAAACAAAATGTAGTTTTCTTTTTTAAAAATATCATAATAATTTTTAGCATGCTCTAGCACACAGTGTCCATCTTGCCAAATAGTGAACTGGGAGTCTGACTGTCCTCAGGCTGTCCTTGAGCCACTTCCCTTCTATGGAGTAGGCCTCACATCCAATCAGAGTAGGTCCATTATCTGTAGTATTATCCATCTTTTAACTACAATTAGAAATATAGGGGTAAACTGGGTTGTGGTGCACACCTTTAATCTCAGTACTTAGGAGGCAGAGGCAGGAGGATAGCTGTGATTTCAAGGCCAGCATGGTTCTACATAGTGAGTTCCAGGTCAGTCTTTGGTGGAGTGAGAAACTACCTCAAAAATAAAAAACAAAAACCAACAACAAAACAAAACATAAGGACTAGCTGCTGTTAGGTTTACTGCCCCATCCTGAGATCCTTGTAAGTACATGTGTGCTGTCTCACACCCTGAGATGCTTATCTCCATGTAGATAATCAAGGGAGTTCCAACAACCTTCCCTACTTTTGACTCATACACAACCCTCTTAACCTGCCATTCTTTTTTTTAACATTTTATTTATCTATTTTATTTATTTGAGGCAGAGAGAATGAGAGAGAGAGAGAAACAAGGCTGAGCAGGGCTGCACTGAGCTCCCAGCGCAGCATTCCACGTCTTCTCTGCATTCATTGGCTTGGACCGTTTGTCATTATCTTAATGGCATTTTTGTGTATCATCTAACAGACTTTTAACTTGTGTATCAGAAACATTAATAACTGAGACAGTCATGTTGGCACAATGCCTTTAATCCCAGTACATGGTAGACAGAGGCAGAATGATCACTACTGTGATTTCAAGGCCAGCCTAGAACTATGGAATGAGTTCTAATCAGCCTGGACTAGAGTAAGAAGCTACCTCAAAAATACAAAAATAAAATAAACAGTAACAACCTGCATTAGAGCCACTCCAAGAGCTGACCTGGTATCTTTAGCCAAGATGATCCAGTCAAGTGTGGAAATGGAGATGTGATGTGATTTAAAATTCTTCAAGATGGTCAAGATGGTGTCCACCTAACTGCACCACACCTCCAGGGGAAGGAAAGATGGAAGAAGAGTCTGAGGAAAGAATCAGCCAATAGCACCTCACCAAGGCCCCAACTGAAACCACAGAGATATTGGGGAAATGAACAAGAGTGCTGCTTTCTTGATGAACCTGGTACCAGCACAACTGCAAAGGAGAGAGACACATAAAACACTCAACTCCTTCCAAACCAGAGATCCAGAGACACAGAGGCTCCCAAGACCTCATCAGTGAAGTAGACCTAAAATAAACCCAACAAGGCTCAGAGAAATCCACGAAAAAGGGGGCAGAAAGATTGTTAGAGCCACATGTTGGGACATTATACACAGAGAAATTGCATCATAATTCATAACCCATAAATGATGGGTAACCCCACAATGCGTGACCCACATTCCCCAATGATGAGGGCCCCTGCAGAGGGTGGTAGGGCGGGTAGGAGGCTAAGGATGGTACCAACATTGCTGTGCACACACTGTGTACATAACTAATACAAAAAAAACAGGATTTGAAAGTTGGAAATGGACTCAGCACAGGGATTTTGCTCCTTGTTAGAAACATGTTAGAGAAAGATTTGTGACTATTTAAGAGGGTATTAAACAAGGCAAAAATGTTCCTATAAACAATGTATTTAAAAGTATGTATTTTTAAAAAGCATTGAGAACTTTAATATATGAACATACTGTCATATTGCAAATCCTAATGACAAGGGTTCCACTCCCCAGAACCCACATAAAGCCAGAGGCATAAAGTGGCATATGCATCTGGAATTTCTTTGCAGTGACTGGAGGCCCTGGCATGCCTCTCTGTCTGTTTCTCTCTCTCTCTCTCTGATTGCAAATAAATAAATATTTTAAAGTTAAGTTATGCTTGCCTGTACACTTTTAAGTACTTAGTTTTTAATGTTAATGGAATAAAGTTAGGTTAAATTTATGAGAAAGTGAAATGTAATAAATTAATCCTCTTTACACTACAAAAGTCCTTATCTTAACCTGAACCCCTAACTACACTTACATTCCTATAGAATTTACCCATCTGTCTTAAGTTCTGTGCCTTTTACAGCATGTAAACTGTATCTTAGAAAAAGATGATGATGGAACAAGAAATCGAAAGAGGAAAACAGGAAAGGAGAAAGCGCTAGGGTCTTTACATAGGCATCATTAGGGATATGCTATTATCGGCTTCTTAAAGATGAGGCACCTTCAGTGTGGATGGATGTGTCCAGTGTTACTGAGGGGATAGGGGAAGCAAAACCCAGGCAGGCAGACCGCCAAGGTCTTTGTTCTCCCGTCCTGTACCCTCAAAGATATAGGTGCCTTCAAACAACGCCTCCTGGCGCTGGAGAGATGCCTTAGTGGTTAAGGGGATTGTCTGCAAAGCCGAAGGATCTAAGATTGATTTCCCAGGACCCACACAGGCCAGATGCACAAGGTGGCGACTGTGTCTATACTTTGTTTGCAGCAGCTGGAGGTCATGGCTCATCCATTATTTTTCCCCATCTGCCCCCCACCCCGCCCCTCAAACCAATAAACAAGAATCAAAAATGCTCGCCATCCTGAAAGAGAGCTGCACATCTAATGTCTCTGTGTCAGCCTTGGGTGGGGACCGACCATCTGTCTCCACACCGCAGCAGCACAGTCGGAGCACGGAGAAAGCCTCCTTCACCTTCCAGGGGCCCCGGCGCCTGATTGGGGTCAATGGCTCCTTCCTGGGAGCTGTCGCCCGAAACCGGAAACGCGGCGCAGCTCGCGCGCGGCTTCCGGAAGAGGACCCGCCGCAGGCCCCGCCCCCGCCCCTGCGAAGTCGGCGCTCAAGGGCTCCGCCTGGCGGCGGGCGGGCGCGGCGCAGGCCTGGAGGAGGGACGCCGGGCTGGTCGCTGGGTGTCCTCCTGGTAGGGCCGAGCCCTGTTTGCGGCTGGGAGGGTTGAATTACTCTTCCACCTCCTCCGTGTTGTAGCTCCGGCAAACTACGTCGCTCTTCCGGCTTTAACGGTGGCAGATCATATGTGTCGAGAAGTTAATCTATTTCTTCTGCATTTTCCAGTTTGGTAGATCATAGGGTTTTCAAAGTGTGTTTGTTGGGTGAGGAATCATGCAAATAATGAGGCAGACACTGCTCCAGCTCATCGAAAACCATAAAGAAGCTTATTACAGCCAAGGCAAGACAAAGCTGATGATCGGGGATGCAGCTGGAACTGTAATCCCGAGGGGGTGGCTCCCAGGCCTTATAAAGGAAAACCCACAACCTGGTGCTAGGCAAACAAAGTAACAGTTTCAGGGAGGAGTTGGAGTGACCTTTAACAAAACTGGTTGTATCCAGGTGGGGAGATACTTTGTGACTCTAGCTAAGCAACTAGTGGAAACAGATCCAGGATGTTGGCAAGCTTAGAGGGTATTCTGAGAAGGGATCTGACTTCTTATTGGTTGGCTGAGTTACAGAGAAATACCTTGTGGTTATTCCTGGAACTGGAGGTTAACAAGAGTACATGAACAAAATGGAGGATGGTTTAACGAAATGGAGTCACTATATTCTGCCCAGCCCTTCAGTGTCCTCATGGGTCTCTCAATTTCGTTGGACTATGTTGTGACATCTCCTTTTTCATCTCTAATCTTGTTCATTAGGGTTCTCTCTCTTTCTCTCTCTCTCTTTCTTATTTGGCCAGGGGTTTATCAATCTTATTTATCTTTTTCATGAATCAATTTTGTCAACTTTTAAAACTGTTCGCTTCATTTCTAATTCTAATTCAACTGAGTTCTGCCCTGCTCTTGACTCTTTCTGTACAGTTTAGGTTTGAATTGCTTTTCTGAAGCCTTCATATGAGGTATTATTTTATCTGAGATATCTGTATTTTTATAATGTAGGCGTTTAGAGCTGTAAACTTACCTCTTGGGACTGTCTTCATTGTGTCCCATAGGTTTTGGTATATGTGTTTTGATTTTCATTCAGGTCTAGGCATATTTTTTTTTTTACTTCCTTCTTGATTTCTTCAATGGCTCATTCTTTGTTCAGTAGTGTGTCATTCAATATGGAGGAGTTTGTATATTTTATATTACTCTTTTTGTTTCTAGCTTTATTGAATTACAGTTGAATGAAGTACAAGGAATTCTTTCAATTTCCCTGAGTTTGTGGAGACTTGCTTTGTTTACTACTATGTGACCAATCTTAGAGAAGTGCCCATGAACTACTGAGAAGAATGTGTATTCTGTAGTTTACAGAACATTAACTTCGTTTGATTCATGGTGTCATTTAACTTCATTGTTCCTCTACTTTCTCGTTGGTCATCTGTCTATTGACGATAGTGAATTATTGAAGTCACCAACTATTATTGTGTTGGGATTTATGTCTGACTTTGTCTAGTAGATGGTCTATAAAATTCAGTGCACCTGTGTTTGGTATGTATATGTCTATGATTGTAATACCCTCCTGTTGAGTCATTCCCTTTATAAGTGGCCTTCTTTCTTTCCTTTGATTACTTTGGGTGAAAGTCTATTTGTCAGATATTAACATAGCTGCACCTGCTTGTTTCCACTTTGGAATATCTTTTTCCATATTTTTAAGGTGCTGACTGTCTTCAATGGTGAGGTGGGTTTCTTTTTTTAAATACATTATTTTATTTGTTAGAGAGAAAGAGAAAGGGAATGGAAGCTTAAGGCTCTCTTCTTGGTACTCACAAACTCCAGACACATGTGTCACATTGTGTTTGTAGCTTTATGTGGTAACTGAGGAAACAAACTGGGCCAGCAGGCTTTGCAAGGAAGCACATTTTACTGCTGAGCTATTTCCACAGCCCCAAGGTGAGTTTCTTTTTATTTTAAATATTTTTATTTGTATTTATCTATTTGACAGAGAGAAAGAGGGAGAAAGAGAGGAAGAGAGGAAAAGAGAGAGAGAATGGCCACCCCAGGGCCTCCAGGCCACTGCAGATGGACTCCAGACTCATGTGCCACCTTGTGCATCTAGCTAACATGGATCCTGGAGAATTGAACCTGGGTCCTTTGGCTTTGCAGGCAAGTGTCTTAACAGCTAAGCCATCCCTCCAGCCTCTGAAGTGAGTTTCTTGAAAATAGTAAATGGATGGTTTCTGTTTCTTGATATAGCCTCTTTACCTGTGTCATTTTGGTTGGGCAGTTGAGTCCATTGATACTCAGACTTCTTACTGAAAGGTGTAAGTTAATCCCTGTAATGGTGGTGGTTTTGTGTAGTTCTGTGGATTTGTTTGTTTTGATCTTTATTTGCTTTAACTAGTTCTCTTTTTCACTATTGTTTTTCCCTCTTGTAGCCTCTTGATTATGTTTATGCTTACCTCTAGTGTGAATTATTCCATCCAGTATTCTCTGCAGGGCTGGTTCAGTGGTCATATACTAATATAGCCATCTTTTATCACAGAAATTGTTTTTCCCTTCAATTATGAAAGATAATTTTGCTGAATATAGCAGTTTGAGTTGGCAGCCATGTTCATTCAATATTTGAAATACTACATTCAAAGCAGCCCTCCTGGCTTTTAGAGTTTCCATTGAAAAATCAAAGGTAATTTAATTGGTACATCTTTGTAAGTGAGGAGTTGTTTATCTCTTACAGCTTTTAGTACTCAATCTTTGTTTTCTGCATCTAGTGTTTTAGTTATAACGTGATGTGAAATATTGTTTCTCTAGTACTGGCTATATGGTATTTAGTGTGCCTCTGTATCTATCTTTCTTTTTTTTTTTTTTTTTTTTTTCCGTAAGGGTCTCACTCTATCTCAAGCTGACCTGGAAGTCACTATGTAGTCTCAGGGAGGCCTCGAACTTATGGTGATTCTCCTACCTCTGCCTCCCAAGTGCTGAGATTAAAGGTGTGCGCCATGACGCCTGGCTTTAAAAACTTTTTATGTCATTTATTTATGAGAGACAGACAGACAGACACTGGGGTGTGTCTTTATGCTTAAAAAAAAAAAAAAAACTCCAGACATATGTGCCATATTGTATATCTGGCTTTATGTGGGTACTGGGGAATCTAACCCAGAATGACAGGCTTTTGCAAAAAAAAAACCACATTTAACAGCTGGGCCATCTCCCTAGTCCTCTTGCAAGATTTTAACTGAATTATTTCATACCTGATTTTCATTAGGATTTTTGCAGTGTGTTACATTTCTTTATTTGACCTTCTTATTGCATGTCGTTGATAATCTCTCTCCCTCCTCCCCTCCACCTCCCTCCCTCCCTGCAAATATATGAATAAAACAATAGTAGAGATGTTTTTAAAACCTGGAGGGAGGACAGTTCAACAATATTTTGGCTTGGGATCCTCTTATTCAAAAGTATCTGATTGTTAGGACTTAAGGTTATACAAAAAAGCCCTCTAACCTTCCAATAAACAATTTTTGAGCCCCTCCCCCAAACCATGAACTTACTGAAATCTCAAGTTAAGGTGGTAAGTGTGGTATAATGGTGTAGGATTGGGCACCACTGGGTGGGTATTTGTATAGGCTTCCATAAAGCTGTACTTCAGAAAAGCAGTCAAGAGTTTGAATACCTCACCTAGCACATTCCTGTTATGGGCACTGGCTCAAATTTGGAATTTTCTACTTGGCAGGACTTTTAATGTGTACAGGCTCTGCTGTCTCTGACTATCCCAGCCTCCCAACCACACTTACATCTTGTCTTACCTATCTTTGTTTTATGACATAGACTCACTGTGTATCTCAGGCACAGTGATTTTGAACTTATAATTCTTGGGGCTCAGGAGGAGGCTCAGCAGTTAAAGACACTTGCTTGAACCTAAAATACTCTGCTTCAGCCTCCTGAGCGCTGGGATTACAGGCTGCAAACCTCCATGCCCAGCTGGTTTTACATTTTGTAAGAGTTCTGGAATCTCTGCTGGAGCTTCCTGTGTTTGTTTCAGTAACATCACCTGGAGAGTGCAAGCCTGTTCAGGTGTTACCTGATGTCCTTTTGTCCAGTTAAAAATGTCATTTAATTTGGCTAGTGTTGCAGTCAGGTTCACATTGCTGGTAGAAATCACCCAACCAAGAGCAGCTTCTGGGAAAGAGGTTTATTTTGGCTTATAGGCTCGAGGAAAAGCTCCATGATGGCAAGGGAAAACAATGGCATGAGCAGAGGGTGGACAGCACCCCCTGGCCAATATAAGGTGAACCATAGCAATAGGAGGGTGTGCCAAAAACTGGCACACTCCCTCCAGAAGGCATTAATTCCCAAATCTTCATCAGCTTGGAATTTAGCATTCAGAACCCCTAAGTTTATGGGGGACACGTGAATCAAACCACACTACATTCTGCCCCTGGCCCCCATAAACTGATAACCATACATGATGTAAAATACAATGTATTTAGTTCAACTTTCAAAGTCCCCATAGTTTTTATCAATTCCAGTGATGTTCACACATCTCCATAGTCCAGGGTCTTTTAACTGAGCCATAATACCAAAAAAAAAAAAAAAATCCCTCCAAAACCCATAATGGCACCAAATAAACATTCACACTGCAAAAGATGGCATTGGGCATAGCAAAGAAATACTCAAGCAATACATGATTTAAACATGGCAAATACCAAACTCTGTAGCTCCAAGTCCAACAACTCTAGTTAGTGACAAATCTCCAAGTCCAATAATTCTAACCAGCAACAAGTCTCTGGCATTCCAATTCCGTCCCTCCAGCTAGGTTACTCACAGTCCTGGAAAAGTTCATCGGGTCCAGCAGCATTCCTTGGCAGCCATCTCATGGTTCCAGCATCTCCACTGCAATCCATGGTTCATACTCATGGCCCCTTGGGGTCTCCATTCAGGCAACCAGCAAACCTGCTTCACACTGCCCATGGCCATTTCCAAAACACAAGACTGGGGCTGGAGAGATGGCTTAGCGGTTAAGCGCTTGCCTGTGAAGCCTAAGGACCCCAGTTCGAGGCTCGGTTCCCCAGGTCCCATGTTAGCCAGATGCACAAGGGGGCACATGTGTCTGGAGTTCGTTTGCAGAGGCTGGAAGCCCTGGCGTGCCCATTCTCTCTCTCTCCCTCTATCTGTCTTTCTCTCTGTGTCTGTCGCTCTCAAATAAATAAATTTAAAAAAAAAAAAACAACACAAGACTGCATTGCAAACTCCATGACCCTCTCTTTCCTGCATTTCTTATCTCCACAATACCAGGTAGGGTGCCAATTTGTTAATCCGGGGGGGAATAAAGCAGACTTTGAAGAACAGGACACTCCTTGAGCACTCAGGCCCCTACAAAAGAGTCTACATTCTTCCTGTTGCCCCAGTGCAGGTCAACTGGCCCAATCTCAAAGGTTGTAATCTCTCAATTGCAGCTGAACAGGCAGCAATTCTGGCCTAAAGATTTCTATCTGTGCCATATCCCTCTGCTCACACCAGTTCATTTCTATGCAAAGCAACCCTGCACAACTTCTCAGGACAAGGGCATAAGAGCAAGCTTCTCACACAAACTGCTAGCCCAGTCCAAGCAAAGCTCTTTCTCACCCTCATAAGCCAAACTCATAGTCCATAGTTCTTGCTGCATTCAGGTCTTGAAGCTCAGACCAGAATAGTCCATCAAGCTGTACTTACAGCACTGCAAGACATCTCATAGGCCAAGGTTTCAAATCCTCCCACATTCCTCTTGAAAAATCAGCTCCAAAAGGCCAAAGCCACACAGTCAGGTGTCCAGCAGCAATCCCACCCCTCAGTACCACTTTACTGTTGCAGTCAGGTTCATATTGCTGGTAGAAATCACCCAACCAAGAGCAGCTCTGGGAAAGCGATTTGTTTTGGCTTACAGGTTCGAGGGAAAGCTCCATGATGGCAGGGGAAAACAATGGCATGAGCAGGTGGACATCACCCCCTGGCCAACATAAGGTGGACCATAGCAACAGGAGGATGTGCCAAACACTGGCAAGGGGAAACTGGCTATAACACCCATAAGCCCGCCCCCAACAATACACTCCCTCCAGGAGGCATTAATTCCCAAATCTCCATCAGCTGGGAATCTGGCATTCAGACCACCTAAGTTTATGGGGGACATTTGAATCAAATCACCACAGCTAGTTTCTAAATAACAATTTATTTATTTATTTGCAAGCAGGGGGTGACTTTGGGGCAAGGACATACCGGGGCCTCTTGCCACTGCAAATGGGCTCTAGGTGCATGTGGCACTTCATGCATCTGGCTTTATGTGTGTACTGGGAAATCAAACTTGGCCTGTCAGGATTTGCAAGCAAGAATCTTGAAAGGCTGAGCCATCTCACCAGCCCCACATTTCTCTAATAAATCTCATCCCAGCAGTGGAATGGAATATCCAGGCACATGCAGGGAGCCATGCTTTCAGAATTTCTTTTCCATCTGACAGTGTAAGGGCTGGTGAAATACCTTTTCAAAGGTTTTTCCTAAGACTCTAGTTATTAACATTGTCTTTTCAATTTATTTAGTTATTTATGAGAAAGGGAATGAGAGTGGACATGCCAGGGCCTATGTTCTCTGCATACGAAGTCCAGCTGCATGTGCCACCTTGTACATCTGGCTTACGTGGGTACTGGGAATTAAATCCAGGTCCTTAGGATTTGAAAGCCATCACCTTAACTGATAATCCATCTCTCCAGCCCCAACATTGTCTTTTTAAGAGTTTAGAAAACTGAATGCTCAAAACTGGATATATAGTCTTTATATATGCTAGAGATTCAAAAATCTATTTACTATCAGAATCATCACCCCAAGATCTATGTGGAAAATGCTGACAGAGTAATTAAGTTTGAAGGAGCCTCTGAACCTGGCCATTTGTGGCCATTATCAATATCATTTGGTTCACTGCCTGCTGTCCCTTCTCCTCAGAAAGCCCATGTTCTGAGGCCATCATTCTTCCAAAGGCCATCCTGCTCACAGGGCACATTGGGAGGGTCCAACACTACAGTGATTCTTACTCTTTTGGGCTTGGGGATGAGGGTCACCTGTCTAGGTTGTATTCCTCCTTATGGTAGGACGTGAGATGGTCCTCCAGTCAATACAGCTGCCAATACTTTCTCATTCTTCATCTCTTTAACCTTGTCCTTGTTATTGAAAACTTTACGAGAAATTTCAACCAACTGAAAGATTGACATCCCTAGGGCTCCTTCTCTCTTTTGCAATCTGTTTTGTTTATCTGAGGTACTCTCACTAATGAAAGTCAAATTTATTTTCAAATTCTGTAGCTCTGGATCTATAGCTGAATGTTACCTATAGGCTTCAAGATGCCACCTGTGGATTCAGAATTCTATGAATTCATTTTATCTATTTTATTTCTTTATGGTACTTTGCTTTGAGACCTCCCCCTTCAAACAAAATTATTTTTATCTTTTATGTTTCCAAGCAATCTGGAGTATTTTAAATTTATACCCAATAGTCAAATGGAGCATTTTCTAAGTTGACATCTATTTTACAGTATCAATGATACATAAATGATCAAACATAAAGGTTTAGTGTTCAAATCTGAGACAGAAGAAGAGAGAGAAAGTATGTGTGCATTAGGGCTTCCTCCTGCTGCAAATGAGCTCTAGATGCATGGGCCACTTTGTGCATCTGGCTATATGTGGGTACTGGGAAATAAAACCCAAGTCATCAGGCTTTGAAAGCAAGCACTTTTAACTGCTAAGCCATCTTTCCAGCTCTCTGTCAGGGATTTTAGCATAATATTGAGAAAATGCAACCCCTATTTACAGAATTTGTTAATTTTTTAAAGAAATTTGTTAAATTTTAAGAGTGAGCCATGGACCTGGCTCAGTGGCTGCAAGTGCTTGCTGCTTAAGCATGAGGGCTTCTTTGTTGGAGCTTGCTGTGTTTGACTGCCCAGAGCCCAAAAAAAGCTGAGCATGGCCACACACTTCTGTAATCCCAGTCTACAGGGGTTGAGAACCAGACTATCGCTTTTTATCACTGATAGACAGCATCTCTGGTTGAGGGCGAAACCCCATCTCAAGTATACATGTGGATTAATGATAAGAGAAGGATACTGTCTGATGCTGTTCTCTGACTTTGAATGCATGTGCATGGAATGTGCATGTGTACACACATGTGCACACACCACATAACACACACACATATGCACACCAAAAAATCAGAGAAATTGAAGATTTAAATAAGTGAAGAGATATACCATGTTCATTGGTTGGAAGACTTTTATAAATACAAAAATTCTAAATTTCTGAAGTTGATAGATTTACCACAATACAAAACAAAACACTAGAAGATTTATTTATTTATTTGATTTGGAAGGTGATTGGAAAAGACATCTTGACTTTAGAATTTATGTAGAAATGCAAATGATTAAGAGTAATAAATAATAAATTTTAGAATAATATAACTTAGGATCTTATTCTAGTGTTATCAAGCCATATAAAGCTGAGCAGTAAGGTATGGTATTGGTGTGGGACAGTATCCTTATGGCTATATGAGGATGTGTGAGATCCTAAAATAAGTGCTAATTGGAGGTGATTATGGGGGATAGTTGAGAGCAAATTTTTTTCCAGAAAGTGCAGGATATGATCAAGATCAGAAAGCAGACCAGCGAGACAGAAAGCACGGGAGATGTGCACAGCCAAACTGTGGGCTTTGAAGGTCATGCTGGAATTTTCCATTTTACCCTAAGAGCTCTGGAAAGTTGAAGTCTTTAAACTTGGGAGCGATGTTGTAAACTTTGTAATTCGAATGGAGCATTGTAGCCGTAAGGTGGAGGACAGATTATCAGGTGAATATATGCAAGTAGAGCTCTCTTCCATTTTCTCTGTGATAGAGATGCCAATCTGATCATAGGCATATTTCTTCTGAGATTCAGGTTTCAAACTGTATCACATTTTTCCTATGGTACACGTTTGAATATTGCCTCAGATTCATTTATGTTTTCATCTTCTTTAGAAGTTTAAGAATATTTTTATTTACTTATTTGCAAGGAAAGAGAGAGGGGAGAAGGAGGGAAAAAAAGAGAGAGAGAGACATGTGCCACTATGTGTGTATGGCCTTATGTGGGTCCTAGAGAATTTTGCAAACAAGTGCTTTTAACCACTAAGCAATCTCCTCAAGCCTTCTTTGTAAGTTTTTAATACTAGTAGATGGATTTTTGTAAAGCATCCTCCATTCTGCTATGAGATATTCTTTCTTTTCTCTTTATTTCAATTTTTGTGATATGTCAATTTCTCATTTACTGTTTCCAGGGTCAGATTTTGTTATTTTCTAGTTCATTCTTCTTACTTCAGTCTGCAGTCTGTTACTCTATTATTACAGTGTGTTTTGTCCTCTTACAATTTACTGGAATTATAGAATAGCTATTTAAAAAATACTTTTCTTAAACCTGACATGGTGGCGCATGCCCTTAATCCCAGCACTCAGAAGGCAGAGGTAGAAGGATCGCTGTGAATTCCAGGCCACCCTGAGATTACATAGTAAATTCCAGGTCAGCCTGAGCTACAGTGAAACAAAAATAAAAAACACTTTTCTTAATCCTAGCACTTGGGAGGCAGAGGTTGGAGGATTGTCATGAGTTCAAGGTGACCCTAATACTACACAGTGAATTCCAGGTCAGCCTGGGCTACAGGGAGACTCTACCTTGAAAAAACAAACAAAAAAAGTGCTTTTCTATTTTTCCAAAATATGGCTTTCCCCAGCATTTTCTTTAATGTGAATTTCACTGGTTACTAATGAGGTTAGATATCTTTGCACATCTTGGTTTATTTTTATCTTTGTAAGTTTTCTATGTTGACTAGCTTTGTCTTTTTGAAGTGTTACTTATATGTTTTGAATATTAATCCTTTGTTATATATATTGTGTGTCTTTATATATTGAATACATATATCTCTCTTTGTGTGTTATTTATTTGGGAACTGTTTCCTCCCAGTTTGTTTATCTCTTGAAACATTTTGTGAGGAGGGGGTTTGTTTTTTATTTTTGGTTTTTTGTTTATCAAGGTAAGGTCTCACTCCAGCTCAGGCTGACCACTGTGTAGTCTCAGGCTGGCCTCAAACTCTTTAAGTGATACTCCTGCCTCTGCCTCTGCCTCTGCCTCCCAAGTGCTGGGATTAAAGGTGTGCGCCACCACACCCAGCTTATTTTGTAGTTTTTATTTTGTTAAATTAGTCAATTTTTTTCCTTATAGCTGTTTATGTGGTTTTACTTAGGAATGCAATCCATATCCTAAATTTACAACAATATTCCACACATTTTCCACATGCACTGTGCTTTATTTTTGTTGTGGTATGAAGTAAGGACCTAACTATCTTTTGTCTGATAGCCAATTGTCCCAATAATATTTATTGAATAGTATGTTCTTTACTCAGCTGATTTAAAACTCCATTACTACTTTCTGCTAATGCTTCTGGTAATTATATTTCATGCTTTATTACTCATAATTACTCATAATTCTGGAATATGTTGTGTAATATGGAAAGATTTATTCCTTACCTGAGCCCCAAGACTACTTATTTATTTATGGACACAGAGAGAGAGTCAAGGAGAGAGAATGAATGAATGAATATGGGCACACCAGGGTCTGTAACCACTGCAAATGAGTTCCAGACACATGCACCACCTTGGGCATCTGGCTTTATGTGGGTACTGGAGAATCAAATACGGTTCCTTAGGTTTTTCAGGCCAGTGCCTTAACCACTGAGCAACTCTCCTGCCCAAGACTCATTTTATTTTCATTAACTGTTTTTTTTTTTCCTCATTGTGTAGTCCAGATTGGCCTCAAGCTTGAGATTCTCCTGCCTCACCTTCTCAAGTGTTGGGATTACAGATGTATGCCACCAGGCCTGCCTTCCAAGATTTATAAAAGGTAGGAGATACTTGACTAACACATTTGCTTATTTTTTTTATTTACTCAAGCTTCTGCTTCTTGAGATAATTTTCTAAAATTCATGCATCTTCTCTGTATTTTCAAATTTTATAAAAATAATTTCTCAAAATCAAAAACTGTTGCTAATACCTGTCATTTATATTTTTCTTTTAAGTTGAAACATTGTATGGACCCATCATGTGTTGGTACCCTCATTTCCCTACTCCCTGTCACCATTCCACTGAAGGCCTCCTCATTGGGATTGGTGGGATTCCCTGTGGGGTTGTGGGTTATGAGATGTGAGAGCATCAGTCCGTCATTGTGGGTGGGGGGGGGAGCAATACTTCTGGATGTTCCCTCCATTCTGCGGCTCTTACAGTCTTTCTGCCCCCTCTTCCGCAAAGTTCCCTGAGCCATGGTGGGTGTGTTTTCAGTCCACTTTAGTGTTGAGCTCTCAGCAGCTTCTGCACTTCTGCTCTTGATATGTCGTGAGTGCCCTCAGCGTCTGTGCCCATTGTCCTGGAGCAGGTTGTCAGGCTGACCATGGGAGCAGCGCTCTTCTCAACTCTCCAGTTCCTGTGGCTTTACCTGGGCACCGCTGATGTGCAAGGCATGGTTTCTTATCCCCTCGGTTCTTGCTGCCTGCTGAAAAACTTAAACAGACCCTCCGATGGAGATAGAGGTCAGTGTAGGTTAAACGGGATAAGCATTGTTAATTAAGAGAGATTTTGATGGATGTAGCCTCTCATTTGGCCACAGACTGGTGGGACTTTCTCACTAGAGTCCATGATCTTGGTGTTCATAGGATTGTGACTCAGGCTTGTTCCACTATGGGTCCCTTTCCACTGAGCGGATCTCTTAGCCCATCTGAGAGCTGTTGGTTACCCACCTAGGCTGGATGCCACTATGGCACAGGTGTGTACGTCTTGTCAGGCTGGTTACTTTTGTATAGCAGTGCCCCCTACTAGGACACAATGCTGTTGGCCATTTTCCCCAGCAGCTCCATGTGTCACTTTCCAGCACTATATTGGACAGACCATCTGGGAACTGGCTTCCTTCCAGATTCCAGCCGGATCTCTAGATGTTCTGTGTTGGCAGCATGTGGTGTCTTCAGCAATAGGGTTTTAACTTTTACCTCAAGTGGGTAAATTAAGTCCTTTGACAGAAGCCTGTCTTACTTGGGGTTCCTCATAGGTCTCTCCAATCAACAGTTCAATGTGGGTTGTAGCCGATTTCTAGTACTGGAAATTACAAGCCAGACCCAAACTTTTTAGGGGTGGGTTTCATCCCAGGCTCTCCAGAGCCTTCTTTATTTTTCATTAGTTATGTAAACAGTGTATATACAGTCATGTTGGTACCATCATTAGCCTCCTCCCTGTCCTCCCCCCTCCGCAGGGACCCTCCTCAGTGGGAAATATGGGTCATACATTGTGGGGTTAGCCATCAGTCATGGGTAAGAGGCAGTGTCTCTGTGCACATTGACCCAACATGTGGCTCATCTTTCCACCCACCTCCTCTTACACAAATTTCCCTGAGCCATGTTGTGTTTGTTTTAGGTCTACTTTAGTGATGAGGTCTTGGGACCCTCTGTGTTTCTGGATATCTGGTTTGGTAGGAGTTGAGTGTTCTCTGTGTCTCTCTCCAGAACCTTCTTACCAGTTGATCCCCACATATTCCTACTGTGGGTTATATCATTTACTTGGCTATCCAGGAGGACATTTATATTCTTCTATCTCTAAAATTTATTGTTTGCCTCTTGTTTATATCTAAGAAGATATTGTTGTTTGAAAAACTTTTCCTTTTTTCTAACAATTTTTTATAGTTTTTAAATTTTTATTTATGTGAAAGAAAGAGAGAAAGAGGCAGGTAGAGAGAGAATGTGTGTGCCAGGGCCTCCAGCCACTGCAAATGAACTCCAGACACATGCACCACCTTGCGCGTCTGGCTTATGTGGGTCCTGAGGAATGGAACCTGGGTCCTTTGGCTTTGCAGGCAGGTGCCTTATCTGCTGAGCCATCTATCCAGCCCCCTAACAAATATTTTTATTGATACTATGTGCCAATCATACTGAGGCCGCTAAAGAGAATGGTAGTCTGCCCTCAGAGAATTTGTAGTCTGGTGAACAAGCTGGATAGTGAGAGTACCCCCAGGGTTCACTGAGAGCTCAGAAGATTGCTGCATTCCTCTTGTACACTTGTGTACAGTACAGATCTTTCCATAAAGATGCTGTTTCATCAAACTAGGCATAAGTTTCCTTCTGGCTCACTAAGCAAAGAGTTCCTGGTGGTACTCATAGAGATTGCTGGAGTGAGCAGTCAACCTCAACCTCTGTTGTAGTCACTGTACAACCATCCCCAAGCATGGCACCTTAGTCCAGCTGGATGCCTCAGGGTAGGCATGTAAGGAAAGCAGAGGGAAACTGGGTGAGGAGGCAGTGACTGCTGACTCAGGATAGGCCGTCTGTGCTCTGTGTGCAGTTGTTTGGTTTTGATGTGCCTTCATCTGTAAGGTGACAGTGACATCCTACATTTCACAGGACTGCTTTTAGGATTTCTGAGATCATTACGTATGCAGCGCTTTTAGTCTGCAGTGTTCCAGGAAAAGAAAGCTAGCTATAGAGATCCAGTTAGTAGAAGGTAAGATTATGTCATGCCTTTGGCCCAGAGAAGATGAGCTTTGGGTTTGGGGCAGGGCTTCTCTGAGCTTTGTTTGCAGTACTCTCAATCTCCAGAGAGTGGAACTATGTGTTAGCGTGTGGCCTGCATTGTGGAAACAAATAATTGTTTAAGAAAACTCCTTCTCCTTCCCTGGACAAGTATGAACCCTACATCAAGTCTCTCTTCTGCTCATGGGACTCCTTCAAGGGCAGCAAACTCTCCAGTGAAGAGCAGTGCTACTGTTTCTAGAAGTCCAGGGGTAAGATGAGGCCCAGAACCCAGGGGAGCTGTGCAAGACACCTCTTGCCACCCAAGTTAGACAAGAATGTCACTCAGCAGTTGCATTTAGACTAAGGACAGAATGTTCTTAGGAATCCAGTAGTGAGGCTTTTGACTTCCTGTGGGGCTCCTTGCTGATAAACACTTTCCTATTTCATTAATTTAATTTTTCCCCAATGTATTTCTTTTGTGTGTGTGTGTGTGTGTGTATTTATTTATTTATATTTATATGTGATTTAATTATGCAGTAGCCTTTTCTTTTGTGCACACATCTGTGTGTGTGTGTTCCTCGAGATTGCACCTGGGACCCATCTATGTGAGGCATGCACTCTACCACTGAGCTACATACTCATCCCTGCACTCTAGTTGTTAATATTTGGTTTCGTTGGATTATACTCAGTGAAGGTGTCCTGAGTAATATCTTTTGGGGAAGTGGATACAAATGTTTTGTGTGACTTAATACATGGTTCTTTAGTTACTGACTTCCTCTTGTGTTCATTTTTTTTTAATATGTTGTTTTCTCAAGGTAGGGTCTCACTCTAGCCCAGGCTGCTGGCTGACATGGAATTCACTATGTAATCTCAGGGTGCCCCTTTGAACTCACGCAATCCTCCTACCTCTGCCTCGTGAGTGCCGTGATTAAAGATATGTGCCACCATGCCTGGCTCAATTTCATTTTCTGTAGTAAGCCTTCCAGTATTTTTTTTTTTTTGTCCAAGGAATTTATATGAGAAGTGAACTTCCCATATCCCTACAACATTATTAAGTTTTTCAAGCCAGGCATGGTGGTGCACACCTTTAATCCCAGCACTTAGGAGGCAGAGGAAGGAAATTGCTGTGAGTTCGAGGACACCCTGAGACTACATAGTGAATTCCAAATCAGCCTGGGCCAGAGTGAGACCCTACCTCGAAAATACCAAAAAAAAAAAGTTTTTTATTTTATTCCCACATATATGACAGCTGCCATATGATTCATCGATCATTTATTGAGAGTACTAAAACTAGCCCATAGAACAGAACACTAAAATGAACTACATATATCTTCAATCCTGAAGCATTCACAACTTAATGGGTAAGGCTAATGACATACAAGGTATCATGAAAATGTTAAGAAGGGAAAATGACAGTACAATGCAGGAAAACTCAGTGGTAAGATGATTTTTTGGCTGATTATTTTTCATTATTTTAGCTGGGTATTAAAATTAAATTTACAGTGTTAGGAGGGGAAGTCATGGAGGTATATGCAAAGTAATATTTCCACATGCAAGATGTGAAAGAAAAATATAAATGTAGATGATCATATATGGCCCTAGAGAGTGCCTGATGGCAGGGTTTTCCCAAATCTTTAGTTAATCTTTTGTCCAGAATGAAGTGAGAAATTATCTAAAGAGGGTGATTTGTCCTTGCAAGTCTCTTCTTGGAGCCAGGATAGGCCCACCTACCTAGTCCACAGTCACTGGCCTGTGGTCTGACACAGCAGAATTCTGCCAGATTTGTATGTCATCATGGAAGAGCCAGCCCCAGCCTATGTGATGAGTGTGTGTGTGTGTGTGTGTGTGTGTGTGAGATACTGCCTGGGTTAGGAAAAACATGGTGTGGGCAGTCTTGTGGCCACCAGTGCCCCAATGCTAAATCACACTCAGAACCTGTACCCTATAGAGGCTGGCACAGCATGGGTGGTAGGACCAAGTCCCATGCTGTAATGAGTGGTTTGCTGCTGTAGTGGACCTGTGACCAGGGGCCACTGGAACCTGTCCCACGCCTGTAGACTTTTCAAGCAAGCACTTTTATCCACTGAGTAATCCCTCCAACCCCCTGTCCCATGCTTTTTTCCTGACATACTCTCCTGAGGCTGATGTTTTCCTACTTTGTCTGACTTGTGTTGACAAAAGGGTAATGGAGTCATTCCCTGGACTGTCTAGGCTGGCAGTAAGATGGCTTACACCTGAGTCTCATGCTACAGGCACATGAGGACTTTGGTGGTTCTGCAGTAGGCTCACGTGGCTGGGGATGGTACAGATCAAACAAAAGTCTGTCCTACAGACATGCAGGATTCTGCTTAATACGGGGTAGGTCTATCTATGAGAATTAGTCTGGTGATAGATTCCTTCAGGCTTCAAGTCAGTGGTAAACCTCACTGTGGTATGCTGCTGGTCACTTCCTTGTCCTGCTCTAAGCCACTGGAATCTTGCTCCTGATTGCCTTCCTGAGGTTTGGGAGGGGTGGTAGAGACAAGTCTCTTATGTGGTTAAGGAGCTCTCTGACTAGGCCTGAGTTTTACAGAGATGGGCTTGGTTCTGGGTTTCAAGTTGGAGGCCTAAAGTTAATTCTCCCTACTCTAAGTAGGGACAGGTGATGATATGGCCAACACTTTACTTCTACTCTTTTCAATTCATTTTCACGTTATACTAAAACAGCCATGGTAGTCTCTCACCTGGCTGCCTTAGCTCTTGTGAGGGTGAGCTGGTGTGTGAACTAGTGTTCAAATGTGTGTCTCTCTGAGGAGAGAATCACTGGAGTGTCTCACTCAGGTGCCACCTTGCTTTTCATCTCCTGTGTTGTCATCAACACTATCATGCCTCCTGATGCATGAATGAGACATCTCTCTGTTTATTTAGGACCTCAATTTCTTTCAATTGTGCTTTACAGTTTTCAATGTGTATGAGTTTTAATCCTTGTTTACTTTTACCCCAAGAGTTTATTATTTTTGGTGCTATAATAAAAGTATTGTTAATTTCATTTTCAAACTATTCCTTTCCAGTGTTTTTAAGTACAGTTGGGCCAGGCTTGGTGGTGCACGCCTTTAACCCCAGCACTCGGGAGGCAGAGGTAGGAGGATTGCCATGAGTTCAAGGCCACCCTGAAACTCCATAGTGAATTCCAGGTCAGCCTGGGAGATAGTGAGACCCTACCTTGAAAACGCAAAATTAAATTAAATTAAATACAGTTGGTAATTGTATGTTGGTCTCTTATCTTGCAACTTTTTTTCAGTTAACATCTCCATTTATTAAAACACCATCAAAATCAAAAGTGAAATAAACCACTGTGAGTTATGATAAAATTTACACGTTGAACACAGAAAAATTGATAAATTTAGCAATATTTATTAAAGAGCAAAGTATGTCTTTTTCTAAAGACTAAAAACTTTTCAGTCTAATCATTGCTGAGACACCAATTTAAGAACCACATTTATCTACAAGTTAAAAAAAAAAAGTTACAGCCAGAAATTTCACATAAACAGAAACTACCTGTTCTCACTTTCATTTCTCTTGCTATTCACGAATGAATCTTTAAAAGATTAAAAGGTGTATACAATCTAAGCAGAAACCAAAGTATATGAATGAGTATTTACAACAATCATACTGCAAGTTTGTAATCAACTTCTTGCAGGCTTAGCTGGGAGGAAGGTGTATGGTGGTTACAGGGCGATCATCCCTCGGAGCTGGAAGAACCTGTCCTGGCTGTGTCTCTTCATGTCTCAGCAGGGTGACCACACTCTGCCGCTGATCATTTAGTGAACTCAAGTCATGTGCTTTCTTCTCTGAGAACTGACTCCAGACTTATCTTTGACTCACCATTTTGAAGTTGCTACCCTATTTTGCTTAGAAACTTTCTCCTTTTCTCATCCAGATCTTCATCAGCTGCTCTTCTTCCACACTACTTGTCCTTTGGGTCTGTAGAGTTGTGTGAGCTGGAGAAGCTACTGTTTCTGTAGTGGAAGTGGCAGGCTGTAGTCATGGTTGTAGATGATAGCCTTCTGACTGAGTCCTTTTCAACAAATAATGACAGTTATCTCAATGGTAATTCTACAACCGCCATACATGTAAACAACATGCCATGATCATAATTCCCTCCCACAACTCTCTTTTCCCTCTCTCAAGTACCTCCTCCACTGAATCTCTTCTTTCCAACAATTCCCTTTTCTATTTTAACCTTATTTTCCCCCTCCTATTATTATAAAGGTCTAGTGTAGATAGCATCAGTCACTGTGGGGTCATGAAACCATGGCCACATTATGTTTGAAAGACAGTATCTAGATGATATTTTAATTTTATATGTTAAATATATAGACTTAGAAAAATTAATTCAATGCTTAGTATGGTGGTTTGATTCAGGTGTCCCCCATAAACTTGTGTTCTTAATGCTTAGGTTCCCAGCTGATGGCGCTTTGGGAATTGAATCCTCCTGGAGACAGTGTATTGTTGGGGGTGGGCTTATGGGTGTTATAGCCAGTTTCCTGTTGCCAGTGTTTGGTACACTCTTCTGTTTCTGTTATCTACCTGATGTTGACCAGGATGTGATGTCCACCCTCTGCTCATGCCATCATTTTCCCCTGCCATGATGGAGTTTCCCCTTGAGTCTGTATGCCAAAGTAAACCTTTCTTCACACAACCTGCTCTTGGTTGGGAGTTGTCTGCCAGCAATGTGAACTTGAGTGTAACAGTAAATTTGGTACCAAGAAGTGGTGTCATTACTAATAGAAACCTGACTGTGTGGCCTTTGACCTTTTGGAACTATTTTGCATGAGGAATGTGGACAAATTTGAAATCTTGGCCTAAGAGATGCCTTACAATGCTATAAGTACATCTTGACAGACTATTCCAGTCGGAGTTGAAAGACCTGAATACAGTAAGAACTATGGACTGTGAATTTTGGCTTATGAGAGTGAAGAAAAGTTTTGCCTGGGCTGGGATAGAAGCAGTTTGTTTGAAAGGCTTGCTGTTATGCCTGTGTCCTGACAATTTGTGCAGGATTGCATTGTGTAGAAATGGACTAGTATGAGCAGAGGATATGGCACAGAAAGTAGTGAAATCTATTACAACCATTGAGATTGGGCCAGCTGACCTGCATTGGAACAGCAGAAAGGATGCAGTCTTTTGAAGGGGGCTGAGTGCTGAAGGAGTGTCCTATTCTTCAAACTCTGATTTATTCCCCCCTGGGAGTTACAGGTCAGTGCCCACTAAGAGAAGGAAGAAAATGAAAGCATATAAAAAAGTTAGAGAGAAAGAAAAGAGAAACTGTAGAAGTAAGGTCAGTCTTCATCATATACTCTCCAGTGCCTTGTGGCTCAGGTGCTCCCTTTAAGGGCCTGGTGAAGGTTCAACCATTTGGTCTGCCTTTTAGGATTTAGAATTTTATGGTAGCATTGCCGTTTGGGTCAAGATTTGTGTTTCCCATCCCCTCCCCTCCCTCCCCACCCATCCTATTGTCTAGTCCAGGAGATGCTTGCTGGGTATGTAAGGCATCTTGGGTAGATTCAGGTTAGGTGCTGTAGATGAGTGAAACTATGCGGCAATTTTCTTTCTGTGATTGGGTAAGTTCACTGAGAATGATCTGTTCCAGGTTCAACCATTTTTCCTCAAATTTCATTGTGTCATTTTGTTCTTACTGCTGTGTAGAATCCATTGTGTATATATACCACATCTTAGTTATCCATTCTTCTAGTGATGGATATCTGGGTTGATTCTAGCTCTTAACTATTATGAATTGAGCTGCTATAAACATGGTTGAGCAAATCTCTCTGGACTGAGGTCTAAAGGTTTTAGGGTAATAACTGGGTCAGTTGGTATCTCTATAGTCAGCTTTTTCAGAAGTCTCCATATTGCTTTCCAAAGTGGTTGTACCATCTTACATTCCCACCAACAGTGAATGAGGGTTCCTAATTCTCTACATCCTTGCCAGCATTTATTTTCATTTGATTTTTTGATGTTTGCTATCCTTATTGGGGTAAGGTGGAATCTCATAGTTGTTTTCATTTGCATTTCCCTGATGATGAGGGATGATAAACATTTTCATAAGTGTGTGTTTGCCATTTGTATTTCTTCCTCTGTGAACTGCCTGTCCAGATGTTTGCCCCATTTTGTGAGTAGGTTATTTGACTTTTTATTGCTTAGGTTTTGGAGTTCTTTGTAGATTCTAGAGATTAGGCCTCTGTCAGTTAGATAATCAGCAAATATTTTCTCTCATTCTGTGGGTAATCTATTGGCTTTGCTTATTGTATGCTTTCCTGTAAAGAAACTCTTCAGCTTCATGTGATCCCATTGATTGAGTGATTGTTTAAGATTGTGTGCTACTAGGGTTTTGTTCAGGAAGTCTTTTTCCATTCCTATATTATGGAAACTTCTTCCTATATTTTCTTCCAGTACTAGCTGAGTTTCTGGTCTTATATTGAGGTCTTTGATCCATTTGGACTTCAGTGTTGTGCATGGTGAGATGTGTGGATCAAGTTTTAGTTTCCTGCTTATGGTTATCCAGTTTGTCCAGAACCATTTGTTGAAGATGCTGTCTTTTTTCCAGCCTATATTATTAGGGCCTTTGTCAAGTATCAAGTAGCTGTAGTTGCTTGACCCAAAGTACAGGTCCTCAATTCTATTCCATTGGTCTATACTTCTGTTTTTATGCCAGTACAATGCTGCTTTTATTACTATGGCTTTGTAATATAGATCAGGTTTAGATCAGGTATGGTGATGCCTCCAGAGGTATTTCTTTTGTTCTTGCATGGAATTTGAGTAATGATTCATCTTGTAGTTACTAAGCTAAGTGTTCAAAAACACATGAATTGTATATGTCATTATTTTTAAAAAATATATTTTATTGGGATGGAGAGATGGCTTAGTAGTTAAGGGGTTTGCCTGCAAAGCCTAAGAACTCATGTTTGCATCTCTAGGTCTCACAGAGCCGGATGCACTGTGATACAAGCTCACAAGGTTTCACATGTGCACAAGGGTGTGCGTGTGTCTAGGGTCTGTTTGTAGTGGCTGAAGGCCCTGGCACACCACCTCTCTCTCTGTCTCCCTCCCTCTCTCTCTCTCTCTCTCCCAAAATAAATAATAAAAAAATTATTCAGACAGAGAGAGAAAATGACAGAGTGAGTATGGGCATACCAGGGCCTCCAGCCACTGCAAACAAACTCTAGATTCATGCATCACTCTGTGAATATGGCTTATGTGGGTACTGGGGAATCAAATCCAGTTTGTTAGACTTTGCAGACAAGCACCTTAACCATTGAGACATCTCTCCAGCCCACATCAGTCTTTTTTGCTAATTATTTTTTATAATTTTATATACACATTTAATGTATTATAATCACACTCACTCCATTACTTTTTCTTGTCTCCCTCCCATTTACCCCCTTTTTCTTCCCAACTTCACCTCTGACTTTGATTTTTGGTTTTGATGACCCACAAGTTTAACTAGGGTTGCGTGCATGAGCATGGGTAGAGAATATGTACTGGAGCCTAGGTAGCTTACCAGTGGCTACTCCGCTGGAAAAGATGATCCTCCTAGTCTTTCCCCCGCCCCCCCTTGGAAGTGCTAGAGATACAACTCAAGGTTTTACACATGCCAGACAAGTGCCTTAACCACAGAGCTTCACCCCCAGCCCCTGGCTTTGAGAGAAAGAATCTCACTTTGTAGCTCAGGCTGGCCAAGAGCTCTGTCATTGTTTCCTTCAGCACTTTAAAGTTTATGGCCATGAGATGCTACCTTAAGTTATAGTGACTAAGCATGTTGTATGATGCATGAAAATTTCTGGAGCTATATGTCATTGTACTAATCTCCAAATATCTGACACCTAGGATAGATAATGAGATACCTCTTCATGTCAGTATTCATTCATTCATTCATGAATAAAAACATTATCTCCCAAACATGTGAGCATCCCTAAATTTCACAGGATAGAGTCAGGATACAATCCAGGCTTCTGGCCTCCCGCATGTCTCATCTATCTCCAGGGTGACCCAGAAAGCCAAAACAGACATTGTTCAGTGTATGGGAAGGCCTGTTACTTCAGGGGTATGGTGGTTTGATTCAGGTGTCCCCCATAAACTTAAATGTTCTGAATGCTAGGTTCTCAGCTTATAGAGATTTTGGAATTAATGCCTCCTAAAAACAGTGTATTGTTGGGGGTAAGCTTATAGGTATTATAGGCAGTTTCCCCTTGCCAGTGTTTGATATACTCTCATGTTCCTGTTGTCTACCTGATGTTGGCCAGGAGGTGGTGTTCACCCTCTGCTCATACCATTGTTTTCTCTTGCCATCATGGATCTTCCCCCTTGAGCCTATAAGCCAAAATAAACCTCTTTTTTTCCCACAAGTTGCTCTTGTCTGGGTGTTATCTGCCAGCAGTGTGAACCTGACTGCAACAAGGGGCTACGTCTGAATGCACCTTCCTGTGGGCTTGGGTTTTTTCCCAAGTATTATTGACACTATGGGCTGGAGAAGTCATTGCTGTGTGGTGGTGTCCTCTGCATTGCTGGCCATCTAACAGTATCTGTGATGTCTACTTAATTCTTGCCCATGGTAGCATGCTTCCCTCCATTCCCTGACCAGTTATGACAGCCACAAATGTCCTTAGTTCCAAGCTTTCTCTTCCCTAGCATCATTATTTCTGGGATCTTTTTCTAGTGTTTCCCAAACTCCAGTCATCAGAGTGCTTTTTCTGAAACTCTGACCATTTCACTGCCACATGTTAACTACTTTAAGAGTTTCATACTGTTCAGGACAGAGCCCTAGGTTCTGATAGTGGTGTGAAGAAGTTTTTTTTTTATCTCCTAGCCTTACCTCTCTCTGATTTCTTCCCTAATGGTGACTCAAATCAATCCACTGAATAATTCACTGTTCCTTCATCATGTGAACCTGAATGTCACCCTATGTGGTGTATTCCACAATATTCTGGAGGCCCACTGTAAATGCTCATTCCCTTGGAACTTAACAGCCACCCTTCAGAGAACCTGCATTCAGTGCAGCCCCATAAGTATCAAAAAGACTTATAAGGATCCGGGCGTGGTGGCTTATGCCTTTAGATCCCAGCACTTGGGAGGCAGAGGTAGGAGGACTGCCATGAGTTCAAGGCCACCCTGAGACTACATAGTGAATTCCAGGTCAGCATGAACTACAGTGATAACCTATCTTGAAAAAAAAAAAAAAGACTTGTAAGTATGGATTTTTTCAGGAAAATAAGTGTACATGCATTCTCCCCAACACAGAACCCTTCTCAGAAGAGAAGTAGAAAGTTGATATTGTAAGAAAGAATTGCAAAAGACAGCTGATGTCTGATCTCTTGGGAGGCAGAAGTCATGCAGGTGTGTTTGTCTGGGATTTATAGCTAGGCTACCAGGATGGGCTCCTCAGACCTTCATTCCCAACAACACCCACTCATCCCAAGAACAATCATGGAAAGTGAGGGTAACAGAAGAACACAGACAAAGGTGATGGTCCTTAAATTTGGGAGAGTCTAGAAGGCTCAAAGAAAGGCTTATGGAAGAAGGACACTGGAGGCAAAATGGGAGACAATAATGCAATTACAAATCACTTAGTTTAAGTCAGGCACTGTGCTATACTTAACACACTTTATTTTCAAAACTACCCTGTGGAGCATATTCTGTGTTACTGTCATAGAACTGTAGGCCCCAAGAGGTTTTCAAAGCTTGCCCAAAGTCATACCCAGTGACTGTGTGTAAATTAGGAATCCAACCCTTATGGTATGGTGGTGACCTGGAGAAAATACAGTCTGGGAAGGCATGGACAGGCAGCAGATTGGCCTGAGTAAATGAAGAAAGGTCCATGGGGTATGGTCTGGGCTCAGGCTAGGAGCTTGAGGGAGCTGGGCTGTGCCTGCCTTGAGTAGTGGATTGTTTAGATATCAGGGAATTCACAGGTATAGACAGCTCATTAGAAAGCTGCCAGAATTGTCTTCCTGGGAGTCAGCACTTCCTGGAGCAGGGTTTCACAGGAGAGCTCATGAGGCTCCTCAACCACCTCACTAGGAGCCCAAGAGCAGGAAAAGAGTGATCAGGAGGCCCGCGACACTGGAGTGCACCTCTCTGAAGTTTCCTCTCTTCTGTTTGTCCTGGCCTCTCTGCCTGCAGATCCTGACCTCTACCAATCCCATCCCATCTGTACTGCCTTTTCCGTTTATCTCTTCTTCCCTGCCTCCCTTACTTGCTTTTGAATGCCATCAGGCTCTCTCATACATCCATCCTAGCCATGTTTGGGCATGAGAAAGAGATGCCAGGAAGAAGGTGGGGAGGGATGACAGGACAGAATATTGACAAGATATAGGATAAAAGGTGTGCCCTAAGATACCCAAGCATAGGTGGGCATTTGGGGGACACCTGGAAACTGGCAGTTTCTGTAAGGATCTACTAAGGAGGATGCCCTCCTCCCAGATAACTGTCATCCAGGGATGGTCTTTATTACAACCAGGGACAGTAGAGCTGAATGTTCTTAGAGCCTGTTCACCTTACTTACTTACTCTCTATTCCCTTTGCCTCTTCCCATCTAAGTCTTCCATCCTCTCCCACATTCTAATGCAACAGGCAAAGGTGTTGGTGAATGAAGTCTATTTATCAAGACTGTTCTCTGCAATTGCCCTTGTGCTCAGTGATTGGAGGAGAGTCTGGGAGATGAGATGAGTGAGAGATTGTCATAGTGCTCTGAGGCATTAGGATCAAGACCAGGTGAAGTTAGACTGGGTTTAAGAGTTCAGAGGAAACAGTATAGCCCTTAGCTCATGCAGTTTAAATAGACCTCACCAGGACCTCCTGTCTATCACTCACGAAGTCCAGGTTAATTTATGGCACAGTGTCTGAGTAGTTTTGCACTCTGTGAGAAAAACACTATAGATTGAGTGACTTAAAGAACAAAAGTTTGGGCTGGAGAGATGGCTTAGCGGTTAAGCACTTGCTTATGAAGCCTAAGGACCCCGGTCTGAGGCTTGATTTCCCAGGACCCCCGCTAGCCAGATGCACAAGGGGGCGCAAGCATCTGGAGTTCGTTTGCAGTGGCTGGAAGCCCTGGAGTGCCCGTTCTCTCTCTCTCTCTCTCTCACTCTCTCTCTCTCTCTCTCTCTGCCTTGAACTCACTCTGTCTGTAGCTCTCAAATAAATAAATAAAATAAACAAAACAATTTTTAAAAAGAACAAAAGTTTATTTCTCAAAGTTCTGGAAGCTATAAAGTCATGGTGGCAGCATGGTCACGTGGTTGAGAACCCTCTTCCTGGTTATGACTTCACATGTCCTGTGTTTTCTTCCTCCCTCCTTTTTCCTTTCTCTCCCTCTATTCAGTTCTTCCTTTTTCTGGGAGGGAAGGGTTTGGGGTTTTTGTTGTTGTTGTTGGCTTCTCAAGGTAGGGTCTCACACTAGCCCAGGCTGACCTGGAATTCACTATGTAGTCTCAGGGTGGCCTTGAATTCACAGTGATCCTCCTACCTCTGACTCCCCAGTGCTGGGATTAAAGGTATATACTACCAAGCCCAGCTTCTTTCTTTTTTTTTAAAGGGCATTGACCTTGTCATGAGGACCCAAGTCTTTCTATAGTCTAACCTTAGTAGTCTCCCAACAATCACCACTGGGGGTCCTATTTGGGGCTAGGGTCTCAATGTAAACTTGGAGTGGGGTACACAAGCGTGACGTCCATAATAGTTGTGGTTAGCCAGGCTCAGCCTGAACCTCTCATCAGAGACAGGGAGTTCCTTGCCTCTCAAGACAGTCAGCCATGTCTTCAAAGAACCCTGAGTGTCAGAAAATTTCCTCTGGTCAAGCTGAAGCTGAAGCATATCTCCCTGATTGACACCTATGTCAAAATTTAAAGGTTTTATCCATGTTCTCTCACAAAGCACCTCAGATGTTCCTGTAGACAGACTTCAGCATCCTCCTTAGCTTAGATTTCTATAGAGAAAGGCAGCCCCAGTTGTTCAAGTTTATTCCATCACCATCATAGCAGCAAGTCTTTCTACTTGCCATAAGTTATTTCTATATCCTTCTGAGACATGGGTCACACATGCACTAACTGTGTTTGTCCAAATGCATTTTCCGCTGGTGAGGAAGGGTGTTTTCAGCCATCTCTTTTTATGCTGACAACACAATTTTTCTGGTGGACTCAAGATCACCATGCCTGCATTCATAATTTATTGACCTCCCACTACCATGTGTTGGGACACAGTAGTTGACACTAGATATATAGCACTGAAAAAATAAAGCACCTGTTTTAACACTGTCATTGGAGGCAGTAGATGATAATGACATATAGATAGGTTCTTTTTTTATGAAATGAGTAGTATAGTGAAGGAAGAGACAGTGAAGCATAACTATTTCAGGATGATGAAAAGAGGTTTTCTGAGAAAATGACAATTAGGAAGAGGTCAAAAGGAAGTGAAGGGCTTGAGAGATGGCTCGGTGGTTAAGGTTGCTTGCTTGCAAAGCCTGAAAACCCAAGTTTGATTCATCAGGACCCACATAAAGCCAGATACACAAAGTGGCACACATGTCTGGGTTTAGTTTGCAGACCAGAGGTTCTGGTGTGTCCATACTCAGTCTCTCTGTGTCTACCTCATTTTTGTGTGCTCGCTCTCTCTCTCTCTCTCTCTCTCTCTCGCTCTCTCTCACTCTTAAATAAATAAATAAACAAACTTTTTTTAAAAAATGGAATGAGTGAATAGTTGGTGTGGTGGCACACGTCTTTAATCCCAGCATTCAGGAGGCAGAGGTAGGAAGATCGCTGTGAGTTTGAAGCCACCCTGAGAGTACATAATAAATTCTAGGTCAGCCTGGGCTAGTGTGAGACCCTACCTCAGGGAAAAAAAACAGGTTGTAAAAAATGTTCTCCCTGAAGCTACCTGGAGAAAGAGGCATAAGAAGTAGATACTGTGCTGAGGGTCTTTGGGTGAATACCTAATAAGAAGTTGTGGGGACAGGATGGATTAGAGTGATGTTTCTGTGGCATCAGCATTGGGAATGGCAATGTAGACACGATCCCATCTCCCTGTGGTGAAGACCAAGAGTTCAGCGTGGGACATGAGAAGTCAGAGGACTATTAAATATCCAAGGAGGGATGTCAAGTAGGCTGTGGTCTACCTGGAGTTCAGGGGAAGGGTGTGAGCAAGAGACATAGAGGTATTGGCTGCTTTCAGATTGATGCTCTTGTTAGGTTAGATGGCTTTGTATCCCAGTTCTTTCACTTGTTATGTATCTGTTTCCCTAACAGAGCACATAAGGAATATTGAATGGAGAAAACTGAGCACTGCCCAATAGATTTGACACAAATGTACGTCAGCATGTCTGGCATGATGCTGACATTTCAGTATTCTGCATCCATACTCATTCTTACCTCTTTCCCATCAGCCACAGTGGAATGGAGCCCACCCATGATTAAAGGCCAATTGAGGCTCCAGTGGATCCTGCACTTCCATGATTCAACAAAGTCTCACTCCATGATTTACTTTCTTGCTTTCTTATAGTTTCATATTTCCCAATTAATAACTTTCATCACTAAATGAGCTACCTGAGTCATGATTCCAACATCACCAAAAGCTTAGTTTCCTTCATCATCTAGCTCCTGACATAAGCCTCCTTCCTACCTTGTCACAGTGTCTCAGAAAAGCATCCTGAGATGGCTTCTCTTACCACAATTTGAATTTCCCTGTTGCTGAAATGGAATATATTTTTTGCTTCTTGTTATACATGCATGATGTCGATGGGCAGTGGGCCACAAGACCTTCCTCTCCCTGCAGACTTGTCTTTCCTTGGGTTCTTGTGTCACATGACATCCTTCCTTGGCCCCAAGACCATTTTTCCTCTTTGGCTTCTCTCCTAGGGCCAAGCCTGAAGTGTTGTGATTTTCCAGGGTTCTGCTCTCACACTTCTGGGAAATTTCATCCCCTCCAATGCCAAAGACACTCAGATTCCCTCCCCAGAGCTTCAACTCCAGAACATCAGCCCAATAGATGCTAGGAGTTTCACAATTGCCTGAGCCCCATACTGGACCCATCTCCTTCCCCAAATTCCCACTTCATGTTATTCATCTCAGTAATGGCAATATCACCTGCATCCACACTCACCCTTATCTTCTCTTGTCCTGGGGATTCATTCACCTTTGGCTGCTCTTTCTCAGCACTCCTTTATCACTTATACCTCCAAATACTAGCCTTTCATATCAGTGATCACTGTGCTCATTTCCATTCTTACCTTTCCCTCCTTGAGTAACTATAATAGTTGGAATCTTCCCCTAATATATTTTTCATACTACAGCCAGTGATTGATCCCAGATAGAGACCTGATGCCCATACAATGTATTCTTTCATTTCTTCTTATACAATCTACCCTCTTTAGCCTGTTTTGTGGAACATCACAGTCTCTCCATGCTCTGGCCTTGCCTACCTCTCCTGCCTCGTCTCCTGCCTCACTAGCTCGTGCTTCATGGCTTCGTAGAGGATGGTCCTCTGCACAGTACATCTGCTCTACACTTTCCCTGCAAGTGGCATCAAAGATTCACCTGAGTGTTACCTGCTGCAGGAAGTTTTCCATAACTGCGAACACAATTAGTGTGCTGTAGCCAGCTGTGTGACACAAGAAGGGGAAACTGTACAGATTTTTGTCCTGTCATCTGTCAGTTCCTCCTCTGACTGAGGTCTGTGAAGTCAAGGCACAGTGTGAAAGAGAACAGGTAAGGGGCAAGAAAATCCCAACTTGATGGGTGTTTTCTCTTTCTCTCTCTGTCTCAATGTAGGGTCTTGCTGTAGCCCAGGCTGACCTAGAATCCACTATGTAGTAGCAGGCTGCCCTCAAACTCACAGTGATCTGTCTATCTTTGCCTCCCACCCAAGTGCTGGGATTAAAGGCATGCTCTACCATGCCTGGCTATTATTGTCTTAATAATTGAGAAATGCTATTTCTTATTCCTTATCAGTGTGTAAGTTTTATTTATGGAATTCCTTTCCAGTTTTTAGCTTTTTTAATCTAGTTTGTTATATGGTTGATTTGTATAACACATTTATATTTAACTAATTTTTACTGCAATTAGGGCTAAGTTTATCCCTTCATTACTTATTTTCTAATTGTCCTAAGTATTCTTGGTTTCTTTTTTTATTTCATTTATTTATTTTTTGGTTTTTCATGGTAGGTCTCGCTCTAGCCCAGGCTGACGTGGAATTCACTATGTAGTCTCAGGGTGGCCTCAAACTCACAGTAATCCTCCTTCCTGTCCCTCCTAGGTGCTGGGATTAAAGGCATGTGCCACCATGCCTAGATTTTTTTCTTTTTAAGGTTTTCACTATTGCTCTTTCTTTGTGTTTTGTGTGCTGTATACTGTGTTTTGTAAGAACATTTTCCTTTTTTGTGTTGTTAAATAGAAACATTTTATGGATACATCATGTGTTGGAACCATCATTCCTCTCCTCCCTGCCCCCACTCTACTGAGGGCCCTCCTTGGTGGGATTTCTGGTATTCACCATGGAGTTGTGGGTTATGTATGAGTTGTGAGAAAAGCAGTCAGTCATTGTGGTGGGTCAATGCCTCTGTGGCTCTTACATTCTTCTGCCCTCCTCTACCACAAGATTGCGAGTCTTAGTTGGTGAACTTTAAGGCAATTTTACCGTTGATCACTCGGCAGCGTCTAGATTTCTGCTTTGGTGCATTTGGAGTGCCCTCAGTGTCTGTTGCCATCACTCCAGTGCAGGTTGCCAGGCCCACCATGGCAGCAGCATTCTTGCTTATCTCACCAATTCCTTTGTGGTGTCACCCAGGCCCTAGCTGCTGTGCTGTGGGTGGTTATACTGGCATGGATTCAGCTATCTGTTCTTGTCCTGTCAATAGATTTTGGTTGTCATCCGTTCTTGCTGCTTTTTGAGGAAATATAAACAGATTCTCCAATAGAGAGCAAGATCAAGATAGGGAAAAGCTAAAAGCATTGTTCATTTAGAGCGATTTTGATGAGTATAGCCTAGCTTCTGGCCAAACAATAGTGGGAGCTTCTCATTGAAATCTGTAATCTTGGTCTCCATAGGATTCTGACTTGGTTCTTTGTGCCACTATTGCACTATCTTATCAGGCTTGCTGATTGCATATAGCAGAGTTCTCTGTTTGCTCACAGCATTGCTGGCTGTTTTCACCCAGCAGCTCATATAGTGTCCTTTAATACTATATGGACTAATCATCTGGGAGCTGGCTTCCTTCCAGATTCACCTGGATCTCTCAGTGTTCTGCATTTGCAGCATGTGATGTCTTCAGCAATAGGGTCTTACCTTTCCCCTCAGATGGGTAATCAAGTGCTTTGACAGAAGTCTGCCATGTTTAGAGGGCCTCATAGGTCTCTCTGATCAACAGCTCATCATGGGTTGCAACATATTTCTGGTAATAAGAGTTATAAGCCAGGGCCAAATATTTTAGGGTTAGGCTTCATCCCACCCTCTCCAGGACCCTTCTTATAAGACAATCCCTCCCTGCTCCTATTGAGGGTTATATATTTTAGTCTGCTTCCAGGAGGAAGGTTTCTATAATAATAATTCATTTTGGGTTTGGTTTTGTATATATCTCCTCTCCCGCCTGTTCCCCTCCCCCCAAACCTTTCCATTCCTCTTATCTGACCCTCAAGTTGCTTGTCAGGTATGCCTGAAATTCAAGCTGTTCCTGTTTAGGAAGCACAGATGGGGGAGGACATATGTTGTTTGTCTTTCTGTGCTTGTATGAGTTTGCTTAGTAAGAACTGTTTCAAGTCTGTACTTTTTCCTACAAAGTTCATTGTATCATTTTTCTTACTGCTGAGTAGAATTCCATTGTCAGTATGTACCACATCTTCATTGTCCATTTGTCAAACTATTAGCATGTGAGTTGATTCCAGCTCTTAACAGTTGGTTGAGCAAAATCTCTGCAGTTTAGAGTGAAGTATTTAGAGTAGATGTCCAGCAGATGAATGGGTGGGTCAGTTGGTAGCTCTATTTTTATCTTTTTCAGCAATATCCATGATGATTTCCATAGTGGTTGTACAAATTTGTACTCCCATAAGCACTGAATAAGGATTCCTCTGACCCCATACCCTACCAACATTTATTTTTGTGTGCTTTTTTAATGATTTCCATCCTTTCTGGTGTAAGGTAGAATATCATAGTTGTTATAATTTTCATTTCCCTGATGGCTAAGAATATTCAACATTTTATTAGGTATTAGCCATTTGTTTTTCTTCCTTTGAGAGTTCCATGTTCAGTTTTCTGCCCCATTTTTTGAGTGAATTGTTTGATTTTTTTATTGCTTGGGTTTTATTTTTCCTAGTTCTTTGTAGATTCTGGATATTAGGCCTCTGTCAGTGATATAGCTGGCAAAGATTTTCTACCATTCTGCTGGGAGTCTATTGGCTCTGTTTATGGTACGGTTGTCTGTACAAAATCTTTTTAGGTTCATAAGATCTCTCTGGTTGAGTGATTGTTTAATTTCTTGAGCTACTGGGATATTATTCAGGAAGTTTTTCCCCAGTCCTTTATTGTGGAGCGTTCCTCCTGTTTTTACATCCAGTACTTTGAGGCTTTCAGGTCTTAAATTGAGGTCTTTAATCCACTTGGAGTTGATTTTTGTGCATGGGGAGATAAGTGCTAATTTTATTTTTCTACATGTGGTTATCTAATTTGCCCAGCACCATTTGTTGAAGATGCTGATTTTTTCCTAAGTGTACATTGTTGGCTCCTTTGTCAAAGATCAAATATCTGTAGTTACTTGAACTAAGGGCTGGTTCTTCAGTTCTGTTTCATTTGTCTGTATGTTTATTTTTATGCCAGCACCATGCTGTTTTTGTTACTATGGCTTTGTAGTATAGCTTTATATTGGGTGAGGTGATAGATCTAGAGATGTTTCTTTTGCTGAGGATATTTTGGATATCTGGGACCTTCTGCCATTTCATATGAATTTTGAGATTATTTTTTCTATATGTGTGAAGAATGATACTGGCATAATTATTGGTATTACATTGAATCTGTATATTGCTTTTGGTAGAATTGCCATTTTCACAAGATTAATTGTACCTATCCAGCAGTATAGGAGCTCCTTCCCTCTTTTCATGTCTTCATTTATTTCTTTCTGCAGTGCTTTTTATGTTTTCATTGATTAGGTCTTTCACTTCCTTGGTTAGTGTTTTTCCATGATATTTGATGTTTTGTGGCTATTGAAAATGGGACACATCACTAACGTCTTTTTCTGTATATTTGTCTTTTACATATAGAAAGGCTACTGATTTTTGTGTGTTGATTTTGTATCCTGCCACTTTACGGAGGGAATTATCAAGTTGAGAAGTATTATGGTAGAGTTGTTCAGGTTACTTATGAATGGGATTATGTCATCTACAAATAGGCTACTTTGATTTCTTCCTTTCCACTTTATATCCCTTTTATTTTTCTCCTGTCTTATTGCTTGGGCTATCACTTCTTATACTATGTTGAAGAGCAGTGGGGAGAGGGGGCATCCCTATCTTGTTCCTGATCTTAATGGGAATTCCTTGAGTCTTTCCTCATTATTATTTAGGTTTTAGGTGCTTTGTATATAGCCCTTTTATGTTGATATAGTCCCTCCATGCCTAGTCTCACCACAGTTTAGATCATGAAGTAGTGTTGCATTTTGTTGAAGACCTTCTCCGCATCAATCGAAATGATCATATGGCTCATTTGTTTCAGATTATTTATGTGGTATTTTACATTAATCAGTTTTTGTATGTTGAACCATCCCTTATTCCTTGGATTGAAGCCTGCTTGATGGGCATAGATAATGCTTTTGATGTTTTGTTTAATTTGGTTTGCTAGGATTTTGTTCAGGATTTCTGCATCCAAGTTCATCAGGGATATAGGTCTATAGTTTTCTTGTTGTATCTCTCTCTGGGTTTGGCATTAGGGTGATGGTAGTTTCATAGAAGGAGTTGGAGAGCATTCCTGTGGGGCGGGGGGGAAGCTTGAGAAAAAGAGGTTTCAGTTCTTCAATGAAAGTTGGGTAGAATTCAGCTGAGAATCCCATCAGGTCCTGGACTTTTCCTTTTGCATTTGCAATCTCAATAGATGTAGTAGGTTTGTTTAGGAGACTTATGTGCTCTAGATTTAGTTTTGGTAGGTGGTATATGTCTAGGAAGTCATGCATTTCTTCCAGGTTATCCATTTATGGATTATAGGTTTTGGAAATATGTCCAATAAAGACATTTTCACACAAGTATATAATGCACTTTGAGCATATTCCCACCATCCCCCTTCCCTCCCTTTAATTCCCCTCCCATTAGTCTCCTCAGTTCCTCTAGATAGTAGTGGCTCTACTTTCATATCATATAAACGTACATGATTTTATGATCTACATAAAATCAAGGAACTACAAAGTAGAGCAAATGTGTTATGTTTTTTCTGAGACTGGCATATTTTAGCTCTGTTATAATCTCAGGGAGCCTCCATTGTATATGGGGTCCATCGTTGACCAAAACATTATGTGGTCATGACTGTAAGAATATGCAACAGTGTCTATTTATAGTTTGCAAAACTTAGCATGTATCTGTTCTTTTGAGAGAGAAAGAGAGGAGAGATAGATAGATAGAACATCCAAAAGTAATGTCTTCAAAATATAGCCCATGTGGTTTATAAAAATATCTTAAAAGGTCAAGGAAAGAATTAGATGTTTAAGAATGTAACATTTGTTGTTCGTTTCATACCAAATGTGGACATTTGCTTCCACTTTGGAAATCCTTCCAAAACTGGCTTAAGTTGGATTTCTCAGAAAGTGTAATAGATGCCCTAAAACTTTAGAGGCACAGAATATTAGACTGACCCTTGGAATAGCATGAAAATGAGTGTCATTGTAAATAAATCATACTCCAGGCAGAGTCAAAGTCACATGTTCTCATAGACCAGAGGTGAAGAGTATGACTGGCAAAGGGCAACATACCTAAAAGATAATAGCTAAAAGATATTTCCCCACA
This sequence comes from Jaculus jaculus, assembly GCF_020740685.1. Classification (NCBI taxonomy): domain Eukaryota; kingdom Metazoa; phylum Chordata; class Mammalia; order Rodentia; family Dipodidae; genus Jaculus; species Jaculus jaculus. The sequence goes on from NC_059106.1 coordinate 76,867,707, forward strand.
TTGAAGAAAGATGTCAACCCACAGATTTCAGGTGATGCCCAGTGAATGCCAAGAAAGATACATGCAGAGGACCATGTGAATACCATGTAAGTGCTTCACCACTGAGTTATATACCCAGCCTGGTTTTTGTTGTTGTTGTTTGAGTTTTCAAGGTAGATTCTTGTTTTCTAGCCCAGGCTGACATAGAATTCACTATGTAGCCTCAGCATTTCCTCAAACTCACAGTGATCCACCTACCTCTGCCTCCCAAGTGCTGGGATTAAAGGTGTGTATCACCTTGCCCGGCTCCAGCCTGTTTTTAAAAGCACATCAGGAAATGCTTGAAAATAGCCCTTACTCATACTAATTCCAACCATTCTTAGGTGCTTTAACCTTCAGGTGGGTAAAGCACCATTCTTAGGTGCTTTAACCTTCAGTTTTGTGTCTTCCTCCTCAAGTCTTAATCTATCCAAACACTCGCCACTGTTTGTCTTTGAGTTTGCACTTCTTCCACAGGCAGAGGTAGGTGTCAGAAATTCCCAGTGTAATGTGAGGGATGTTGGGATCTGACTCAGGACTTAAATGAGAGTCCTAGTAATATAAATGGTGAGTCCAGGAAGGCACAATAGTTTATGTCCCATTCCGCCTTCCAGGTACCTGCTTCTCCCTCTCCTGACACAGCCTCATGCTCCCTCTATGACTCACCCCAGTTTCTGTTTTCCGTTGGAATTACAGAAGTTGCTAAATCTTACATGGGTAATGATTTGAATCATGGATAGGACTGTTATATCCATGATTTAGGTTAAAGATTTTTTCTTTTCAATTACTGTTAGATTAAAACAAAGGATAGCATAAGACATTAAAGTCAATGCTGTGTACAACAAAAGTTGGAGTTAATATTTAAGCTTTGGCTTTCTTTTGGTGACCGAGCTTCATTGGTATGCTTTATGTCTGTCATCCAACAATTTTCCCAAACGTAATCACTGTAACATTGTCTCCTTAAATGTGAGAGTCATGTTTCCAATGTGTTGGGGCAGGGTATTTTATAGTCAAGGAGAGACTTTGGATATGCCGAATGCAATCCTAGAAACATATTTTTAGGTAACCAAAATGGAAATGATACTCCTAATACACACATACAAGAAAGATTTAATATTAAATTAACAATATATGAATTCTTCAGTTCAGATTCTTTTGCCATAGTTTCATCATTATAAATACTTCAAAGACTCCTTCCCATTGCCAGTATGGTGCCAAAATTGGCTCTGCTTTGTTGTAGACAATGAATTTATGGAGATTTAAATTTTTCCCTAAGATTGGACCTACCTTCCAATATTCATTGTCTTTCTGATTCTATGATTCAGAAGAGCTTGGTTTCATGTCTAATACACTCAGAACCCTAGGGATTATGGAAAACTACAGAAGTAAACCCATAAAAAGTAGAAACTCATGTTTATGATGCTATATTGTGTAGAATTTCTTAGCTTACCTCATTTCCCTCTTTTTGACTGCTACCCTAGCTTCCTAGATTCCTTTCAATTTTCTGTTTTGTGAACTGTCACAGAGACATTTAATATTATATCTTCAGAAACTACCTTGGTATCATAGTGAATATCTGGACCAGCCAGTAACATGCTTCAGGCTAAAATCACACAGTAGAGATCATCAATTGGGGGCCCACAAGCCAAATACAACTTACAGAAATTTTCTTTGAAATGTCTATTTTTAAGTTAACTGCTACTATTTTTAAACAACTCAACATACACACAAACTAGATCTTGGACTGGAGAGATAGCTCAGCAGTTAAGGCACCTGCCTGCGAAGCCTAAGGATGTATGTTTCATTCCCCAAATCCCATGTAAGCCAGACACACAAGGTAACGCATGCACATGGTTGAACGTGCACACAAGGTGGCACATGCATCTGGAGCTCAATTATAGTGACTAGAGGCCCTGGCCTGCCATTTCTCTCTCTCTCTCTCTCTCTCTCTCTCACTCTCTCTGTCTTATAAGAAAAGGCCAAACTATTGGGCTTGCCTAAAAAGAAAAAAAAAGACTATTTAGGGTCACAAATGACATTAGGCCATATTGGGATAGTGTTTCTGTGTGTGTGTGTGTGTGTGTGTGTGTGTGTGTGTGTGTGTGTGTATTATAAGTATGTGTTTGTGTGTTTATAAGTATGTGTTCATGTGTATGAGCAGGTATGTGCAGGTGAGCATGCACAGATATGCATGCATGCAGAGGACAGAGACCCCATCAAGTGTCTTCCTTAATTGTTCTCTACTTTATTATGTTGTATTATATTATTTATTTATTTGTAAGCACAGAGAGACAGAGAGTATGTGAGAGTGAGTGAGTTCTCGAGTGAGTAATGGACATTCCAGGGCCTATTGCTGCTGCCATGAACTCCAGATACATGCACCACTGTGTGCATGTAGTTTATGTGGGTCCTGGGGAATTGAACCTGAGTCCTTTGACTTTGCAGGCAAGTGCCTTAACTGATGAGCCATCCCTCCAGCCCTCTACCTTATTTTATTTTATTTTTTTAATTTAATTTTTATTAACATTTTCCATGAGATCTACCTTATTTTTTGATAGAGTGTCTTCCATTGAAACAGGAGCTCATTAATAGACTAGCTTGCCAGGCAGACCTGGTGATCCTCCTGTCTCCATCTCATGACCACTGGGATTATAAGTGTGTGTCATCATACCTGGCATTTTACGTGGGCACTGGGATCTGAATTCAGGTCCTCAGGCTTGTGCAGCAAGCACTTTGCAGATTGAGCCACATCCCCACTGCTTCTTGTTTCTATTATCAGAAATAGTTAGGAAATTAGTCTATTTGTCCTCTTCAGTGGCATGTGAGCATCCCTATTTTTGGTTTGAAATATTTCTTGATGCTTATTAACTCTAAGCCCCAGGCTTGGAGTGAGGATGATTGAGGCCCCAGGAGCAGTCATGTCTTTGCTGAGCCTTAGCAGCCTTATCTGTATAGTGGGAATGCCACAGAGTGGTGGGCAGGTGACCATAGTAGGTGCAGAAGAAATGCCAGAAAGGCACCAGGGGCTGCTGGCATCTGCTGAACCAGCTCAGGAGGTAGGGACACCAACTACAGAAACACGTCTCAGCCTTCTATCCCGCCCTCACAGCCCAGAGAGTATGTTGGCCACGGAGATGAAGAAGTAGTCTGGCTTTGAAATGCACGGACCCAGACAGCAAAAGGTTCTGACCACTCCCTCCTCTTCTGGCCCCAGGGACGCATGTGCAGGCTGCCTCAGAAAAGATGGACGCCAAGTCTTACAGCAGATGAGCACCAGACCAAAGTGAGAGTCCAGTACTCCTAGCTTGCTGCCACCTACCACCGCCTGTCCCACAGCCAGGGCAGGAAAAGTCTTTTTCATACATGCAGCAAGGCTTTTCATTTGGGCATAACCACTGGTTCTGGTCATTGTGTCTGATATTTTAAAAGCTGGACTCTTGTTCTTGCTGGGTATTGAGTTTGATGTGTGACTTTAGGAAAGTCCCCTACCTTCTTTGACCTTTGTGATCCCAACTGTAACATGAAGGTAGTATGTCATGTGCAATGGCACCTCTATGCCAGGTATGCGACACTTTGCTGAGGTTTGGGTCAGGAGGTGAGGACTGTAAAGATCAAGGGTAGCAGGGTATGGATTGTGATTAAATGTCCACTCAAGGCTGAGACAAACAGGACGTGTGCATGGGGAGGGGACACTCATGTCTACACTGGCCACCTCCTAAGAATAGTACTAGGAATGCTTATTGGACTAGGTGGGTATTTAGCTGTGAGACTGATAACCTTATGATTTTCAACATTTTTAAAGCCTCTGGACCTTCTTTTCTTGCAACATCTGCCGGCCCAGGTTTGATTCTTCAGTACTCATGTAAAGGCAGATGCACAAGTGGTGCATGGGTCTGGGGCTTATTTAAAGTGGCATGAGGCCCTGGTGTATCCAGACTCCCTCCCTTCTCTCTCAAATCAATAAAGAAACATTTATAAAAGGTCCCTTCATGGAAAATGTTAATAAAAATTTAAAAATAAAAAAAAAAAGATTCCTTGAAGCTTGATTGGATAACCACTAGTGCAAGCCTTTTATTTTGCCAAAGCTCAGAGGGAAGTAATGGCTCAGGCTGTACAGAAAGAGAGAGAGAGAGCAAGCATGGTGAGCACTGAGCAGGTTGTCCTCCAGCCCAGGACCTGCCATGCCAGGTGTTGCTCTCTGAGACAAGCCAGGATGTGGGACGTCAGGAACAGAGTGCAAACCACTCAGGTCCCCAGATAAGCAGGGCTTTAAACAAGGGCCATAGTGCTGAGCAGCTCTCAGTTCTTACCTGCAGTTGGTACTTGCCTGCCGAGGGAGGAGGGAGCAGAGGAGATACAGGTGACAAGTTCTCACCTCCTGGTACTCTGCTCCCCTTGACTAATGGGAACCCTCATCCAGAGCGAAGCCTGCAGCCCAGTTTCTAATCTGTTTCTTCGAATGTTTTGCTGGGTGTCCTAGGATTGTTTACTTGCTCACTCTGAGCCTCAGGTTCTTCTAAGCCTGTCACATCTAGGTTTGACAATGACCTGTTGTCAATGAGAAGACAGAAATGGGTTGTGCGATTACAAAGTCTTGGTAGAGGGCGAGTCTCTATCCCCTCGGTTGGCTGGGGCTTGAGCCTGGAAGGAGGTACTACCCTTGGTCCTTTGCTAGGATATAATGAAAATCAGAGAAAAATTGTTGGCATTTTTCCCTCTAAAGGTATTTATCTCCTCTTGTCTGGTCTCCTGCAGCATAGGTTAGGAGGTAAAAGACTCAAATCAGCTAGGTTTGCCATTTTCTTGCCCAAACATTGGACAGGTCCCTGTTCCTGGTTGTTTGGGGGTGCTGGGGTTCAAGAATAATCCTTAAATCCCAAACCCTAAGTTTATGTCTGCTTTTAACCAAAGAATTTGTTAAAACAAGACTGAGAAGGGGGCTGGAGAGATGGCTTAGCGGTTAAGCGCTTGCCTGTGAAGCCTAAGGACCCTGGTTCAAGGCTCGGTTCCCCAGGTCCCATGTTAGCCAGATGCACAAGGGGGGCGCACGCGTCTGGAATTCGTTTGCAGAGGCTGGAAGCCCTGGCGCGTCCATTCTCTCTCTCTCCCTCTATCTGTCTTTCTCTCTGTGTCTGCCGCTCTCAAATAAATAAATTTTAAAAAAAAGTTTAAAAAAAAAGACTGAGAAGGATAATTTATAAATCAACATACTTTTCTTCAGGAGCATACAAGGCAGAGAGAGGGTCTGTGAACGCAGGAAGGGAAGGAGGCAATGGGCTCCAAGGAACTTCCCTCTCAGGCCTCTCCTGGATTCCAGGGTGGCTGGGACATTGATACGGGTTGTGGGTACTGGGGACATCAGTATTGGGCTCAGAAAGGGCCCCAGAGCAGGTCTTTGCTCAGTGACTCCTACTTCCTCAGAGGAAAAACTGAGGTATTCTGGGAGGCCTGGAGAGATGGAGGCCATGAAATCGTCCCCTCTCTGTGCCAGGTGACATCCTGTGGGCAGTTTCACCCATTAGGCACAGAGACAAAGTGTCTACTAGCATCCTTGAACTTCCCTGGTTTACATACATGAAATAAGAAACTTATAAAAAATTATAGGCATATAAACAGGAACCATGCAAAATAAACAGCAAGTGTTTAAATGACTATAAAGTATAATCTTTTATTAACAGTCATTTATTAAACACTTTTTATTAAACTTTTTTTGAGGTAGGGTTTTGCTCTATCCCAGGCTAATCAGGAATTCATTATGTAGTCTCAGGGTGCCATTGAGCTCACAGTTCTCATACTTCTGTCATCCTGAGTGCTGGGATTAAAGGTATGCATCACCATGCCTAGCAGAGAGAGAGAAGGGGAGGGGAAAGGAGAGAATGGGCATTCCAGGGACTCCAGCCAGTGCAAATGAATTCCAGATGCATGTGCCACTTTTTGCATCTGGCTTTATGAGGGTCCTAGACAATAGAACACAGGTTGTGAGACTTTGCAGGCAAGTGCCTTAACCATTGGCCCATCTTGACAGCCCCAAGTTTACTAAACTTTTGCACAGTTACATAGAAAGTTGCATTCAGTGTGGAACCTTGGATGTGCTGTGGTTGGACTTGCATCTTATGGAACACAGCACCTCTTCCTGCAAGTCTGAAGCCACCCTGTGGCCTCTCGGTGCTTTGTGTGCTGGTGCTTCAGATCATTTGGTTGAAGCTGTTCTCTTCCATGCAGAGAGCACAGTGAAGAGAGGGGGCCAGAAGTGTGGCCCAGAATATTTAAGGTAGACCATGAGGTAGCAGGGAAGAATTTGGAACACTCACTTTGAGGTCTTTGGCCAAAGGGCTGGTGGGATAGTGTGGGGGAGGGGTGTCAAATCTTGCCTTAGAGCAAAAGAAACATCAGGTTCCATTCTTTCTGAGTAGAAGAAACTCCCTGGTTCACAGTGTCCCAGGCATCCAGAGCTACATATGGAACGTGGTCTAACAATGTGCGCTCCAGGAGCCATGCTGGCGCTTGAGCAGGTCGTTGGGGGCCACACACAGGCACCGGGAGCTACTGGACCAAGCTGAGCCCAGGCGCCTCAGCGCTGGGACAAGAGGCTCCTGAGGCTGGGCTGCCTGTGTGCTGGGAGTCAGGTGGTGGGAAGCCAGGGCCGGGAGCGGACAGCCCATCACTCCTGTCTCCCTCCTCTCGGTATGGGCTACTCTTTTTTTTTTTTCATGATTTGAATTTTTATTCTTTGAAATGGAATCATTGTACATTGTACAAACCATATCTACTGATGGAATAAATAAGTGAAAAATTATACTGCTGTACAACACACCAAAAAAAAAAATTGTAAGAGAAAAAAAATAGTTAACGGTGAAAAAAAAGGTCTTTATACCTCTAACCAGGTCCTTGGCATAATGAACACTCCAAATCACGACACCGGCTGGTAATGGGAGGTCACTACCCTCTGAGAATCGGTCAACAGCCTTCCAGGTTATGGGGGTTAAGTGCCAGCACTTTGTGGAATGTGTAGCCGTAGTTCCCCCACCTTCAGGGCCTGATGTCCGCAGAAGGCATTTGTTTAGGATCCCCTGCCCTTAGCTGGGCCGGCAGAAAGGTCTTTGATTCACTGGTGGGGACTGGGGCGAGGGGCATGGAGTGAGGATGTAGGGAGCAGCGGCTCCACGAGAGTGGATGTGGACAACAAGGGCGAAGGAAGCACATTGGGTTTTGCAGTCTGCCGGCTCCGCGTGGAAGGCCTTCCTGGCCCACGTGGAGTGCAGGGCTGCTGGCGCTTTGCCTGGCGAGGCCTTGAGAGGGGATCGGCTGGTCCCCACCTCTGGCCCATTCCTACCTTCAGGCACTTCAGAGAAAAACTAGTGACAGCCTCGGTACTGTGGACATCTTGTGGTTGCTTTTATCCTCGACTGCGCCAACTCCCTTCGCCTGTCCAGAGAGGCTGCAAGTGGGCAGAAGAGGGGCAGCTAGCTGGCCTGACCGCCTTGCTGGCTCCATGAATGAGTGTGCCGGGTTCTCCTTCAGATGTTTGTATTGTAACCTCTCACATCCCCCCAACCAAAAAAATAAATACTCAAATTCATTTTACATCAAAATGGAGTTTTGCTGAGAAAACAAAAACAAAACAAAACAAAAAATAAAAAACATTGCCCTAATCTGGAGGTAAAGCCGCCTTGACCTTGAGATACATTGAGAAGTGCATCTTGTTGCTTTCAGCCAAGACGCAGAACACAGTTCTCCACAGAACTGACCGCCTGAGGGGCAAATTTGATAAGTACAAGGATTTTTTTTTTTTTTAAGACAGAAACCTTTCGGCATTGCTAACTCCAACATTAAGATTTTTCAGGTGTTTTTTTTTTTTTTTTCCTTACTTCAGGAGACATTTTTGTATGAGGTATTTTAAAATCAGGAACATTTTGATTCTTCTTGAAGTGCAGGAAATAGATAAGCTCCTTCTTAAAAAAAAAAAATTAGGAGCTTCACCCTCAGAAACTTAGAAAATAGAACCTGGCAGACATTTCCCATAGTGGTCGGGAGAAAGATCCACACGTTAAAGGTGGTGCCTGGATATGTACCAATTAGCAAAACACAACAAAATGAAAACAAAAAACACCCTCCACACACACAACACACAACTCAAAGGGAGTTGGAACTCCAGTGCAGTAAAAAAAGTTTAGGAAAAGTTTTAAGGTCTGAGGAGTCCATATATTAAGAGCAAATCAGGCCTCAGAACTCAACAGTCCTGCAGTTCATCCGAGAGGTGTCTCAACTGAGTGAGAGGCAGCTGTCCTGGTGCAAGCGGGATCAGGGAAGGGGAGAGACGCGGCTGCTCCTTTCCGGAGGGTGTGCAAATCTTTCCAATTTCTTGGTGCCTTGTTTCTAGCCTTTAAGGCCCAATCATCAAGGTCCACTTCCCAATGGAGACTGACAGCATGTGCTGGGAACGAGACTCCATCCACCTGTTTGTTGCCTCTGAGGGTCCGAGTGAGACGCAGGAGTAAGTGGCTTTCCACTGGCTGTCATCTTGCTTGGGGTTGGGGGGAGGGGGGTGACGAAGGACAGTGGATTATTGTGGACTTGAAATCCAAGCCATGTTCCAGGAGCAAAGTTCAGCACCAGCTGTTCCTGCCACCTGCTCCCAGCCTTCTGGGCCCAGCACTGTGTTAGGATACGAGCTCATAGCCAGCTGAAGAAGCCTTCAGAGGTCCCAGAGAAAAGTGAAGGAGGAGGAGGAGATGGTGGGGAAAACACTGTGGAAGTGCCAGAAGAATCTAAGGGCTTTGCTTGTCAATCTGGGCTAGGAGCCGATCAACCCCTAGCCCCCATGACCCTAGGAGGTGAGAGCACATCCCAGACAGAGGAGGCCAGCCCTTGGGGACTGGGACTGACTTCTGCAATCCCAGGGGCCCCACGGGCTGGTGCTGACACCATCCAGGGCTCAGGGTGTATCCAAATACTGTTCCCCCCACCTGCCCGAATCAGACCCCTAAGGGGTGTCTGCTCTTTTGTGGCTCTGTCTTGCCTGCTCTGAAGTAGTCCTGGGGTATGGACTACTCTTGAGGGCTGGGTACACTCCTCAGTATCAGCTTTCTCCAGTTCTCAAACCTCAAATGGGCCCTCTGCAGTACTGCCATGGTTGCCTCTATTTCTAGTAGAATAGACCTTAGAAATTGGTGATAGCCAAATCTGACTATAGAAAACTTGGGCTTCCTCTGAGGCCCTTTGCCTATCCCACATCATTTCTAGAAGTTCCAACTCCAGGGATCTCCTTACACCTCAAGATGACAGCTTCTTTCTCACTATTTTCCTGATTCAGCATGGAACCCTCTCTCTGGATGACCAGCCCAAGAATTCAGGACTCTAGGTCTGTGACCCATCTCTGTTCTCCAGTGTCAGGTCTCAGTTCAGTAGCCAGGCTCTATGGACCATTAGTGTCCACACAGCTGTTACAGCCATCTTTCTAACCTGAAGACCTGTCTTTCTTCTTCCTTTGTTCAGAAACCTTTGATAGTTCTCATATGAGGAAGGGAACCTCATCCCTCTGCCCGACAGAGAGCCAGTCTCCTGTCCAGCTCTTGCTTGCAAAGCCTAATGGCTTGGGTTCAATTCCCCAGTAGCCTTGTGAGCCAGATTGTGAGGCATACATCTAGAGTTTATTAGTTTCTCTTTCTCAAATAAATAAATAAGACATTCCCATAATCTCTCCTCATATAAACATACATGCATACAGTATTCAAAAAATAACCCTTACTACACCCATGCTCATGCAAGCAATCCTAATTAAGCTCTTCCTACATGGAATCAGGAAGAGGACAGGTAGGGAAGAAGAAGGAGTTAGTGGGAGTGAGGAGCGATGACAGAGGGCAATGGGGGTGAATATAGTCAAAGTACATTATATGAATGTATTAACTTGTCAAAAATAAAAGATTATTGGTATCAGATTATTCTATTTATAATCTTTTTACTAATTTTAAAGCTGCATTATCTTTTATCACACTGAAATATTAATGTTAGTACTTAATATTAATAAAACTGTTTCTGCCAAGTTAAAAAAAAATAGTGTAGTTGCAGCAGAGAAGAACATGCACAATATTCTGTAGTGACACAGAAGAAGAGCCTGTTGACTTTTTCCCCAAGGGTTGAGGAGAGTTCACTAAAGAGGCCAGATTTGAGCTGAGCCTTGAAAATGGATGGGAATTTGATAGGTTGAGAAGGAAGAGAAGGGCCATCTCTGTACAGGGAGCAGAGCATGCAAAGGTCCAGGGACAGAAAGCAAATGGCTATGATGCTCAGGGAATTTTGTGGAAGAGGGGGCAGAAAGATTACTAGAGCCACAAGTTGGGACATTATGCACAGAGACATTGCCTCTAGCCCCACAATACATGGCCCACAATCCCATGGGGATGCCCTGCATCCCCAACGAGGAGGGCCCCTCCAGAAGAGGGGTAAGGATGAGAAAAAGGATGGCACCAACATGTGCTGTTTACATACTAAGTATGTTCATAACTAATAAAAATAAATTTAGAAAAAAAGAAAGAAAATGGCTATGAATTCCCAACTTCCAGCCACTGAGGATAGTGGTAGTTAGTGACATCTGTGTGGCCATTGTCTAGCACACGGCTTGGCATAAAGGAGGCATGGGAAGGATGGAGTGAATAACCAAACATATGGTGCATTTGAGGGGCAGAAAGAAATCTGTTGAGAATGTAAGGAAGTTACCCCTGGCTCAAGACATCCTCACAAGGATTCAAAGAGAACAAATTTGGAAGTATAGGGTTAGAGAGGTCATCCTCTCCCTTTAAATCTCCAGTGTGCAGGCCCTCCTTGGGGAGCTGGCTGCTGGCTGAGGCCCACAAGTGCATACTCAACCTTGCATTGTGCTCCCCAAGGGCAGCATCCTTCCAAGTCCTACAAAGGGGGCAAGAATAATTTCCTTCCCACAGATACAGGTGAATGGAATGACAAGGATTTTTTTTTCTTTTTTGGTTCTGATCAGTAAATTTAGTTATATAGAAAAACAGCTGCCTCAACTTCCTTCTGGAAGAAGGTGGTGTGATAGAATAAAAATAGGAAACATGGGCTGGGAATATGGCCCAGAGGTAAAAGCCTGCTGGCCTGGGCTTGATTCCCCAGTACCCACATAAAGCCAGGTGCACAAAGCAGTACGTCCATCTCGAGTTGATTTGCAGTGGCAGGCCTTAGTGTGCACATGCTCTCCCTCTCTCTCTCTCTCTCTCTCTCTCTCTCTCTCTCTCTCTCTCTATCTCTCTCGCTCTCGCTCTCTCTCTCTCTCACACACACACAAATGAATAAATAAATAAAATATTTAAAATAGAAAACTCTTTACAAAATTAAACTCAACCTACTCCAAGGTATATAACAAAATACCTTATTCTTTATTACAGAAAACCTGGAAAACCAAAAAGAAATGATTCTGTGCATTAGAAAAGATGGAAACTATAGCAATTCCAAATCTTCAATACAGGCTAGGGAGGTGGCTCAGAGGCTATAGGCACTTGCTTCCAAATTCTACAACAAGTTCTTGGCATGTATCTTCTCATGAAATGTTCGCCACCTGAATGGGCATTGCTGGCTTTAATCTACATTGACAGGGAAACTGAAAATTGAGCCACGAGCTTTGCAGAGCTTCTGGCAAATATCAAATGTTAGAAGAGGAAAAGTATGGGCCAAAAGATGGCAGTCACAAGAGAAGCATGAAGTAAGTACAGAGTCATGAACACCAGCTTCAAGTACATTCATATTTTTTGCTTCTAGAAGAGGGGCACATCAATTGGGCTCTCAGCCTGTCTCATTTATAAAATTATGGCAGTATAACCCACCAAACAGAGCTACTATGAGAATAAGATTGTGAATGCAGAGGTAAATAAATGCTGCTTTTCTGTGGGGAGGTATGCATGTGCACATGTGTACACATGCACATGGAGGCCAGAGGTTGACATAGGATTTTAGTAGAAACTTTGAACACATCATGTGCTGGTGCCTTTTCCCTCCTCCTTGCCCCCATTCCACTGAAGACCCTCCTAGTGGGCTTGCTAGTATTCACCATGGGCTTGTGAATTCTGAGTGGTGAAAGCAGCAGTCAGTCATTGTGGGAAGGGAAGGGGAATGACTCTCCCACCTCCCACCCTGTGGCTTTTGAAATCTTTCTGCTCCCTCTTCCACAAAATTCCCCTGAGCTGTGTTGGGTGTATTCCAAGTCTACTTTAGTGTTGAGCTACCCTAACGCTAACCTAATCCTATTCTTCTCTCATTGATAGATTTTGGTTGTCCTCAGTCCTTGCTACTTTCTGAAAAAGAAAAATAGATTCTCAAATGGAGAGTGAAATTAGTATAAGTTAAAGGGAATAACTATAATTAATCAAGAGAGATTTGGATGGGTGTAGCCCCTCTTTTGGCCAAAGACTAGTGGGATCTATTCATTGGCGTTCATGATCCTGGTCTCCATAGGATTCTTACTTGGTTCCTAGTACCAGCTATGGCTCCCCTTCCACTGAGTAGATCTCCTTTCCATTCATAGAGCCATTTGTTACCCACCTAGGCTGGGTGCCACTATTGCACAGGTATGTAGATCTTGTTAGGGCAGTTACTTACTTTTCTATAGTGGTGTCCCCTACTCGCTCACACTCTTGTTGGCCATTTTCCCCCAACAGCTCATGTAGTGTTTTCCAGCAACTTACAAGCTAACTATCTGGGAACTAACTTCCTTCCAGATTCAGGCAGATCTCTCTTGGTGTTCTGTGTTGAAAGCATGTGGTATCTTTAGGAATAGGGTCTTACCTTTTACTGCAGGTAAGTAATAAATGCTTTGACAGAACCTGTCTTGTTTTGGGGGTTTCATAGGCTGTCTGATGAACAGCTCAGTATGGGCTGCAACCAATTTCTGATATTGGGAATTACAAGCCAGAGCCACTTGTTTTAGGATTAAGCTTCATCCTACCCTCTCTTGGTCCCTTCTTACCAGACAGTTCCCCCATACTCCTGTTGAGGGTGATGTCATTTACACTACTACTAGGAGGAAGATCTATGGTACCAATTCATTTTGGCAATAGTTTTGTGTATGTCTCTCCCTGCCCTCTCATTTCCCTGCCCTTAATCCCCTCTGTCCCTATTATCTGTTCCTCGAGTTACCTTTCAGGTATGCCTGCAACTCTTAAGTGTTCCAGGTTAGAAACCAGAGGTGAGGGAGAACCTGAGGCATTTGTCTTTCTGTGTTTGTGTGAGTTTGCTTAGTATGGATGTTTTGCTTAATCACTTTCCGTCTTTCTTTTTTCCTTTTTCTTTTTCTTTTTTCTTTTTTCCAAGACAGTTTCTCATGAATTCAGAATTCAGTGGTTTGGCTATTCTGGCTAGCTAGCAGCCCCAGAGACTCTCCTATCTCTGTCTTCCCAACATTAGGATTATAGCACTACCACATCCAGCTTTTACATGGCTTCTGGTGACCCACATTCAGGTCCTCAAGCTTGTACAAAAACATACTGCCAGCTGAGCTATCTTCCCAGCCCCTGGAAAATGTTTTTGAAGTAAATGTATGTGCAAAACATGAGCAAATCTTGAGGATACAATTTGATTCACTTTTTAGAATGAACACTGCCAGTTGAGACCAAACAAAGCTGGAACTCAATAAACTCCTTCATAATCCCTCCAGGTGCTCTGATACTTGCACTTTCTAAGAGATCAGGCATGTTCAGGGTGGTATGCCTGTAGACAATACCTCAAGTGTCTTTAAAAATTACCTAGGTAATTGTTCTTTTTTAATTTATTTTTATTGACAACTTCCATAATTATAGACAATAACCCATGGCAATTCCCTCCCTCCTACCACTTTCCCCTTTGAAACTCCACTCTCCATCATAACCCTTTGCCCTCTCAATTAGTCTCTCTTTTATTTCGATGTCATAATCTTTTCCTTCCATTATGATGGCCTTATGGAGGTAGTGTTAGGCACTGTGAGATCATGGATATCCAAGCCATTTGTATCACATTGTAAGGACTCCTACCCTGCCTTTTGCTCTCATATTCTTTCTGCCACCTTTTCCACAATAGACCCTGAGCCTTAGAAGGTGTGATAGAGACATTTCAGTGCTGAGCACTCCTCTGTCACTTCTTCTCAGCATTATGGTGCCTTCTGAGTCATCCCAAGGCCACCATCATCTGAAAAGAGAAGATTCTCTATCCAACGTGAGAGTAGTATTAATATATGGGTATGAACATTAAGAGAAGTGCTTACCAGGCAGTTTGGTGACCACAATATAAACATTTAACCAGAAACCAGCAGATGTTATACCCTAGGGCTCATAAGTACACCTGTAACAGTATCAATATCAATATCAGGCATGCATTCCCAACCATGGAGCAGGCCTCCATTCCAATTAGTAAATGATTGGTTTCCCCCATAATAGACATACCACTATTGCACCTGTTGACTCATTTGGCCTAGCTGGCCAAATTTAAGGCTTGCAGTGTCCACTGTTGATTTCTCTTGTGATTTCTCTCTCTCCCATTGAACTGCATGCAGCGTAGCTTTTTCCAGCTTTCTGTCAACTGGTCTACATGGAGGAGGTGTTCAGCTCAGCTCCAGCAGGATTTCTCAGTGACCTTGCAGCCAAAGCATGTGGAGTCTTCAGCAGTAGCGTCTAATCATCTATTCCTGGTGGGAAACCCAGAGCCTCAGCAGTAGCCTGTAATGTTTGGGGGCATCAAGGACTTCCCTGGCCATCAACTTCCCAAGTATGGCAAGGTATCCCATCCCTGGCACTGATTTTTTTTTTTTTTTTGGTAAGGCAAAGTTCTGTTGTGTAAAAACAAAAGAAAAAGAAGCTGGGCGTGGTGGCGCACGCCTTTAATCCCAGCACTCAGGAGGCAGAGGTAGGAGGATTGCCATGAGTTCAAGGCCACCCTGAGATAACAGAGTTAATTCCAGGTCAGCCTGGACCAGAGTGAGACCCTACCTCGAAAAACCAAAAAAAAAAAAAGAAAAGAAAAGAAAAACAAAAGAAAAAGAAAAAATATGGTGCACCATGTATTTATCCCAGAAGTCTGGAGCTCAAGATGCAGCTTCAAATTGTTCAGTGTGTCGGCTTTTATTGGAAATAACCACGTGATGTTTATAGTAAAAACAGAATGGGAGTTAAACCACAAAGTTACATACTGTTAAACAATGGGGGCCCTTTTACAAGAAGTCACAAGGTTACATAGGTCATATAGGTGGAACTGAGGCAAGAAACATTCTATGCTATGTAATCACAAAGATATTTAAAAATAAAGAGATACAGAGAGGTCATGGTACATTGCACAGAGGGATCTTCCCATTCCTTAGGTAACAGTAAACACCTGCATTGCACGGAGGAATCATCCCATTCCTTTCACATTCCATTTTCCATTTCCCACTCTGATATGACACTAAGCCAAATCCTTGACTCATGAAGAACAGTGTCTACAGTGTTTTCATCTAAGGTGGTGTATTGCATCTGCAATACCATAACTTCAACAGAACTTATTTTATTCTTTATATATTACTTAGAGTATTAATAATGCAGGGTCCTATGGTAAGACCTAAGAGCTGTAGTATCAGGGGGCCAGCAATAAAAGAGACAAGGGAAGTTAGCCATGGAGGCCAACTAAATATAGACTGAAACCAATTATTAGTGGCTTCTGTCTGAAGTTCTCTTTCTTTGAGGTTTTCCCTAACTAAAGCCGGTGTATTTTGGATTATTACAGAATGATTGGCATAATGAAATACTTGACTTCTGGTTAAGATGATGGCATAGGAACCATGCCAAAGCAGTCAAGGGGAGAAAAAGCCCAAAAGCACCCCAGCAAAATATACACTTTTACTAAAAATTGCAGTGTATAAGAAATTAAAATGCCCAGCACTTGGGAGGCAGAAGTATGAGGATCACCATGAGTTCGAGGCCACCCTGAGATTACATAGTGAATTCCAGGTCAGCCTGGGCTACAGTGAGACCCTACCTCAAAAAACCAAAAAAAAAAAAAGAAATTAAAATGGCAGCAGAGAAGCAGGAGAGATCCAGAGCATCCAGAGCCCACACAGGCAGGCAGAAGAGGCTCCAGCAGCGGCAGCACCAGGTCCACGGGGCCACAGCTGCCAGGCTCGGCTTGAGCTACAGGAGAAGCCAGGTGAGGGGATTTTCCACTCACACCAGAGCTCTTCGCAAACTCAAGAAATGTGAAGGGATAACCACAGTGAACAATGGAGGAGCAGATCAAGAGGTAGAGGACCAGCGAGAGAACTAGAGCCACCATCGACAGCCTCCCCTCCCACCACCAATGCCCAGCTCTGGCAAACAGAGCAGAGGTCCACCTACCCAGCCAGCCTACTTGAACCCACAGTGCACCAAAGAAGAACCCAAGCAGGAGTGCAGCATAACTGAGACAAAAATCATCCCAAAAGATAACTGGGATTACACCAGGTCAGTACCCGCCAAATAAGCCTGGTATATAGGCCTGAACCAGAAGTGCTAATTGCACCTTCCATATCAGGATAAATTATATGTTAAATCTGATGGATGGTCAGATTTGCCATTTTTAAATAAGCTATATTTTGGGCTTGTTATTTGTTGCTTCTTGATTTATAGTGGCTTTGTTTCCTCTTCTGTTATACATTAGGGAAGGGTCTCACTTGGTCACAAGCTGACTTGGAACCCTCAACAGACCAGAAATCTTAACCTCCTTGTTGTCAGGATTAAGGGTGCAGGTGGGGCACCACACACCCTAAGGGACAGGTAGAGGATCTGGTTGTCATAATACCTACTCTTGCATAAATACTTTGTTGTTTTTCATTGAAAGTGTACATTGTTTAGTTAAATTTTAGAATCTGCCTATATTTTGTTCCACTCAGCCTACTGTAATACTCACATAGCAGGCAAATGCAACACCTAGGGTCACTTTTGTAGATACTCTGAGAGTCTTGAGAGCCACACCTAGCACCTTAAGCTCCTACCCTGAAGATATATAACATCAGATTGATGGATACATCCAATAATACTGCAGCTAACTAGAAAATCCAAGGATTAAATTAAGCCAAGATGCAAAAATATAAACATTATAACACAAGAAACACCAAAGGTCAAAACAATATAAATCCACCAAAAAGTATTAATGCATCAGAAATGACCTCTGGTGAGAACGAGTTAGAGGAAATTCCTGAGAAAGACTTCAAAAGAATGATTATAAATATGTACAAAGAAGTCAAAGAAGAAATCAAAGGAATGAAAAGGGAATCAAAGAAGACACAGGACACCAATTTAATGAAATAAAGAGGTCAATACAAGACATAAATAAGGGAATAGAAATAATAAAGAAAAACCAGTCAGAATTACTAGCAATGAAAAATACAGTTAATGAAATTAAAAACTCTGTAGAAAATCTCACCAGTATAATGGATGAAGGAGAGGACAAAATATCTAAACTAGAAGACTAGGTGGTAGATCTAATACAGTCCAACAAAGAGAAAGACAAGCTAATAGGAAGGTATGAATGGGAATTTCAAGATATTCAGGACACTATGAAAAGATCAAACATAAGAATTCAGGGTATAGTAGAAGGAGAAGAATTTCACTCCAATGGCATAGTAGTCGTCTTCAACAAAATCATAGAAGTAAAAAACTTCCCCCAAATTGGGAAAGAGGTGCCAATGAAGATACAGGAAGCCTTTAGAACACCAACCAGACAAAACCTGGAAAGAACCTCTCCTCACCATATTATAATCAAACTACCAAACACATAAACCAAAGAAAAAATATTGAAAGCAGTTAGAGAGAAAAATCAAGTTACCTACAAAGGCAAGTCCATCAGGATCACACCAGATTACTCAACACAAACTTTAAAAGCCAGAAGGGCTTGGAGTGATGTATTCCAAGTTCTGAAAGATAGCAACTGTCAACCAAGGTCACTTTATCCTGCAAAGCTATCCATTCAAATAGACGGAGAAATAAGGACATTCCACGACAAAAGCAGGCTAAAGGAGTATCTGAAGACAAAACCAGCTCTACAGAAAATACTTGAAAGAATCCTCCATGCTGAAGAGAAAGAGAAGCACACATATAAGAAACCTGGAAAAAAAAATACTCAAATGCTAGTTAACACAAGAGAGCAAAGGTAAAACAGGAAGAATTACAAAAAAAATGGCAAAAATAAATACACACCTTTCAATAATATCTCTTAATATCAACAGCCTCACTGCCCCAACCAAAAGACATAGGTTTGCAGACTGGGTTAAAAAGCAGGATCCTTCAATTTGTTGCCCCCAAAAAACCCACCTTTCTACAAAGGATGGACACTGTCTTAGGGTGAAAGGTTGGAAAACGGTATTTCAAGCAAATGGGCCTAGAAAACAAGCAGAGGTTGCTATCCTAATATCTGACAAGGTAGACTTCAGTCCAACATTAGCTAAGAAAGATAAGGAAGGTCACTTTATATTGATTAAAGGCACACTCCAACAGGAGGACATTATAATACTAAACATATATGCACCTAACATGGGGGCTCCCAAATTCATCAAACAAACACTATTAGAACTAAAGTCACAGATAACACCAAACACAGTTGTAGTGGGTGACTTCAACACCCCACTCTCATCAATTGACAGGTCATCCTGGGAAAAAATAAACAGAGAGGCATCTGGATTAAATGAGGTCATAGAAGAAATGGACCTAAAAGATATATACAGGACATTTCATCCAAATGCTACAGAGTATGCATTCTTTCCAGCAGCACATGGAACATTCTCTAAAATAGATCATATATTAGGACACAAAGAAAATCTTAACAAATACAAGGAAATTGAAATAATTCCTTGCATTCTATCTGACCACAATGGAATCAAACTACAAATCAATAGCAAGAAAAGCTATAGAGCAGAATGATTGGCATAAAAGCAACAAGTTTTACTTAAAGCTATGCACAGGCCCATTTGTTTCATAAAAAATTAGTCTAATCCTCTTCTATTTTGTCCCCTCCTCTTTGACAGTCATTGGAGTGGTTAGGATGATCTGGTGGGGCCCCTTCCAACATCCCAATACAGTGCCTCTTGATCCAAACTCTGCTGCTGAGCTGAAAGGGATTGGAGGCAACAGGGTATGTTTGAAAAGCAGCCTTGATTGCTGGAACAATGGATGGACTCCTGGACTCTTTCTTCAACCAATAAAGGAGGGAGCCAACAGTCCTAGGCAGAATATTCCTGTCACTGTCTTGCTACCAACTCCAAAGCCAGGAACATGAAGATGGATAGAGATATGTTTCTCTGGCCAAGATCGGGGGCTGTTCCCTGATTCGGTCACCCCAGAGTAAGGGAGAGGGATCTTGAAATGTGGATCCAGGGCAAGCCCCCAAGATGTTATGGGGCCCACTGTTTCACAAGAACATCAACTCGCAGAATGTGAGGCAAAGTTTTATGGGATAAAAAAAAAGAAGAAGAAGAAAGCTTATGCACCAGGTCTGTATCCCAGAGGTCAGGATCTCAGGATGCAGCCAGCACTGAAAATTTTCTAGTAACAATCAATGGCTTCAGGTGTTCCATTGTCCAGAAAAGTAGGTTTCCATATGGTTTATTCATACCCTCTTAGATTTTTATTAGCCCTCCCCCCACCTTTCCTTAATTCAATCTCTTCCCCTGACCTCACATAGGCCTTTCTACCCCCAGTAATCTGTTCTTCTACTTACATATATACAGTACCATCCTATTAAGTCCCCCTCCCTCCCTTTATATTCCCTAGGTAATTTTTCATGTGGACTTAGTGGACTTAGTTAGACTCTCAGGATGCTGTCAGTCTAGGGTCACATGGATACCATTGCATAGATTGCTGACATTCAGCAAAGCAAAGGTAAACTACATGGAGTAAAATTAACTCATAGGATTGTTTGTATAACTATTACAATGATCTTTACTATTGATTTGTTATGGGTATGTTAAAAAAAAGTTCCTCTTCAGGGATGCAGAGATGGCTTAGTGATTAAGGTTCTTGCCTGTGAAGCCTAAGGACCCAGGTTTGATTTCCCAGTACCCACGTAAACCAGATGTACAAGGTGGTACATGCGTCTAGAGTTTGTTTGCAGTGTCAAGAGGCTCTAGCTTGTGTATGCATGTATGCATACACATGTGAAAATTAGTATTTTTTAAACCCTCCTCTTGAGACTTCTGGGTAAGATGGCAGCATAGGAGCCACACCAAACCAGCCTGGTGAGGGATATAAGCAAAACCACAGCAAAATACATTCTTCTGAATAGTGAAAGTGTATAAGTTATTCTTAGACACAGCAGAGAATCCAAAGAGACCAAGATTCACCAGAAAGGAGGAAAACGGCCAGAATCCCAGTGAGGCACTTGTGGCATGCCTATCCTCAGGATCTGCGCACCTGCTCGGCATTGTCCCACCAGGCACACCAAACAGCGGCAGCAGCAGAGACCAAATAAGGGGATTTTTCAACTTCATCAGCCTTCTTGCAAAGTTAAGAAATCTGAAGAACAACTAAAGAGATACTTTAAGGGATACATAGGGAACTGTGTGAGCAATTCCAGCAGCCTGCACTCTCCCATCCCCAACCATCAGAACAGCAAACCTCCGGCATTCAGCCCCCAGTGGCAGAGTAGCCGGCACAGCTGATCAGACCTCCAGTTCTACAGCACAACATGAAGGGATTTAGGTGGGCACTTGGCATTGGTAAGATTTGAGGCCACCCCAAAAAGTAATGAAGACAACTGACAAAAAAAGAGAGAGGGCTGGAGAGATGGCTTAGCAGTTAAGCGCTTGCCTGTGAAGCCTAAGGACCCCGGTTCAAGGCTCGGTTCCCCAGGTCCCACGTTAGCCAGATGCACAGAGGGCGCACGTGTCTGGAGTTCGTTTGCAGAGGCTTGAAAGCCCTGGCGCACCCATTCTGTCTCTCTCCTGCTATCTGTCTTTCTCTCTGTGTCTATCGCTCTCAAATAAATAAATAAAAAAATTTTAAAAAAAAGAGAGAAAAAAAAACTTAGGCTTGTATTTGAAGAGCTAATCCCTCTTTCTCTGTCAGGACAGGTTATGGGCCATATATTCTTGGTCTTGGTTGCCTTTACCATTTTCAAATAAGCTGTATTTGGAAGGAGAATATTGTTGCCTTTGATGCTTTCAGATTTATAGGGCCTTTGTCTTTTCCTTCTGTCATTATTGGGGGCAGGGTCTGATCCAGATCCAGGCTGACTTGGAACCCAAATCTGAAAATAAATCTCTACCTCCCAGCTGACAAGATTAAGGGTGTAGAACAACACACACCCTTATGGATTTCAGCTTTATAAGACTATTTGTTTGTTTTAACCCCCATAATTGCCTACAATGTGCTGGTTTTTATTTAATGTGTATATTGCTCAGCTGAAGTTTAGAATTTGCCAGTAAATTGTTCCACCCACTCATCTAGAATCCTTGCTTAGAAAGCAAACTCAATGCTTAGGATTATTTCTGTGGCTGGATTGGGATAAAAGAGCTACACATGGCACCTTAAACTCATATCATATAAAGGTGGATTGCCACATCTAAGAAAACTGCAGATAAGCAGAAAACTCAGTAAATGGGAAGAAATAATAAAGATTATGGCAGAAATTAATGAACTAGAAACCAATAAAACAATCCAGCCGGCTGTGGTGGCACACACCTTTAATCCCAGCACTCAGGAGGCAGAGGTAGGAGGACTGCCATGAGTTTGAGGCCACCTTGAGACTACAGAGTGACTTACAGGTCAGCTTCAGGTAGAGTGAGACCCTACCTTGAAAAAGCAAAAAAAAAAAAAAAAAAAATCCGAAGAGTCAATGAAACAAAGAGTTGGTTCTTAGAAAGGATAAACAAGATTGATAAACCCTTAGTAAATCTGACCAGAAGAAAGAGAAAAGAGACAAAAAATAGAGATGAAAAAGGCACCATTACAACATATACCAAATAAATTCAGAAAATTATAAGGACATACTTTAAGAATATATATGCCTCTAAGTTTGAAAATCTGAAAGAAATGGAGATTTCCTTCCTTGATTCATATGACCTACCAAAGTTAAATCAAAATGAGATAAACCATTTAAATAGACCTATAACAAGTACAGAGAGCCAAGCAGTTATAAAAAGTCTTCCAATTTAGAAAAAAAAAGTCCAGGCTCAGATAGATTCATTGGTGAATTTTACCAGACCTTCATGGAAGAACTAACACCACTGCCTCTCAAACTTTTCCATAAAATATAAAAGGAAGGAATTCTACCAAACTCCTTCTATGAAGCCAGCATCACCCTCATACCATAACCAGGCAAAGACAAAACAACGAAAAAAAAAGAAGAAGAAGAAGAAGAAAATTACAGATCAATCTCCTTCATGAACACAGATGCAAAAATTCTGAACAAAATATTGGCAAACAGAATATAAGAATATATCAAAAAGATTATTCACCCCTACCAACTTGGCTTTATCCCAGGGATGCAGGGATGGTTGAACATACACAAATTGATAAATGTAATACATCATATAAATGGTCTGAAGGACAAAAATTACATGATCATCTCAATAGATACAGAAAAGGCATTCGACAAAATCCAGTATCCTTTCATGGTAAAAGTATTACAGAAACTGGGAATAGAATGAACATATCGCAACATAATAAATGCTATTTATGACAAACCTACAGCAAACATAATATGAAATAGATAAAAACTTGAAACTTTTCCAATAAATTCAGGAAAAGACAAGGGTGTCCACTGTCCCCACTCTTATTTAATATAGTACTAGAAGTCTTAGCTATAGCAATAAGGCAAGAAGCACTCATAAAAGGGGTACAAATTGGAAAGGAAGAGATCAAATTATTATTATTTGCAGATGATATGATTCTATACTTGAAAGACTCTACCAGCAAATTGTTAGAGCTGATAAACACTTTTAGCAACATAGCAGGGTATAAAATAAACACACAGAAATCAGTAGCTTTACTATATACTAGCAATAAACATTCAGAGGATGAAATATGAGAATCTCTCCCATTCATTATTGCCTCAAAAAAAATTAATAAAGTACCTTGGAATAAACTTAACCAAGGACGTGAAAGATCTCTACAATAAGAACTTTAAAACCCTCAAGTGAGAAATTGCAGAAGACACAAGGAAATGGAAAGACATCCCATGATCTTGGATTGGAAGAATCAATATTGTGAAAATGTTAATCTTACCAAAAGAAAGCTACACATTTAATGCAATCGCCCTTAAAATTCCAGTGGCATTCTTCACAAAAATAGAAAAAACAATGCTAAAATTCATTTGAAAGCACAAAAAGCCAAAACAATTTTGAGCAACAAAAAAAAGGCTGGTGGTATCACCATATCTGATTTTAAGCTATACTACAAAGGCATAGAAACAAAAACAGCATGGTATTGGCACAAAGACAGACATGTAGATCAATGGAACAGAACAGAGGACCCAGATATTAATCCAGGAAGCTACAGCCATCTGATTTTTTTTTTTTTTTTTTTTACAAAAAAGCAAAAATCATGCATCGGAGAAAAAACAGCCTCTTCAACAAGTGATGCTGGGAAAACTGGATATCTATATGTAAAAAGATAAAAATAGAGCCTTGTCTTTCTCCATGCATAAGAATAAAATCCAAGTGGATCAGGGACCTTAATATCAAACCTGGAACTCTAAAATTGCTAGAGCAAAAGGTAGAGGAAACCTTTAACATATTGGCATATGTAATGACTTTCTGAATATAACCCCAACTACTCAGAAAATAACCACTAATCAACCACTGGGATCTCATGAAGTTACAAGGCTTTTGTATAGCAAAGGACACCGTGAATAGAGCAAAGAGACAACCTACAGAATGGGAGAAAATCTTTGCCAGGTACACATCTGACAGAGGTTTAATATCCAGTATATACAAAGAAATCAAAAAACAGAACAATAAGAAATCAAACAACCCAAGTAAAAAATGGGCTATTGAACTAAATAGAGAGTTCTCACTGGAAGAAATACAAATGGTATATATACATCAAAAAAAAACAGTGTCCTACATCCTTAGCCATCAGAGAAATGCAAATTAAAACTACTTTGAGATGCCATCTCACTCCTGTCAGAATGGCTATCATCAAGAAAACAAATGTGGGCTGGAGATATGGCTTAGCAGTTAAACCCTTACCTATGAAGCCTAAGGATCCCAGTTCGAGGCTCGATTCCCCAGGACCCACGTTAGCCAGATGCACAAGGGGGCGCTCACATCTGGAGTTCGTTTGCAGTGGCTAGAGGCCCTGGCGCGCCCATTCTCTCTCTCCCAGTCTCCCCCTCCCCTCTCTCTGCCTCTTTCTCTCTCTGTCACTCTCAAATAAAATAAAAACAAAAAATATTTAAAAAAAAAAGAAAACAAATGACAATAAATGTTGGCGAGGATGCGGTGAAAGGGGAACCCTTCTACATTGTTGGTGGGAATGCAATCTGGTACAGCCATTATGGAAATCAGGGTGGAGGTTCTTAAGACAGCTAAAAATAGATTTACCATATGATCCAGCTATAGCACTCCTAGGCATATATCCTAATGACTCTTCTCATTACCTTAGAGATAATTGTACAACCATGTTCATTGCTGCTATATCCACAATGGCTAAGAAATGGAACCAGCCTAGATGTCCATCCACAGATGAATGGATAATAAAGATGTGGTACATTTACACAATGGAGTTCTATATTCAGTGGTAAAGAAAAATGAAATTTGTAGGGAAACGGGTGGATCTGGAAAGGATTATTCTAAGTGAGGTCACCCAGGCCCAGAAAACCAAATGTCTCATGTTCTCTCTCATATGTGTATACCAGATACAAATATATACACTTGTGGGTGATCTGGAACCAAAAATCAGTAACAGAGACCCATAAGCTAGAAAAAGGCTAAAAGGGAGAGAGAAGAGGGAAGGACTGGAAGGGATGGTATTATATATATGTAAGTAGAAGAACAGATTACAGGGAGGGGAAAGGCCTAAGCGTGGTCAGAGGAAGAGATGGTATAAAAGAAGGGCAAGGGGGAGGGTCAATCAAGATTCAAGATATTCTGAATAAGGCATGGGAAAATCTACTTTCTTGAATAATGGCAATCCAGAAGTCAAAGATTATTACTAGAAAAATTTTACTGCCAGAGATGGGATACCTTCCAGTGAGTTGTTGGCCAGGGAGGTCCCTGTTGCCTCCAAAACATTGCAGGCTATTGCCAAGGCTCTTGGTTTCCCGTGAGAAAGAGATGGTAGACCCTATTGCTGAGGATTTCACATTACTGGGAAGCAAAGTCACTGAGAAATCAAGCTGGTGCTGAACAGAAAACCTTCTCCCTGAAGCCTAGCCAACTGAAAGCTGGAAAAAGCTGCACAGTATGCAGCCTTATGGAAGACAGAAGTCATCAGCAGTGTAAACAGTGGACACTGGAAGCCTCAAGTTTGGCCAGACAGACCAAGTGACTTAACAAGTACAATAGTGGAATATCTGCTCTGGGGGAAACCAACTGCTCTCTAATTGGACTGAAGGCCCGCTCGATAGGATGGAATACGTGCCTGGTACTGAAAACCTAATCAAAAGCCTATGGCAGGGGAGGTCATGAACCTTAGGGGTATAAAGCCTGCTCTTCTCTGGATAAATTCATATATTACTCTCACCAAATTGCCCTGAAAGCACTACTCTTAATGTTCATATTCAAATATTAATGCTATTCTCACTTCTGGTTAGAAAAGCTTCTCTTTTCAGATGGTGATGACCACTGGGATGACCCAAAAGGCAACATAGTGCTGAGAACTGCTGAGAAGAAGGGATGGAGGAGTGTCCAACACTGAAACATCTCACACCCTCCAAGGCTTAGGGTCCATTGCAGAAGAGATGGTGGAAAGAATGTAAGAGCCAAAGGAAGGGTACCACTCCTTACATACAACTGACTGGACAGAAAGTGGCCTCAATATCCATGACCTTGCAGTGCCCAGCAATACCTACAAAGACCCTCATAATAGGAGAAAAAGATGATGACACCAAATGAAAAGAGAGACTATGGGAGAGAGGGAGGGGATATGACAGAGAGCAGAGTTATGAAGGAGAAAGTGGGGGAGGTGAGGGAAAGGAAATACCATGGTTTGTTGTCTGTAAGAAGTTGTCAATAAAATATATACATATTTTTTTAAAACCCTCTTCCTCCTAGATAATCTCCAATACCAATTCAGTAGATCCTGTTTTCGTAAACTGAAGTGAAATGTTGAAAACTGTATCTAAATTCAGAAGCTCAAACTGGTCTATTAACATACATTCAGTAGACTCTGTTTTGGGGGGATTTGTTGTTGTTGTTGTTGTTGTTGTTGTTGTTGTTGTGGTATAGTCTTGCTCTATCCCAGATTGACCTGGAATTCACTGTGTAGTGTCAGACTGGCCTCAACCTCACAGCAACTCCTACCTTGGCCTCCTGAGTGCTGGTATTAAAGGCACATGCCACCACTGCCAGCAAATCTGTTCTTTTAAACTGAGCTAGGTAAGTCATGCTTGCAGGAGAGCATCTTTTAACCAGGAATAGTGAACTGAGGGCTGACTCTATGAAACCTAGTTCCACAAAATATTTCCAGGAAAGCCAGCCTAGTAGTACCTATTTTCCTTGGAAGATCCCAGACTTACAGCTGCTAGTGAACATCAGCTTTTGGTTAGGAAAACTTGAGCAAATTTGAGGGCCTTCATGAAAGAGTTCATCCAAATTTATTAGTACCATAAGTAAAATATGAAAACTTCATGGACTTGTATTTTTACCCTTGGTATAGCAAATAACAGTGTATTTTTAAATTCTGATTTGAGATTCTTTTTAAAAAATAGCTTCTTGTTCTTTTCTACTTATTTGAGAAGATAAATACAGGTAAAAAGAAAGAGAATGAGCACATGAGGGCCTCTAGCTGCTGTAAACAAACTCCAAACAAATGGGCCACCTGGTGCATCTGACTTCCAAGGGTCCTTGGGAATTGAACCCAGGTCCTTTGGCTTTACAGGCAAGTGCCTTAATGGCTAAGCCATCTCTCCAGACCTGACTTGAGATTCTTTATTAAAACTTCCAGACAGAATTTAATTTTATGGCCTTAGAAGTTATTCAATGTATGTCTCTAGATTTACAAAGCCAACTCAAGGAAGCCTTTATGATTGACATTCTTAGTAAACTGATGTAAACAATGGGGCCAAACATAAGATATGGATCTTTCTTGTCATCAAAAATAATCTCTGGGGCTGGAGAGATGGCTTAGCGGTTAAGCGCTTGCCTGTGAAGCCTAAGGACCCTGGTTCGAGGCTCGGTTCCCCAGGTCCCACGTTAGCCAGATGCACAAGGGGGCGCATGCGTCTGGAGTTCGTTTGCAGAGGCTGGAAGCCCTGGCGCACCCATTCTCTCTCTCTCCCTCTATCTGTCTTTTCTCTGTGTCTGTCGCTCTCAAATAAATAAATAAATAAATAAATAATAATAATAATAATAATAATAATAATCTCTGAAGGTGACAAGAAAAATTGAAGTCACAAAGGAGAACATTTTCAGAATGAAAGGGTAGGTGGGATGGCTTAGTGTTCTCTTGGAGCATTACTGGGTGTCTAGAACAGACTGTCTTCCATTCTTTCCATCACAGAACACTTGTTTCACTCAAGAAATGTTTATTCAATTCTTGGTGTATAGGTATATAAAATAGGTATACAAATAAAAAAGAAATTTACTTTCAAACAATTCTTTGATATACATATAATTTTACTATTTATTAAAGATGAGAGCAAGATGCATGCTAATGAGATGGGTAAGCTTCTTTATTTTCACACACACACAAAGATTTAAATCTCGCTGATTATTTGATACTGCAGGATGTCAAGCATCTTCTGTTTTCCAGAATTGTTTGATACTTTGTTTTTATAACTGTCGATGTCATAATGCCATTTTGCATAAGTATGCAGTACAAAATGGCAGAAGGTGGGCTGGAGAAATGGCTTACTGGATAAGGCACTTACCTACAAAGTAAGAAGACCTAGGTTTGATTCCCCAGGACCCACATAAACCAGATGCACAAGGTAGCACATACATCTGGAGTTTGCTTGCAGGATCTGGAGACCCTGACACATCCATTTTCAATCTCTCTCCCTCTCTCTCTCTCTCTCCCTCCCTCCCTCTTCCTTTTCCTTTCTCCCTCTCTCTCACAAATAAATAATTAAAAATAAAAATAAGTGACACAAGACTTCCGGTTAAGATGGCGGCGTAGGTACCACGCCAAAGCAGCCTATGGGGGGAAAAAGACCAAAAAAACTCAGCAAAATACACACTTTTACTAAAAAGTGAGGTGTATAGGAAATTGAAGCGGCAGCGGAGAAGTAGAAGAGTTATAGAGCATCCAGAGCCTGCACAGGCGGAAAAGCGGCTCCGGCAGCTCGGCCAACCGCCGCGGCCGCGGCGCAGCAGAAAACCGCCAGGCTCGGCTTGAGCTGCAGGAAAAGCCAGGTGCGGGATTTTCCCCTCACACCGCGCTCTCCGCAACTCGGGAAATGTGAGGGGAGAGCGGCAGTGAGCAGCGGAGGAGCAGACCGCAAGGTGGAAGAACACGTGGAGCAGAGAACCAGAGCAGCCGCAGCTCCCTCCCCTCCACCACCGCCTGAGCCCAGCTCCAGCGAACAGAGCAGCGGCCCGGGACCCGGCCACGCCAACTTGGGCTGACAACGGGACCCAAGCAGGAGCAGAGTTCCAGAGCAACATCAGCAGCTCCAGCACCGGTACCAGCGGCCCCAGCAGCAGCAGACCCAGGAGCGGCAGCAGCAGCGGCAGATCCCACAGCAGCAGCTTCAGGGGGAGCAGTGGCAGTGGACACAGCAGCAGCAGCTTCAGCAGCAGTGGTGGCTTCAGCAGTGGCAGCTACAGCAGCAGCAGAGGCAGCAAGGAAAAGCAAGTGCCCAGCTCCAGAAATCAGAACAGCAGCCCGACGACCCAGGCAGTAACTTGACTGAGACCAAAATCACCCAAGGTAACTGGGATTGCACCAGGGAAGGGTCTCACTTGGTCACAAGCTGACTTGGATCCCTCAACAGACCAGAAATCTAAACCTCTTTGTTGATAGAGGATCTGGTCATTATAATAACTACTCTTGCATACATACTCGGGGCTGTTTTTGATTGAATGTGTACAGTGTTTAGTTAAATTTTAGAATCTACCTGCACTTTATTCCACTCAGCCTGCTTGAATACTCCTATAGCAGGGAAACTCAACCCCTAAAAACATCTTTGTAGATACTCTGAGAGTCTTAAGAGCCACACCTAATACCTTAAGGTCCTACCCTGAAAATATAATACATCAAATCAATTGATACAGCTAAGAATACACAGCTAGCTAGAAAATCCAAGCATTAACTTAATCCAAGATGCAAAAATATATACATTATAACACAAGAAACACTAAAAAGCAAGACGATATAAATCCACCTAAAAGTATTAATGCATCAGAAATGTCCTCCAGTGAGAAAGAGTTAGAGGAAATGCCTGAGAAAGAGTTCAAAAGAATAATTATAAATATGTTCAAAGAGGTCAAAGAACACATGAAAACAATCAAAGAAGAAATCAAAGAGGAAATCAAAGAGGAAATCAAAGGAATCAAAGAAGAGGCAGGACACCAATTTAATGAAATAAAGAAGGCAATACAAGACATAAATAGGGAAATAGAAATAATAAAGAAAAACCAGTCAGAATTACTAGCAATGAAGAACACAGTTAATGAAATAAAAAACTCTGTAGAAAATCTCACCAGTAGGATGGATGAGGGAGAGGACAGAATATCTAAGCTAGAAGACCAGGTGGCAGACCTAATACAGTCCAACAAAGAGAAAGACAAACTTATAGAAAAGTATGAGTGGGAATTTCAAGATATTCGGGACACTATGAAAATATCGTGAAAATGGCAATCTTACCTAAAGCAATCTACACATTTAATGCAATCCCTATCAAAATTCCAAAGGCTTTCTTCATGGAAATAGAAAAAACAATCCAAAAATTCATTTGGAATCACAAAAAACCTCGAATATCTAAAATAATACTGAGCAACAAAAAAGAGGCTGGTGGTATCACCATACCTGATTTTAACCTATACTACAGAGCCATAGTAACAAAAACAGCATGGTACTGGCACAAAAACAGACATGTAGATCAGTGGAACAGAATAGAGGACACAGATGTAATCCCAAGTAGCTATAGCCACCTGATATTCGATAAAAATGCCAAAAATACTCATTGGAGAAGAGACAGCCTCTTCAGCAAATGGTGTTTTGAAAACTGGATAAATATCTGCAGAAGGATGAAAATAGATTCTTCTCTCTCGCCATGCACAAGAATTAAGTCCAAATGGATTAAAGGCCTTAACATCAGACCAGAAACTTTGAAACTGCTAGAGGAAAAAGTAGGGGAAACCCTTCAACATATTGGTCTTGGCAAAGACTTTCTGAATACAACCCCAATTGCTCAGGCAATAAAACCACAGATTAATCACTGGGACCTAATGAAATTACAAAGATTTTGCACCGCAAAGGACACAGTGAAAAAAGCAAAGAGGCAACCTACAGAATGGGAAAAAATCTTCGCCAGCTATATATCTGATAGAGGATTAATATCTAGGATATACAAAGAACTCAAAAAGTTAAATAATAAGGAATCAAACAAGCCAATCAAAAAATGAGCTATGGAGCTAAATAGAGAGTTCTCAAAGGAAGAAATACGAATGGCATATAAGCATCTAAAAAAATGTTCTACGTCACTAGTCATCAGGGAAATGCAGATTAAAACGATGTTGAGATTCCATCTCACTCCTGTCAGATTGGCCACCATCATGAAAACAAATGATCATAAATGTTGGTAGGAATGTGGAAAAAAAGGAACCCTTCTGCACTGCTGGTGGGAATGTAATCTGGTCCAGCCATTGTGGAAAACAGTGTGGAGGTTCCTAAAACAGCTAGAGATTGATCTACCATATGACCCAGCTATAGCACTCCTAGGCATATATCCAAAGGACTCATCTCATTTCCTTAGAAGTACATGCTCAACCATGTTTATTGCTGCTCAATTTATAATAGCTGGGAAATGGAACCAGCCTAGATGTCCCTCAACAGATGAGTGGATAATGAAGATGTGGTACATTTATACAATGGAGTTCTACTCAGCGGTAAAGAAAAATGAAGTTATGAAATTTGCAGAAAAATGGATGGACCTGGAAAGTATTATACTAAGTGAGGTAACCCAGGCCCAGAAAGCCAAGCGCCACATGTTCTCTCTCATATGTGGATCCTAGCTACAGATGACTGGGCTTCTGTGTGAGAATGAAAATACTTAGTAGCAGAGGCCAGTAAGTTGAAAAGGAGACATAAAGGGTGGAGAAAGGAAGGGAGGAGGCTACTTAATAGGTTGATATTGTATATATGTAATTACAATGATTGTAATGGGGAGGTAATATGATGGAGAATGGAATTTCAAATGGGAAAGTGTGGGGGTGGGGAGGGAGGGAATTACCATGGGATATATTTTATAATCATGGAAAATGTTAATAAAAATTAAAAAAAAAATAAGTGACACAAGTCTACTCAGGGCCATTTCAGAAACTGTTGGATATTTAGTCATAATCCCAAGCCAAAATGTGTTAATGAGATTCAAATCAACAACTCTTTTATACTTAAAAAATCTTTGTATTGACAACTTATATAAATATAGACAATATGCTATGATCATAATTGCATCCCACCATTCTACTTTTCCTTCTCCCAAGAACCCTCCACTGAGTCCCTTCTCTTATCCAACTAGTCTCTCTTCTGTTTGATGCCATCATTCTTTTGCCCCTATTATGTAGGTCTTGTGTAGATGGCATTATCCAGAATGAGGTCATGAATGTCAAGGTCACTTTATGTCTGGATGGCGTATTGTAAGCACTCCTCTCCTTCCTTTATCTGTTACATTATTTCCATCACCTCTTCTAAAATGTTCTCTGAGCCTTGGAGGATATGACAGAGATGTCTCATTTAGTGCTGTACATTGTTACTTCTCAGCACTTTGGTGAGTTTTGAGTTACCCCAGTGGTCACCACCATCGGCAAAGAGAAGCTGTTCTAACCAAAAGTGAGAGTAGCATTAATATATGGGCATAAAACGTAAGTATTTAGAAGGCAGTTTGGTGGGCATAATGTAACCATTTAGCCAGAAACAGTAGTAGTTTCCCCCTAGGCTGTATGACATCCCCAGTCATAGGCTTTTGATTAGGTTTTCAGAAGTAAACATGAATTCCCTCCTCTGAAGGGATTAGGCCTGAAGTTCAATAAGAGAGCAGTTTCCCCCACAACAGACATGCCACCATTGTACCAGTTGGTGTATTTGGCCTGGCTCAGGCAGCAATTTTTAGAATTAAGCATTCAAACTGTTATTATCCGGTGTATACAAATTTGATCTTACATGCTAAGGAATGACACTAGGCAAATGCCGTCCTTATTTTTGTAATTAAGGTTTTATGTTTCTACAAGAACAGAAACCTTTGCCTG